>NC_137789.1:149440348-149945348 GCF_963383645.1 Muscardinus avellanarius | reverse complement strand
CTGTGTAAGTGGTGTTTGCTTCTCAAGTAACACAAAGAAGCCTCTCTTAATGAGTCCTAAGATGGTCACCTGGTCTCCACCATTTCCAAGGCCCAGTCTGCATTTAATCAGAAAGTGTTTTGAGTGTCAGTTGGTTTAAATGGTGAGTCTTAAAGTGGTACTTTTTGCATTTTCCTGGCATTTGACAAAATTCTGAAATCTCTCTCTCTCTTTCTCCCCACTATGTTGGTTCTGAATCCTAAATTTGGACATCCAGGGATCTTTAGGGAACTCTGTTTCTCTGGCCTGAATTAGAATTTACAGTGGACTGAGGTTCCCCACTCATCCTTGTCGACACCTCCAATTTGTGCATCTCCGAGTGCTCATCACGCAGGTTCACCCCCAGGTGAGGATGGCATGCGGATGTAGGTACTCTCATCTTCCAAGTGATCATTCATTCGGGTCCAGCCAAACTCTCTAAAGGGGCTCTGGCTTCAAATGGAACTTTCAGTGGTTTATTATTTCTTTTCTTTTTTAAGTATCAGGAAACCATCTACTTAAGGCTTTTTCCCTAGCCATTGAAGCCACCTATGAATTAAGAGAGAAAGAGAAATTGAGCGTTTCTCTTTAAACAAGATATACTGTTGTCAACTTCAGGAGAAAGCCAGGAGTTAGATATTGCCTGGGATGCTGAATTCTCCCAGGGTACAAAGAGTGTGCAGAGGACAAATGATGCGAGGTACAGGGATTGAACATAGGGTTCCACAGTTCCTTCTCAGAGACGGACTCCAGAGAGACGAAGAAAGGAAAGGCTCCGAGCCAGAGGTTATCCCGATAAGAACAAAGAAGAGCCTTCCAGTGCTTTCTCCCATTGTGCCCGTTACACTTATTGGTGTGAATAATGTTGTTTTGTTTTCAGAAATACAGTCATGAGCAAAAGAAAGGATGGCGAGTGATAAGCCGCACTCAGGAAATTTGAGAATGACACATTTGTGATAATATATGTTAATTTGGTTGGAGAGATGTGAATATTTCCCTAAAGAACAAAGAGAAAGACGGACTATAGCTGAGATTCACACGTTCGGGCTTTTTATATAAGCATTACCCATGTTGGAACGCACACATCTCTTGGAAACAGTGTTTTTTTTTTTAATGCATTTTGTGGTGGTGGCTTATTTATTTAAAATTACCATTTTTCCTTCCTTTGGAGATAAAAACTCTAGTGGAGCCAGACTTCAAATAGATGATGTTCTGAGCACATCAAAACAAAGAAAGTGTTTCTGAAACCAAATGAAAGCATTTTTTGAATGACTCCCTCATCCATTCACGGCTCCTTTCAGCTCGGCGGCTCTGGCTCCGATAAAGTCTCAGACACCTCAGCAGTCTATTCAAAAGTATCAGATTCAACTGGAGGTGAAGAAAATAGGCTATCTGCAATATTCATGAGTTGGGAACTTCCCAAGTTTGACCATTGTCTGAATGACTTTACAACTGGTCGGGGTGTGCATTACATAACACTCACAGGTCTCCAGCACTCGTATCAAGCCAACCCTTGTGAGTCCAGGACCGCCCCGCCCCGCCCCGCCCCAACCCCATTCTTTCCTAAGCCAGGTCCCAAGAAAAATACTGCCCAGTCTTTGAAGTGAGCTATCCTGCTCCTTATTTTACCAGACTGAACTAAAGGCCTTGATAACGCTTCTTCAAGTTCATGTTTTGTTTTATACCATGTGGTGTGATTTTCTCTCTCTCTCATTGGAACAAAGCACAGTTTAGGATGTCACAATTTTCTGCAATAGAGAGATTCATTTACTGGAACAAGTTGCCATGTAGGCAGGGACTGTGAAGGAGTCTGAGTAATCCGGGTGCTCTTCTGCTCAACGGGAGAAGAATTTCCACAGTCCTGCTACTGAAGAAGGACTTGCAAGGTGACATAATAGAAAAAATTTGTATTTCCTTCCCAATGTAATTGCCAACTCCCTAATTTCCGAGCTGTAACTGAGGTCAGTCATAAGTGCCTAGAATCAGCCGGGCTTGATAGGGCGCCCCTATAATCCTAGTTCTTGAGAGGCTAAGACAGGAGGATGCAGGTCTGAGGCCAGCCTCAGCAACTTAGCAAATCCCTGCTTCAAAAGGAAAAATAAGAAAGGGGCCTGTGGTATAGCTTGGAGGTAGAATGCTCCTGGGTTTAATCCCCAGTAAAACACACACACACACACACACACACACACACACACACACACACCTAGAATCTTCCCAGAGCATGGGGTAGAGTCCCAAATTCTGGGGCTTCTTGGGTTTGACTCCCAGCTCTGCCTCCACACTGTGGCCTTGGGCAGGCAGCAGTTTGTGGTACTTAGATGTGGAGCCCCAGGACTCAGTACAGCACTGGTGGGGCTCCTCTCATTTCCTCCAAGGGGCCGCAGGCACGGGACTGAACCAGGCACAGAGCGGCACCTCTGTTCTGAATTGCCAATACATTACATCCACCTACCTTTAACTCAGGAAAGACCGAGCACAAGACGTATGGGACAGCTGCCATGCTGCGGGGCATGCCTGAGCCTCTGCTTGACCAGCTTTACTGGGTGCTTCACTTGCCCTGTGGCATCATGGGAAATCTGCCTGCTTAGCTGCAAGGACATGAGCTCCCCACTGGAGGAGTGGATGCTCCACTTGTAAAACCTCAGGAAGGCTTTGGAAGGGGAAGTGTTCTGGGCTAGGGTTGTCATGAGCCCTGGCTGATCTCAAGGGGAGGCAGAGGAGGATGCAGGGATGATGTGTAGTTGGCCTTACCCGAACCTTCTTGGCCCCAGCAGAGGGCATCTGGGCACCTGGTTGGGTGGGACAAAAGAATGAGGGTGGCATGAGGGCAGTGGGTTCCAGCTGGTGAACCAACTTCCAAGAGTCAGTTGCTTCTGTGCCATTCTGTGGCTCTCCCAGTTTGGGATGCTCTACTGGAATTAGGGATTCTGAGAGATGGCCCAGATGGAAGTGTGCTACCCATAGCTCTCACCCTACTTCTACAGCACCAACATACCACCATCCCCAAGTGAATAGCCAGGAGGGGAGCTGAGACACCGGCACATGTCTTACAAGTCTCTGTATGACCTTCGGTTCTTCTTTGTCCCTCTCCAGGCTCATCTTCCACGTCCTCTTCAACCTGAACACCTTGGCTTCACTGATCAGCTCCTTGCCACTCAGCCCCAGCATCCCTGTCCATCTGACCAGAGCTATTCAGTATTCAGCAGAGTTAATTCTCATATTGGGGAACTCTTCATCATCTAAGTTGGGTTATGCATCTTTTATGGAGTGCTGAGTGTCCCTGACATTACTCTATCACAGTATCTATTTTTTTTCCTACCAATCTTTACCTCTCACATAAGCTCCTTTGGGAGGGGTAGTATGTCTGTTTCTTTTTTTTTTTTGCCTTGTATATCTGTAATCACATACATGACATATTAATTTGGCCTTAGGCAGTACACATGTTTTATAGTAAAAAATTTTGATAAGTCTCTTTCTAAGCATGTATCTTTGCATCCATAAACATGTGTAATACATTACACCCACCTACCCTTCCATCCACCATGCCATCCTATCATCTATCTATCATCTATCTTTCATCTATCTGTGTATCATCATTCATTTTCTGCTTTTTTTCTTTAACACTATGCCTTGGAAAACTTTTCATCTCAATACACAGTGAGCTCATAATTTCATGGTACCTCACTCGCTGCTAGATGGACAATCAGGAGGTCCTCATTCATCCACCCGGATGCACAAATGTATGTTTTCTCCTGGTCAGGTGCAATTGAGAAGTAGTTTTTACCCACTCTGATGACTCCCACAGGAACCCTTCTTACCTCTTCACTGTGCCCTGGGGCTCTTTTAGAATTGCTTATATCTCAGGGGCATTTATCCTCTTATTTTGAGCTATAGTCTCTGCTGGACTCTAGACTTTCCTCCCTCAACAGTCAAGCCTTTTGTGTGTCTCAGAAATTCCTCAGATCTCTGGTCAGTCTCTCATATTTTCCAGCACTGTTATGAGAACACACACACACACACACACTTCCAAAGGTCTGTGGAATTTGGAGCGGGAGGGGAGAACGTGTAGGCTTAGCTGCTGTCTTGAGCCAAGTTGTAACACTACTCTACATCTCATGCTCAGTACCAGTACTTGACAACTTCTGTGCATGGAAAAATATTCATTGAGAAAATAGATGAATTTGGGCTTTAGGAAGGCAGAGACCACCATTTGAGCAAATCTTCTCTAAAAGGGACACACAACTAGCTGAAATATATTGTGCAGATAACTAGCTGTGTGGATGTAAAAGTGGAATTGTCTGGAGGGAAACATTTGCATCCTTAACGTTCTTGTAGATTCAGTATAAAAGACACTTCCTCATTATTTACCAAAGCCTTATAACCTTGTACCAGTCAAGAACAAGGAAATTTAATGGACCTCAGTTTGATAACTTGTGTCCCATAAAAGGATGTGTTGGCATACGTGTCAGGCACACAGCTGCTTTCGAAGTTTACTTTAGAGATTTGACACCACTTAGATTTAAAGGGATCTGAGGTTGTTAATGGGACAGCATCAAAAGGATGCTTACAAGTAAGTCCATGCCCAGAATTCTTGCCTTAAATGTGCCGAGGTCCACTTGAGACTCACAGAAAACACTCTAGCAACCTGAATTCTGCTATTGAACCCAAAAGGGCCGGGGCTGAGCCTGCGCTCCTGCTGACAGGTGCTGCAGATGTGAGGCCTGCCGGGCCTTCCTCGGAAGCCATCTGTCAGCGAGCCCTCCACTCCTCCAGGCAACAGGCGTGTTGATAAGAATATACACTTTCTGCAGTTGACAGACTCTGCTATTCAAAACACTGTTAAAAAAATGGCTATAGGAATTTAATTAGCAACTTCCATTAGGAGATTAGATGAGAAGAACAAAGAGAAACCGAGGGAAAGGCTTCTTAATAAAACCGGAGAAGCCGTGGAATTATTCATAGCATAACAAAGGAAACGGGGACTCTGCCCCGTGAACTGTTGGAGGCGACAGATCTATCCGGGGACTTTCTCCTGGCCCATTTGGGCTCTCACGAATGAGGCACAGGATGGAGATGAGAACTTTGAAAGTGCACCTGTCACCGGGTACAGGTAGTAGGTGTGGTCCAAGCAGAGCAGCAGCATGGCCGAGCCCGATGCCTTCCCTGTGGCTGTGTGGCCCCCGAGTCCTGGCTAGTGGACTCAGCTCCTCCACGTTCGAGACCGAGCCTGCATGGGCCAACTGGCTTGTCACCCCGCCATGGCCTCTGGCTGTCTTTATCAGATGCTGTGCTGCCACAGACGTGTGCTGGGTCCATGGGGTGAGAGAATGTAAGTGAACCAGGCAAATCCATCCTTTCTCTTAAGAAAACAGATTGTGAATCCTTCCAGTGATTCCGTAGTATCCTTTTTATATGTGTGTCTCCGTCTGTTTTCTGTTGCTATGACAGAATATCTCAGGCTGGGATTTTATAAAGAAAAGAAATGTACACACTGGGAAGCCCAATATCAAGATGTGGGCTTCTTTTGTGGGCCTTGTTGTGTCGTCCTGTGGTGGGATGCAAGAGAGTAAGAGTGAGAGCAAGAGGAAGGGCTGAAACCATTTTGTATCGGGAAATGACTTCGGCCATGACTAAGCCATTCATGAGGGCAGAGGGCTCATGACCATGTCACCTCTTAAAGGGCCCACCTCTTAACACTTGCACCGGGAAGTAAGTCTCCTACATGCGAATTTAGGGGACACAGTCAACCCATCTCTGTGTGTATGTGGTGGGAAGCGGGCAGATAATCAGTTCTTATACAAGGTCAGAGAATTTCAGGGCTTATTTTGTTTATATGTCTTAGATGGGCTGACCAAATAAATGGTTGGATCAAGATGAAAGCCAAGCATGAATTCTTAATTCCTTAATGCCAGTGTTCTTTTTCAGAGGAAGTGCTGATATCCAAAGGAAACCTAAAATATAAAGATTTGGGACTGGGGGTATTGCTCAGTGGGATGAGGCCCTGGGTGCGATCCCCAGCACTGCCAAATAAGCAAGCAAACCAGATTGATATGATTTTAGTTTTGTGCCCAAATCAAACTGCGCTATAAATCTTTCCAATCCATGTGAACATGTGTGCGCACATGCACATGCTCATACACACGGATATATGTAGTGAAGTTAAAATGAAATTCTTAAGAGATTAACTATCCTCACTTTAAAGTCAAAATTAGGTTAAAACACACAGTAATTAACAACTGAGTCATAGCCTACACACTGCGAACAAAAGATATCTCTGTAATGGGTTCTAGTTTCTAAAAGGTTAATTAATTTTTTTTATTTTCAAGAAAAAATAAAACTCATTCAAGATAATGAGATAGATGGGTGGATTTAAGGGGGAAAAAGAGCTAGAAAATTGCTGATGGCTTGCCAAAAGAACCAAAGGGAATTATCTTCATTGTCTTTTGTTCTTGTGAACTCAAAGCCATTTCTTATAGTTGTTAGTGTAAAATGAACTGAACCAGAGAATGTGTGATTTCAGTGGTTGCTAAATGTAGCCAGGCCTACTTAGGGTGGCTCAGAAGTGCTGTTCGCTGGCTTAGGTAGGTTGACAGGATGATGCCCTCCTCCCTCTGGGAATAGCACCTCCTGTTGGTTTCTGTAATGCCACACTCTCTTTCCTGGGACCTGATTCTTCATGTGCCCTGAATAAAGGCCTCTTATGACTCATGATTTAGTTACATAGTCTTTTTTTTTTTGGGGGGGGGTGATACTGGGGGTGGAACCTAGGGGGGTTTTCTACCTCCAGGCTATATTCCCAGACCTACTTTATACTTTATTTGGAAACAGGGTCTCACTAAGTTGCTGAGAGCCTCCCTCAGTAGCTGAGGCTGGCTTCAAACCTGTGTGATCCTCCTGTCTCAGCCTCACAAGCTCTGGGATTCCAAGTGTGTGCCTCCACACCCGGCTGAAATAAAGAATAGCTGATGTGTTTTTCCACAGAAAAAAAACACTAAGGATAAACATCATTTCCTGAAATTGTCGGTAAAAAGAAGCCACCACCCCCTGCTCTTCTCCCCATCTGCTTCCTTAAGACCAACTTCAGAGTTGAGCAAATGCCCACTTTTCTTCCACGTACAGCCTGAAAACATCACTGCTGCCCATGGTGTCTCTCTAGCTACCAACCAGGTTTAGCCCACCGAACTCTGTGTTGTGAAACCATGCCACTCTTCCAGGGCTTCAGCCCCAGACAGGAATCACTCATTCCTCACATATTTCCCAAGTGCCTACCACATGTCAGGTTGTAGTCTAGGCCCTGGAGATAAAGCAGAAAAGAGACGAGAGGAGACGAGAACAAAGCAAAAGAAGACAGACTCAAATATTGTCTTCATAGAACTTAGGTTAGGTAGAGACAGACAGGCAATAAACAAGAATGATAGTAAGTGCCAGGGAGTTTCCATCCATGGACAGAGGACAGGGTAGGAATTCCTGTGGCTGTTGTGGCCTTGGAGGAAGAAGACTCGCCATGGGTCATGGAGTAGGCGTTCGAAGGTCTGTCCCCCCCACCGCCGAGGTCAGGGGCTGTGTCTGGCTTTTGGACATCAGTGGTCCAATGAGAAGGATGAATATTACGCACATCCAATAGCTCCCTCGTGGGGGTGGGGCTGTGAATTCCTCACCAACAAAGGAAGCTCCCAGAGCTAAGATTTCAACCTACTATCAGTTCAAGGGATACACTGGTGAAAATTAAACACCGTCTTACACTTTTTTTTTTTTAATAACAAGCATGAAACAGAAAATCTTGAAGTGAGGAAGCATCCTTAGCTCTCCATCTTGAGAAGTCAGAGGTGGCCAAAGCTATTTGGGGATGGAGAGGGTTATCTGATCTTCAGAGAACAGCCAGCCAGCTGTCCCCAAGATTATTCTTAGAGGAGCAATGCTGTCCCTCCATCCTGCAGTATCTCTTTTAAACTTATGTTTAAATAGCTATACTTAAATGATAAGGCAGTGGCCTTTCACCTCCTGGATCCTAACTGGATTCAAACTCTAGTCTTTGGGGAAATGAATTTGGTCATCTAAGCTGAGCCTTGTAGACAAAAGTCCTTATCTCCAAACTCCAAGCATAATTCAGTCCATCATGGCAGGACTGGAAATCTGCTCTGTGGGAAAGAGAAGGATTGAGTGGGGGTAGCAAGTAAATGACTGAAGTAGTCATAATCATTCCTGAATTTAAATCTCAACTATTTACGTAGTAGTCCCTTTCTGTCCAGCCTACAAAACTGCTTTTGAGCACCACACCTTTCTAGCTGCGTCCCAAAAGGGGGAAAAGCCACTTAGAGCAGTTAAGCTTCCCAAAATGAGGTCAGAGCTGAAAAGAAGCATAAGCCTCCTCACCTTAATAAATTTAACTGTTCTTTGAATAGTTTCCTTATCTCCCCCGAAGAATGCCTCATGTCTTTGCCCATGTATATTGCGAAGCCAGGGCTGTGACTTTTATCTCCAATATAACTTGAAGATGTCTAAACATGCTGGGGAAAAATATCATGTTCAGAGACTGTGTGTTCTCAAGCAAATTTGGTAAATTTAGAATAATGGGACCAATGTTGTCCCTAAATCATTGAAAACCCAAAAATAGACTGGAGCCCAAAGGGACTGAGGAAGACTAGTTTACTCGGCGGGATTCAGAAAGGAATAATCAGAAGCAAGGAGCTTGGGCGACTTAGGCTGTTGGTGATAAATACTCTATTGAGAGATACTTTGACCGTGGGAAGTAGTTGCTTTCCAGATCCTCAGATCCAGGCTTCATTCCGTCACCCTTTAGCCTGCCCCCACCCCTCCATGTTCTATTTATCAAGCTAGCATTTTGCTCACAATAAAATGGATGACAGTTTCATTACAGAATGGCACCACTTGTCAAACTTTGAATTACTGATCATAAAAATATCTGTTCGGCTTTGAAGGATTGTTGGAGGACTTCCATTTTTTTGTGTACACATATAGATGTATTTTTATCAGGAGGACTGTTTAGCGCAACATGCACGCAGAGCGAGCCGAGGGGAGGGAAGGGGAAATCAAACCCGGTCGAGGAGCCCAGGGTTTGCTGTCTCCTACCCATACAAACACGCTTCTATCACAGCTCGAGACAGCAGAAATAAAAGGGAGCTTTTTGGCTCACAGCTATAAAAAAAATTATCATAGTGATGAAGTTCCTCAGCCATCAACAGAGCTGTGATAACGCTGTTTGATGATGATTTTCCCATGAATGTTAAGCAGCCGCCACTGCGGAGGCAAAGGAGCTTATCTGCACCTAATACTGATCGCTAATTCCTGCCCTTCTTGAACCATCCATTTTCTAACAGCATTAACTGGCAAATTTACATCCCATCTTAATGCTGCTAAAGAGGACAGGAGATGAAGAGCAAATGACAGCAGTGTAATGAGGGTGGCTTTTTTCTCCTTTCTCTTTAATGGCTGAAGATTTACACAATTGTCTGTAAGCTTATATAGAGAGCTTACCTGAACCTTCTCCCAGCATGGATTCAACTTACAGGAGCTTTTGTTAACTAAACACACATAAATATTTTTAAGGAGGGTTTAATAGTGTGACTTCAAAAGAAAGCCAAAGGATGGAAAAAGGGGGAAAACAAGTTTAAATGGCATAAATAATATAAATGTCTTAAAAGGATAATGATTTCTGAACAAACAAGTTTATAAAAATTGTGTTCCACGGAGCTACCCAGAACCAAAAAGATTACAAATATTAAGGTACGATTAATTAAAGAAAGGATTTAAATAGAGCTATGTTCCATATGCCACCAAGACCCGGTACTTCTCTGATCGTATAACATCCATCAAAATACTACCTGTTCACTAACAGGGTGTGAAGAGATAGAAGGTAATTTCAATGGTAAATCTGAGTGTAGGAAGCAACAATAGCTAGATGTGGGAAAATCCCATTTGTGCATCCAGATGATAAAAGCAAACCAAATAAAAATCACCATGGACGAGCCATTTAGCATCACAGGCTAGAAACCTTGAAGTTGTCTTTGACTCTCCCCTCTCTTTCATCCTCTTTATCCAATCCATTACCAATCCTGCCTTTCCTTCCTTTGAAATGTTTTTTTTTTAATTTATTTTCTTTTTTTCTCTTTCTCTACCTTAACCCATTTCTCTGGTACCTCTCAATTTAAATATTGTGGATTCCTCCTGTTCTCCTTGCTTCTAGCCCATATGGCTCCTTCCACAGTGTTAACAAAATAATATGTAGTATTTGTAACATGTAGTATAGATCTTTCAAAACAAAGCTATCACTATCCCCTGCCCTCACTATTCGTAGGAATTGTTCTTGAAGCATGGTCTACGGTAATCAATCCTGGACATAAGTTTAATGCAAAGTATGTAAGACCCATAAATTAAAAACTACAAAACATTGCAAAAGAAAATGTGTTTTGTTTTTATCACCAATTCAAATTTTAAAAACTGTTTTTAGCATGAAGGCATGCCAAAATAGGCTAGATTTGGCCTGCAGATTATAGTTTGATCTCAGGGTTAGAAGATTCAGTATTGTTAAGTGAGCAATCCTCCCAATGGACTCAGTGCAGCAATAACCAGAATTCTAACTGGCTTTTTGGGAAGAAATTAATGTTACTTGAAAATTATATGGAAAAATCAAATGAACTAAAATAGGTAAACATACATTAGAAAACAAAAGGTCTCAAAGCATTCATACAACCTAATTTTGTGACTTGAAGCTAGCAAGATAATGATGCATTTATGTAAAAATAAATCAAGGTTCAAGCCAGGCGTGGTGGCTCACGCTTGTAATCCCAGAGCTTGGGAGGCTGAGACAGGAGGATCGCACAGGTTCGAAGCCAGCCTCATCAACTTAGTGAGGCTCTCGGCAACTTAGTGAGACCCTGTTTTCAAATAATATATAAAATAGGTCTGGGAGTATAGCTCGGAGGTAGAAAGCCTCTGGGTTCCACCCCCAGTACCACCAAAATAAAAATAAATAAATAAATAAATAAATAAATCAAGGTTCAGAACTCAGATGGACTCAAAGTTATATAGCCAATTGCTTTGGATCAAAGATACCAAATTCAGTGGAGAAAATTTAGTCTTTTCAACAAATGGTGCTGAAACAATAAAATATATTTATTAAAGAAAAAGAAAAGGAAACACCTTAACTATCATCCCACACTATAAAGAAACATTAATTCAAAATAGACATTTTTTTTTTGAGGGTCAGGGGATGGAACCCAGGGGCATTTGACTTCCGAACTACACCCCGTGCCCTATTTTTTTATTCTTTTTAATTTGAAACAGAGTCTCACTAAGTTGCAGAGGGCCTCACTAAGTAGCTGAGGCTGTCCGTGAACCATGATCCTCCAGTCTCAGCCTCCCAAATGCTGAGATTACAACCATGCGCCACCACACCCAGCTCAAAATAGACTTTCAAAAAGAAAAAAAATAGTAAAATGAGTTTCATGAAGATTACAAACTTCCCCTCTTTAAAAGATGTGATCAAAACAAAAAAGAAGTCAGATTCATAAATCTAACTCTTGCCTTGTATCAAGGAAGTCCAGAAAAATCTCTTACAATGAAAGAATAAGACAAACAAGCTAAATAAAAATGGGCAAAAGAATTGAATAGAAACTTTACAAAAGAAGATAGTCAATAAGCATATGAAGACATTTTCAACATCACTTGTCATTGAAAAACAAAAACTGACTTCCAGGAAGATGGCAACTGAGAAAAGCAGTGTTTTAGAGTCCTGCTAAAATTCGATCTTTGTTGCCACAAAATCAGCACTTCTCATAGCCAGAAAACACCATCAGCAGAGAAATAAAAAAATGTAAACACAAGGGACAGAGAAAAAAAAGACTAGAAGAACAACCAGAGACCAGAAATCAAGCCTGCAATGCTGTGGTGGAGCCGCGCCAGCACCATTTTCCCTCACAGCACCAGGCTCCAGAGAGGAAAGGTAAACAAGGAGCTGAAGTGAGCAGCTGCAGATCATTCGGGTGTAATTCAGCAGTTCTTTCAGCACAAAGAACGCCTAAAACTCCTAGTGGTAAAGCTTATCATGCCTTCCAGGGACTCAGAACGGAGCTCAAAACCAGAAAAGAAATACGCCAGCCTCACAGCCAAGGGCATGGCAGTGGCACCATATTGCCAGCAGCCCCAGCCTCAAGGCCAAGGGCATGGCAGTGGCACCATATTGCCAGCAGCTACAGCGAGTTCACTGCGCCCCACCACAACTCCAGATCTGCGCGCACAATAATCGTGAGTGTAATTGTGGACCCTAAAGTAGAAATCCCTGTACTGCACTCCCAGGGACTTGTATAGCTTTGATAATCTCATTGGGTCGGATATTTTGCAGTCCAACCCAGTGAAGGAGTAGTGGTGGCAGAGATACCATACCCTAGCCGCAGCTCCCTGTGGGAAAACACCCAGCCCAGCACCCCTACAGTTTCACGCAGCCTCAGTTAACTTCCTGGGTATGAGACTTTGAGATACAACCCAGTAAAGGAGTAGTGGCGACTGAGATTACAACAGACTCAAGATACAGAGCACCCTAAGTGAAGTCGTAGTGACCCAGGGAAGGCACAAAATTCTAAAATCATGGGAAAGAGGAACAACAATAGAGCAATGAATGCCCACAACCCCACAACATCAGAACCTGATAACACAGAGATTCAGAGATCTCTAGAAGATCAAATCAGGCAAATAACTGTAGAAATATTAGAGGACTTTTGAAAAAAATTCAGAGAGAGTCAAAAAGAAATAAAGGATGCAGTCATTGAAGTAAAGGCCTCAATTCAAAGTATAAACAATCGTTTAGACCACATGAAGAATAGAATCTCACTCCTGGAAGATGATCACTCCAAAAACGAACACATAATTTATAACTTAGAAAAAAAATCCGACAGCAGGAATCTGACATTGAAGAAATATGGGCCCATTTTAAGAGAGCTAACCTAAGAATAATTGGAATAGAGGAGAGAAAAGAAGGTGAAACCAAAGGGATCAATAATCTCTTCAAAGAAGTAATAGCAGAAAATTTTCCAAAAATAGAGCAAGAGGTCGATATACAGGTCCAGGAAACATATAGAACTCCCTTTAGACAGGATCAGAGAAAAGGTTCCCCATGCCACATAATTGTCAAAATGACCAATGTGGAAGCCAAGCAGAGAATCTTAAAGGCATCAAAAACAAAAGGTCAAGTGACATTCAGAGGCAAACCAATTAAAATCACTCCAGACTTCCCAAACCAAGTCATGAGAGCCAGAAGGGCTTGGAGTCACATATTCCAAACTCTGAAAGAAAACAACTTCCAGCCAAAAATTTCCTACCCAGAAAAACTATCAAATTAGATGGGGAAATAAGAAGCTTCCACGACAAACAGAAACTGAAGGAATTTGTGTCTTCAAAACCAGTGCTAGAGAAAATACTCAAAGAGATTAACTACAAAGAAGAAATAGGTAATACACACCAGAACCAGAGAAACAAGATTTTCCATCCAGCAGACAACTAAGCAAAGAAGAATATATTCATGTGTTTATAGGTTAAAATCTTTGGAGATTCATTATTTATTTCAGTCTTTTACCTATTTCTAAATTGTATTGTTTGCTTTTATTGTTGCTAATTTTTAGGATTTCTATTTGGAATATTAATATACCTTCAGATATAGCATTTGAAAATATTTTATCCCATTCTATCAGTAACTTCTAACTCTGTTTACATTGTACAATAATTTTCTATTTTTTAGGAAGTTTGTTTATTCTTTTGTTGCCTGTGCCTTTGAAATCATATCCAAGAAATCACTGCCAATTTCAATGTTGTGAAGTGTTATGACCCAGGTTTTCTTCTAAAAGTTTATAGTCTTAAGATTTACATTTAGGTCTTTTATCTAGTTTGAGTTAATATTTGTATATGATGTTAGGTAAGGGTCCAATTTTATTATTTTTCATGTAATTATTATCTTTTAACTATTTAGTTCAGATTACTATTTCCTTCACCAAATGTTCTTGGAAATTTTGTCAAAAATAACTTGACCATATATGGAAGAATTTATTTCTAGGCTTTTTATTTTACTCCACTGGTTTATATATCTGCATTTATAGCAGTACTATACTATTTCAATTATTGTAGCTATATAAGGTTTGAAATCAGAAAATGTACATCTACTAGCTTTATTCTTTTAAGAGTATTTTGGGTATATAGAGTTCATATTTCTTGTTAGGATAGACTTTTTCTGAAAAAAAAAATGTACAATAGTTTTACCTTAAAAAAAAAAAGAGATGGTGATGGAGAAAAGTGGGGCTTACGAGCCCCACTAACAACCAATCTCTATTACCACAAAATCAGCACCTTTCATAGCCAGAAAACACCATCAGCAGAGAAACAAAAAATGTAATTTTAAGGGACAGAGAAAAAGAGGGCTGGAAAAACAAGACACCAGAAATCAGACCACAGTGCTGCAGCCAGAGCCGCAGCGCAAAGTGGCGGGCACCATTTTCCCTTGCAGCACCAGGCTCCAGAGAGGAAGGGAACTCATAACAGAGCTCAGAGCCACAGAGGAGATACGCCGGCCTCACGCCTGAGGACGCGGCAGCAGCGCCTTACTGCCGGCGGCACCAGACCAACACACTCAACAGCCCACCAGGCTCCAGAGAGGAGCAGCGGAAAGTGAGCTGAGGTGAGCCGCTGTGGATCAGCCGGGAGGAATTCGGCAGATTTTTCAGCACAGGGAGCATCTAAAGCTCCCAGAGGCTGGCCTCAGCACACCCTGCAGGGACTCAGAGCCGAGCTCAAAACCAGAGAAGAAATACGCCAGACTCATGGCCGAGGGCGTGGCAGCAGCGCCATACTGCTACTGGCGGCAGCAGCAGTGAATTCACCGAGTCCACGACGGTTCCATCTGCACACTCAACAACAGTGAGTCGAATTGTGGCCCCTAAAGGAGAAATCCCAGTACTGTACTCCCAGGGACTTGACCCAGTGGGGGAGTCGCGGTGGCAGAGATATCACACCATAGGAGAACGCCCAATCTGGCACCCCCCCATTGTCTAAAGCAGCCTCGATTGACTCCCAGGTTCTGAGACGCTGCGATACAACCCAGTAAAGGAGTAGTGGTGACTGAGATACCACAGACTCGAGATCCAGAGCACCTTAAGTGAAGTCGTAGTGACCCAGGGAAGAACCCAGAGAAGGCACAAACTTCCGAAATCATGGAAAAGAGGAATAACAATGGAGCAATGAATGCCCACAACCCCACAACATCAGAACCTGATAAAACAGAAATTCAGGGATTTCTAGAAGATCAAATCAGGAAAATAACTGTAGAAATAATAGAGGTGTTTCGAAAAGAATTCAGAGAGAGCCAAAAAGAGATAAAGGATGCAATCATTGAAGTAAAGTCCTCAATTCAAAGTACAAACAACCAATTAGACCACATGGAGAACAGAATCTCGCTCCTAGAAGATGATCATTCAAAAAATGAACACATAGTTTCTAATTTAGAAAAAAAAAATCCGACAGCAGGAGAAATATGAAGAAATATGAGCCCATTGTAAGAGAGCTAACCTAAGAATAATTGGAATAGAGGAGAGAAAAGAAGGTGAAATCAAAGGGATCAACAATCTCTTTAAGGAAGTAATAGCAGAAAATTTTCCAAACGTAGAGCAAGAGGTCGATACACAGGTCCAGGAAACTTATAGAACCCCCTTTAGACAGGATCAGAGAAGAGGATCCCACGCCACATAATTGTCAAAATGACCAATGTGGAAGCCAAGCAGAGAATCTTAAAGGCAACAAATACAAAGGGTCAAGTGACATTCAGAGGCAAACCAATTAGAATCACTCCAGACTTCCCAAACCAAGTCATGAGAGCCAGAAGGGCTTGGAGTAACATATTCCAAACTCTGAAAGAAAACAACTTCCAGCCAGAAATTTCCTACCCAGAAAAACTTTCTATCAAATTAGATGGGGAAATAAGAAGCTTCCATGACAAACAGAAACTGAAGGAATTTGTGTCTTCAAAACCAGTGCTAGAGAAAATACTCAAAGAGATTAACTACAAAGAAGAAATAGGTAATACACACCAGAACCAGAGAAACAAGATTTTCCATCCAACAGACAACTAAGATTGGTTATCTGTGGACATTCATTATTTGTTAGTCTTTTACCTATTTCTAAATTGTATTGTTTGCTTTTATTGTTGCTAATTTTTAGGATTTCTATTTGGAATATTAATATACCTTCAAATATAGGATTTGGAAATATATTATCCCATTCTATCAGTAACTTTTAACTGTTTACATTGTCTTTGGATATACAATATCTTTTTATTTTTTAGGGAGTTTGTATACTCTTCTGTTGCCTGTGCCATTGAAATCATATCCAAGAAATCACTGCCAATTTCAATGTTGTGAGGTTTTATGACCCAGATTTTCTTCTAAAAGTTTATAGTCTTAAGATTTATATTTAGGTCTTTTATCTATTTTGAGTTAATATTTGTATATGTGTTAGGTAAGGGTCCATTTTTATTCTTTTTCATGTAATTATTATTTTTCAACAATATTTAGTTAAAAGATTAGCATTTCCTCCACCAAATGTTTGTAGAAACCTTGTCAAAAATAACTTGACAATATATGGAAGAATTTATCTCTAGGCTTTTATTTAACTTAAATGGTTTATATATCTGCCTTTAGAACAGTACTACACTGTTTCAATTATTGTAGATTTATATGGTTTGAAATCAGAAAATATACATTTTCTAGCTTTGTTCTTCTTCGAGATTGTTTTGGGTATCTAGAGTCCATATTCCATATTAGGATAGATTGTTTTCTGAAAAAAAAAAAAAAAAAATATATATATATATATATATATATATATATATGATAGTTTCACCTAAAAAAAAAGAAAATAATATTCTCTGGTAAGAAAGAAAGCAAAAAGAAATATTGAAATGTTATCTTTAAGTCATCAAAAGCTTGGTATCAGACAAATGAAACTGTTATGTGAGATTATCATCGTTAATATTGGATAAATTGCTATAATACTAGATGTCAACCACTAAGCCAAGCATGGGAAGGAGTGATGGGGAGGGAACAGGGTGGGGATCGGGTAGGGGCTAACTGGGTGATGTGTGCATGTACATCTACAAAAGTATTTTCTTTATACCATTATGATGTATGAATACATTGCACCAATAAAAAATAAATTAAAAAAAGAAAAAATTATTTTCTGGTAAGAAAGAAAGCAAAAAGAAATACTGAAATGTTATCTCTAAGTGATCAAAAGTTTGATATCAGACAGATGAATCTGTTATGTGAGATTATCATTGTTAATTTGGGATAAATTGCTATAATATTAGATGTCAACCACTAAGCCAAGCATGGGAAGGAGGGATGGGGAGGGAATGGGGTGGGAACTGGGTAGGGGCTAACTGGGCGAAGTGTGCATGTATGTCTACACAAGTTTTTATCCCATTATGATGTATGAATACAGTGCACCAATAATAAAATAAAGAAAAACAAAAACTAAAGCTACAATGAGAACCCACTACACACTCACTAGAAAAGAAGAAACATTGGCCTTATGAAGTATGGGCAAGGGTGTTGAGCAGCTGGAGAGCTGGTGCATATCTGAGCAAATTGTGCAATATCCATACAATGGAATACTACCTAACAATCAAAGGAATCACAACAATAATCTATGCAACATGGGCAAATCTGAAAAAAAAAATAATTTTTGGTGTTGGGGATGGAACCCAGGGGCCTTCTACCTCCTCCGAGCTACACCCCCAGCCCTATTTTTTATTCTTTATTTTGAAACAGGGTCTTACTGAGTTGCAAAGGGCCTCACTAAGTAGCTGAGGCTGTTCGTGAACTGTGTGCAATTCTCCTGTCTCAATCTCAATCTCCTGAATGTTGGGATTACAAGTGTGTGTCACCGCGCCCGGCTCTGAAAAATATTATGAATTAAAGAAGGAAAACAAAAATAAGACTTTGAATGATTCTATTTTATATGGAATTCTAGAAAAGACAAAATGATAGCAATAGGGAGCACACCTCTGGTTGCCAGGAGAAGGGACGGGATGAGTGAACCGGAGCACAAATTCACTTTTTAGCCTGAAGTGTTCTGTATTTAGAGATCAGTACTAAATTTTATCCGACTGAAAATAATACCTTGACGAAAAGAGAGAAAAAGCTATAAACGTTGAAATTTTGATATAGCATCAAAAAAGATTATCCACAAATTATCTGAAGAGGATATTAAAATATTCTTCCCTTTCCTCGTCATGACCTGTGTTAGATTTTCTTTTTAGTATTCAACCACAACAATATATCAAGATATATTACATGCCAAAGCAATTATTGAGACCCCCGTGGCCTTTCTATGAAGCTGCACATGAAAGACATTTACAAATATAAAAAATGATATTCTCAGTAATTTTTTGTTTCATAAAATATGTTCTTCACAAAAGTTTTACATTAGCATTGACTGGGTTTGTCACTCACATTTAATATTAAAAATATTAATGTTGTACAACTTTGTTTTGGATTTCCATATGGTAAATATTGATAAATAAAACCTGTATGAGGAAAAGCTCTTTGGGGTTCCCATCAATTGTTAAGAGCACTATGAGGTTCTCAGCCTGAATACCGCAGGGTTGCTGGCTGCTGGTTCACAGATCTGAACCCACACTAAGACTCCAAGTTATGGTAACGGGACATTCTTAGCCTTCTGGCTTTATCCTCACAACTGGTAGTTGGTTTCTCTCCAATTTTGATTTCTAGGCTAGTTTCGTGACTAGTTTATGCCATTCTCCACCTGAAGGTTCTCCCTAATCCTATTATTGGTATGATTTGGGCAACTTAAAAAACTTTTTTTTTTTTTTTATCCTGTGGTTTCCTCATCTGTGGCGATCATAATAGGATTAGCTACATAGAGCTGTTTTGAGGATTGAATGAGGGCTGGCAGACAGCGAGCCCTCAGTCATGGTGTTTTTCCTTCCCAGCTTCTCTTTCATTTTGGGGAAAGCTACTCCTCGGTGCTGCCCCTACACACTTCTCCTATCCCTAAACTCTGATATCCATCATAAACACTTGCTTTTTCTTGCTTTTTCATGCTTTTTTTTCCTCATGGCTCAAAGCATCTTTATTTTACCTTCCAGATGTAACCAAAGCTCCTTTTCTTATTCAAGTTTTACTTAGCACAGAACCGGGCAAGCAACTGATGCTTAAATACTTATTGTTAGTCTCCAACCCCGTAGTGTGGGAACTATATCTTATGGGTATATTGTGGCAATGTGTGTGATGACATATAATTTAATGAAAAAAATCATCCATAAGCCAAACCAGCCCATCTTCTTTGTGTCTAAGTATGTCCTAGGGCTGTGATAAGAAATCTTTTCAGACACCAATTATGCTTCAACAGATGTCCCATTTCTATTTTCCCTTAGTACATACTGAATTTTTCATACCCAACAATGTTAGTCTGTCAAATAGGAATTTGGGGAACAAAGTAAGACTTTGGTGTCTGAGGACACATGGAGATGACATTTTCTAATGACCTCATTGAATATGTTCTCACTTAAAATCCGTATTGTTAAGTTTCTGCTCATAATATTCTCGGGAGGGAAAGGACTGATCCATTAAAAATGAACAAGACCTCAATGGCATTTTGAAAGCAATTTTGCAACATTATTATAACTACTTTGTGCAGATTTTTTTTCAGATATGGCGGTCACTGGATTTTAGCCCAAATTGCAACTTTTTTAAAATGTTAAGCCCAAGAAATCTTAAGTACAATAATTTCAGATGTAGTGCCTATACTGAAGACACAGTGTGCTCAGGTATCGCGCTAAACTGATCACAATGACACCATTATGCACATCAAAGGGAGAATTTTTCCTGGGCAGGTGTGGCGGTGCACACCTGTAATCCCTGTACTTGGGAGGCTGGACAAAAGGATCGCAGGTCCTTAGCCAGCCTGAGACTCTGTTTCATTATAAAAAATACAGTAGGGCTAGAAATGTAGCTCAGAGGTAGAATACCCCTAGGTTCAGCCCCCCAATACTGGAAAATGAAAAAAAATGGAGAATTTTAGTTCATGTAAGAAATACTTACTGAGCATGACGTATGGACCTGGCACTGGGGAAATAGAAGGTGGTTGATTCCAGCAGCAGGAGACACAGCACAAATGAAAAGTAAATAAGTGAGATAGTTTCAGAGAGTGGTAACTGCTGTGACTGCATTTAAGCAGGTTGACAGGGTGGAGACTGGCTGAGCCTGGGATGCTATTTGGATAGAATGAGCCAGAGTTGTAGATAGTTATTTCACAGATATTCAAGATTTGTCTAAGGAAAAATGCTAACAGGAATCATCTCTGTGAAGTGTGATTTTACTATCTTCTGTATACTTTTCTGGATTTTCTTCTTTTTTTCTTTTACTTGAACTTGAACTCTTTTCATAATCAAAGAAAAGTTATATGTAAAAACTTTATGCTGATGGCAACCAAATTCAGATGTGTTGATCTTATGAATAAAGATATAGAGATTTAAAATTCTAAAGATACAGCATTATCTCTGATTTCTTTATATTCATGGATTCAGCCATCCATGAGATAAATCATGATTGTAAAATATGTATAAAAATGCCTAACACCTAGTTGATACTATGTTAAGTATTTGCTAAGTCAATAAATTGACAAATATGTTGAAATTATACTCAATGCAGTTTGGAAAACAACTTTGGGAAAAGCTACCATGGACAAATCTGTTTTCTATACATTGTGGAATATAGAATAATGAGTTTAACATTGTATGAAATTCAAATTCAACTGGATATCTATAGTCTTTCTTCTTCTCTCTCTTTTCCTTTTTCCAATTTTTGTTTGGTCAAATTTGGCAGCCTTGCCTTTGAGAAACTTAGAAATGTACTAGGATAGCTGCACATCACTATCGATCTATGATACTGAGGTTCCTTTTTGCAGTAAAAACTTTTTTTTCTTTACAGTTAATTCTGGTCAAGAAATGAAGAATTGTGTCAAAGGGAAGTTGAATTTCTGCACAACTCCTTCCTATGGCAAAGCCTGCACGTTTACTCTCTTGGGGATGTTCGCTGCAGTCCATACACAGGCTTCATGATAAACCTGTGGTTGTTGGGATAAGTTGAAGTAAGTTACCAAAATGTCCCCCCAGAAGTGATGCTCTCAACCCAGGCCTAGTGAGCTGTTTGCAAACAGTGTCACCCTTGACGTTTTTGGACATGTTGGTCTACATCAAACTTTTTTTTTTTTTCACAATTCATGAGAAATAATGAAGGGGTATCACGTCCACTGACATTCTGTCCATATGTGAGAATATCAATGTCAATCTCAATATCCCGTGTGGGGAAGGAGGGAGGAAAGGGGAGGTGGGGAAAAGCCTACGCGCTGCTGTGTGTGAGTATGTTACTGACACTGTGAACTACATTATGGTGTGAGATATAATGCACCAATAAAAGTGTAAGAAAAAAAGAAAGAAGCAAAGACAAACGTTCTGCCAGAAGATACTAGCAAATGGCATTCAACACAGTGCACTCCCTTGACCCCGTCTTTGGTTAGGGTATTTCTTATACGAGTGTTTGGAATTAAGGGATTCAAATCCAGTTGTGGCGAGTGTGGACAGTGTAGCACTGGTTGGAAAGGGTTTCTGTGGACAGGCTCTTGCAAGGAGATCTCTTCTATTTAGCAGAAGGAAGTAGAATTTTGATAACATAAGAGTTTTATTATTTTCTGCTCTCACTTCTTGTTAACCCTTAGCCCCCAAAATGTTGGCTCCCAAAAAGCCCATCTTAAAGGTACTTTTGGGAGAGAAAAAAAAAATCACAGGAAACTTTAATCTGGCATACACAGGCAGTTTCCACTTTCACCTCCTCATTCTTCATATCTCTGCTTATTCAGCACCGCTTAACATAGATCTAAACAGGAAGTCTCCAATTTATGGATGTGCTTGGCTCTAAAAATTTACCTGTAAGTTGATTTTGTGAATCTGAGAACACTGTTTCCCCCTGGGAAAAAGAAATGTTTTAAATAGTTGTTGGGTTCTCAGATAGACCCCAAAGCCAATTTATCCCAATGTTCCTTAAAAATAGCAGCCTCAGGGGAAAGAAACTATATGTGGGAACATGTTTCTGCTGGTAGATGGATTATTTAGCTCTAGAAAGATTTCCCAATCAACTGGACGTTACTTCCCAGAGGAGCCTTTAATATGGTTTTAATTTTGAACCATTGGAAATGTTATCCATTTTGAATTCTTGCATTAAAAATTATCACATTAAAATTATTACAATGAATACTAACTACATTGGGCTGTGGCTTCAGGAACAGGAAGTAAACTGAGAGGAAGGTGGAGGAGGGTTCTCTGTTCCTTCTCAAGTCACAGCTGGTCCTAGATAAAATTTGGGGAAGCAGAACAACTAAAGGCCTCTTTGCTTTTCTCTTTCTTATGCTATACTTCTGCCTCCCGGTACCCTGCACGCTGGCCTAGGCCACTGTGGCTCCTCCAACCTCTCTCCCTTGCGGCACTGTCTATTTCAAGAAAGCTTCCCCACTCTGCCTCCCACGGCATTCAGTTCTATCACTTCTTTTGCCCCCTTCCCATATTCCATCACATTTTGTATCTGTCCCTTATAACTTTATTGGTGAGAAAGCAATTGTATTAAACTACTTTCCAGTGAATGTGGGTAACCAAAAAGTTCCATACTTTTAAAGAATCATTTTCATGTTCCAAAGGGATGATTCTTAAAAGAAAAATAAAATAAAATTCAAGTATTGTGGGTGGACACATTTTAGACCTGGCGGGCTGTTCCTGGACCAGTATCTTTTGTCCATTCTCTGTCTTATTCCATGTTGGAATAGGCAGCTCCCCTAAATGTCACTGGCTGAAGGGACCCAGTAGAGAGGTGGAGGCACTCAGCTGTTCCCAGTGTTTGCTGTGGGTGGCTGGAGTGGCCCATCTCCTCCTTGTCTGGATGCCGGAGGCTGTGTGTGGTCCCAGTGTCCGAGCTTGAGCAGAACACCCAAGATATGCCAGGGTGGGTGGCTGGAAGACCAGGATCCTTGGACTGATCAGGGGAGCTTCGGTTAGTGTTCAATACCAGTGAACAGGAAAGAGCTAAAATAGGAAACAAAGTCAGGTTTCAGAACCGCGGTGGACCTAGAATAGAATAATGAGGGGGAGGTCTTGAGTGACAGCCATGAGCCAGGCGTGCCTGTCCCTGGTCTTCCATCAGCTGAGTGATCTAGGGACAGGTGCAGGGGCTTATGGGTATGGGGACTGAGTGAACAATCTGTGCAAACTAGTATTGTTCTTTGCATAGTTCTACAGCTGTAATCCTTAGTACAAGGTTCTTTTTGTTCTGGGTAAGCACTTGGAAAGTTGTGAGTGTGCATTCAGGATCTTGCTTTATAATACTGTATTTTGTGCTTTGAGAGGTCACAAAGTGGTATTTGTGGTTAGTCCACAACTGTTGTTTTTTTTTTTTAATCTCCCCATAGCAAAGACAGCTTCCTTTCAATATTAAAAAATGGCTTTCTTGCTAGTTCTACCCAACAGATAACTCTGATCATCCAACCTCAGCCACCCATAATGCTGTTTGGGCCAGTGTGTTCTGTTCTGCCTAGGTCTTCAGGTTCATTAGTAACTTCTCTTTGGGATCCAGTCGGGCATGAAACCCCACCCTACACCTTGTGTGGACAAAGCCCTGGATGTCCCATGAGCCCTGAGCTGTGTACTGCCTTCACCACAGTGCAACACAAACCTGCCCATCTGGCCCTGCTCTCTGCAGCCTTTGCTACCTGGCATATCCCTGACACCCAGCTGAGCCCCAATACCAGCCCTCTCTTTCAGGATTGGCCAGCCCCTATTCCTCCAAGCTAGTCCTGTTTCCCAGTGCCTGTGTCCAGTCTCAAGAATGGATTTGTCTACCAGTGGCCTTAAACTTCTCTGGATGTTGACAACCATATCCACCCAGAATTCCCAACACGACATTATAATCTGCTACCTAGACTGCTCATTAGAAATGCATCCTCTGTGTCTCGACTTTGGGATAATTAACTCGAACTTCTGCCTGGCCCGCCCTCTTCTTGACTGCTCCTCTCAGCTCCTCCACCCTGCCTTGCACCTCGCAGCAGGCGGCACTCATTTCCCTGGCTTCTGTTAGAGCTTGTTGCATCTAACAAGCAGCTCAGATCATGGTTTTAGCCCAGTCCATCCCTTGGCCAAGCCTTATATCACATGAGAAGAGCCCTACCTCAGCATCACTGCAGTGAATGCCTCCGAAGAAAATGACATCTCAAAGCCCATTTGCTGCTAATAAAAATATGCCTACACATTGTAGTGTTTGCGGCACACCATCTGACTTGGTATGCATACAGCCCTATGAAACAAGTAGGTACAGTATTAGCTGAGCTAATGGAAGAGAAGGCTGAGGCTCTGAGTGACTTGCTCTTGAGAGTAAGGTCACAGATTTACTTGGCTGGGCGACATAAAGAAGGGCCAAGAACTGGATTGGGTACTCTTTTCTCTGACTCAAGCTGCCAACCTCGGGGATGGAGGGTCACATGACAGTGTCAGTTCCGGAGTCCAGCATTTATGATCTTGATCAAGAAGCAGGGTATGACACTCATCCACTTGATACTTATTGTGTGCCCATTGTGTGCCAAACACTGCTCAGGACAAGTGAGCTGACAGGAGGGACAAGAAAGAGCCCTAGTCCTCCCAGCCTCATTTCTAAAGGTCTCTTCTTGAGGACACTAGATTGCTAGTCCTGCCTGCAGACAGGACTCTGCCCCTTGCTGATCTGCTGCCGTCCAGCTTTGCATCAGCAGTTTCTTTCTCCAGGATCCCTTACAGGCAAATGTGGACAGTGCTCCTAAAAACCATCTCAGAGGTGTGACAACGCAATGGGATAGCAGAGAAGCACTGGGCATGCAGTAGAGGGGATGCCTCATAAGGTCAATGTTCTGACTGAGGCCAAGAGGCAACACTGAAGACAAAGCCACTCACCTTTGCGGTTTGATTTCTTATGAAAACATCATTTTGGCATAAAGGCATAAATGCTAAATCTGGGCTAAAAATACGGCTATTTTGTGGTGCCTATTGAGTTTCAACATAGAAAATAAGACAATGTTGATCTGATCCACGAAATAAGCTTAAAAGATGGTATAGGCTATAATTATCTTAGAATCTTTTGTATAATGGGAACATGGAACCCCGCTTTCTGTGCTGTCAGAAATGTTTTTCTTCATTTCTTTTTTTTCCTCTTTTTCTAATCTTCCTTAAAATATTGGTGTGAATTAAACTCACTGAGGAGGAAACCAGTGAACATCTTCTCTAATGCAGTTATGAAAATAAGAACAGAGTTGTTATTGCTCCCATCTGGGATGCCAGATGTTTGCAGACTGGTGTGGGAGGTGCAGCACATTTCTGACCCCAAACTCAAGACCTGGATAAATGTGTTTAAAACATCCTCCTTCCTGCTCCAGACACATAGATGCAATTGAGTAAGAGCCAAAGCAAAAATATAAATACCTATAGTCCACTAAGAAGGCATGAGGATATCATCGTAAGCCACAGTGGCTTAGTTAGCATTTAGATGTGGATATTGCCCTGTTTGTTTTGAAGGTTGAAGCCAGAGCCATCCTACTTCCTAGCTACATGTACCCCAGCCTTTTTAATTTCTTATTTTGAAATAGGATCTCGCCAAGTTGCCAAGGCTGGTCTTGAACTGGCGATCCTCCTGTCTTAGCCTAATAGGGGCACACCAGTGTGCCTGGCCACATATTGTTTATAGGAAGGAGAATTTGGATGGTGCCAGACAGGCCTCTGTGATTTTTTACAACATATCATACGTTTTTATACTTTTATTAGTGCATTGCGATTATATCTCATAATGAGGTTCAGAGTGATACAGACATTCACACACAGGTCACTTGGTGTGTTTCCTTCTGCCCCCCACCCACTCTCTCCTCCCCATACATGTTAGTGAGATTGGTAGTAATATCTTCATATATGTACGTAGCATCTGAACAGTTTCCTTCTTCAACCCTCCTTTTTCTCCCTCCCAACCTTCCTCCCCCCTAACCCTTCCCACTATTAAATTATTTTACTGGTCTCTCTCTCTGTTTATCTAAGGTCCCTCATGCTTCCTCTTTCTCTCTAGTTTTCACAGATGACAGCAAACAAAAGACCCTTGACTTTCTGAGCCTGGCTGATCTCACTTTGCGCATTATTCTCGAATTCCATTCATTTTACTGCATTCAGCATAATTTTGTTCTTCTTTATAGTTGAGTAAAATTCTGTGTATTTTTTTGTCCATTCATCCGTTGACGGACACCCAGGTTGTTTCCGTAATTTGGCTATTGTGAATTACGCTCCCATTATACATATCACTATAGTTTTCTGACTTCAATTCCTTTGGAAAGATGCCGGGAAGGGGTGGAGTGGTACATCTGGGTCTTATGGTGGGTCCATCTCTGTTCTTTTGAGGGGAAGGAGGCCTTTGTGATTTTAATAAAACCACACCCTGTCTGGCTACTGACAAAGGCAGGAAGCCCAGTCCAGGAAGCTTTCTCAGAACTTTTATCTTGAAATGTCAGAGACAATATAAATTTTCCTTTATTCATACATCTAGAGGGTCAAGAGTGGACACGTGTACCCAAACAAAAAGTTCTCTAAAATTGGTTGTAATATTTCTGTGTCTGTTATTTAGGGCCAAGCGGCCCACTCATTTATCATTTTAACTCAAGAGTCTGCAGGAAATGTCCTCATCTGGGATCAGAGCTGTTGCCACCACTGTGCCTGGTCAAAATCTTTACAGAGCGGGGGTACCTTTGCAGGTGCAGATGAGAGTATAGAGCAGTATCTAGCAGAGAGACATTTCTGCTAGCAGTCTCTGGACTTCTAGAAGTTTCCTTTAAGTATAAAATATTTAAGAAATGTCACTTGTGGTATGCATGCCATTGGAAAGGTCTATAATTTGCTTCAAAGTTTAGAAAAAAACAGAAATTAATTATCTTGACCCATAGTCGCATGAAATAGTTGAACCCATAATTCTCATGGAAGTTGGATGGCAAAGATAGGGATTTCTATGCAGTAAAGATCAAGAATCTTCTTAAGTTTGCTAATGGGAAAGTATGGATTTTAGCTGAGTCTGAAGCTCAGGAATATACTTTGGTGAAACTGTAGTTTTGTGTCTTTCTGATATTGAACAAGGATACAGATATGACTTGCTGAATAAGAACCTTAAGGAATTTTAAAAAATAATTGAACTTTCAGAAAACTTCAGGAAATTAGATAAGTGTTTGCATCATATGAGAATTGATGTGTTTCCTAATGTGTGCTTTTCTAACCAGACTCTAGTATGTTTTTCTTTTAAATTTAGTCATATAGCTTATATCAAAAATATTTTTGGGCCGGGTGTGGTGGCGCACGCTTGTAATCCCCGCGCTTGGGAGGCAGAGACAGGAGGATCGCGCAGGTTTGAAGCCAGCCGCACGCACTGGCTTAGGAGACCCTGTTTCCAAATAAAAATGTAAAAAAAAAAAAATAGGTCTGGGTGTGTAGCTTGGAGGTAGAAGGGCTTCCAGGAACCCAAGTACCACCAAAATAAATATTTTTGGTATTGGGGATTGAACCCAGATGCATTCTACCTCCGAGCTCTACATCTAGCCCTATTTTATTTTTTATTTTGAAACAGGGTCTCACTGGTTTGATGAGAGTCTCACAACTTTCTGATGTTGTCCTTGAACCTGCAATCCTCCTGTCTCATCCTCCCAAGTACTGGGATTACAGGTATGTGCCACCACACCCTGCTCACGTTAAATTTTTGATGCAGATAATTTTATAGACACCGGATAGTTTGTTGTACAAATAAACATGGAGTTATATTTTAAAAGGATTTTAAAAGGCAGATAACTTATTTTTAATGCACAAAATCTTTTTTTTTTTCGTATATCTCATTTGTTTTGGAAGTTTGGGCTTTCCTTTATCATTTTTCCTTAGAATGGCATGGCTTGCATTTTCTGTCTCTTGTGATTTATAATCAACAGTTTAACAGAGATGGGGAAGAGGGTGAAGCAATTCTTATTTCCATGACTAACAGAGATAAGTACAGATTGCTCTAGAGCTCATCTAATCTAATGGCTTTATAATAAAGTTTCATTAAAAACAAATGTTTATTAAAACATTTTAAAGACTAAATAATTCTTCTAAGTTACAATAGTTCCACCTTACATAAATAGAATTTTTGTGAACCCTTCATATAATATCGACATGATTGCAAAGCGAGTTTCTACATCCGTTTCCTTATCTGCAAAATGAAGAATTTTAAAATCTGAGGCTAATAATGTAAAGATCTATGGTTATAAATATTTCCCAACAAGCAGGGGGAAATTATTAAAAGGTTATTTGTATGTATGCATTCAACAATGGGCTTTGGGCCTCAGAACTGAAATATTCTCTCCCCTGTAAGTCTTTGTTCCATATGGGTATGCTTCCATGAAGGTAACAGGCATTTACTTACCTATAATCAGGAGGAGTTGCTCCTCTAGCTGCTCACAGGCTCTGCCCAACATATCATTATTTTCATCTTGCATTTAGGACAGAGAAGCTGCTCCTCACTTCCCTTGTGGATAAACGAGGAATGAGATTATGACATCCACATGCTTAACTGTAAAATCTGAAACACATCCTGAGGGTGTCCTCACCAGATGTCTTC
Source organism: Muscardinus avellanarius (assembly GCF_963383645.1). Taxonomy (NCBI): domain Eukaryota; kingdom Metazoa; phylum Chordata; class Mammalia; order Rodentia; family Gliridae; genus Muscardinus; species Muscardinus avellanarius. The sequence goes on along the minus strand of NC_137789.1, from coordinate 149,916,579 downwards.
GTGACTGTTCCAAGGGGAGGGAGGGAAGGGAACAGTTAGGTCACCCTGCTAGGAAGAGAAATTACTTGCCAAAGACTTGTTCTAGAAGGAAAGAGACGGCCCCTTGAATGTATCGTTTGACTGTGGGGGTCTGGCTCTTTCTCTGTGGGCAAGTGTTGCCTGTGGCTGTATGCTGGAGGAAACCACTGACTCTTGGTTAACTGGATGCATAGTTGTTCGACCTAACCTAATTCTATAAGCAATGCTATCCACAAACCATGATCCTCACATCTTGGCCTCCCAAATGCTGGGATTATAAGCATACATCACCATGCCTGGCAATAAGAAGCTAATTTTTTAAAATAAATTTTTATTGGTGCATTGTAGTCATACATCTTAATGGGATTAAAAAAAAAAAACTTGTGGAGATATACATGCACACATCACCCAATCAGCCCCTACCCAATCTCTAACCCTTCCCTCTCCCTCCCTCCTTCCCATGCTTTTTTTCCTGTTTAACTTTGATATGTTTGGTTTTTTTTCTTCCATATATGGTCAAGTTAATTTTGACAAGGTTTCCAAGAACATTTTGTGAAGGAAATAATAATCTTTTCACTAAATATTGTTGAAAAATAATAACTACATGAAAAAGAATAAAATTGGGCCCTTACCTGACTATATACAAATATTAACTCAAAATAGATAAACGATCTAAATATAAATATTAAGACTATAAACTTTTAGAAGAAAACCAGGGTCATAAAACTTCACAGCATTGAAATTGGCCGTGATTTCTTGGATATGATTCCAAAGGCATAGGCAACAAAAGAATAAACTAACAAACTTCACAAAAATAGAAAAATAGTGTATATCCAAAGACAATGTAAACAGAATTAAAAGTTACTGATAGAATGGGATAATTCCAAATCTTATATCTGAAGGTATATTAATATTCCAAATATAAATCCTAAAAATTAGCAACAATAAAAGCAAACAATACAATTTAGAAATAGGTAAAAGACTAAAATAGTTAATGAATCTCCAAAGATTTTTATAAGACCAATAAACACATGAATATCACTCATCATTATCATAATATAACTAATCATTAAGGAAATACAAATAAAATCTATAGTGAAATACTACTTCACATTTGTTAGGATGGCTACTTAACATGAATTACCTTGCTCCAGCCTTTTACCTTGAGTTTGTTACTCTAAAGTTTCTTGTAAGCAGCAGATGGATGGATTCTGTTTTTTAATCCATTTTGCCACTTTATGTCTTTTTGTTGGGGAATTGAGCCCATTTACATTCAGTGTGATTATTGAGAGATAACTTTTAATTCCTAACATGTTAAGATTTTATTTCTGTTTGAAATACTGTTTATTTTTCTTTGCTTAGTTGTCTGCTGGATGGATAATCTTGTTTTTATGGTTCTGGTGTGTATTACCTATTTCTTCTTTGTATTTAATCTCTTTGAGTATTTTCTCTAGTGCTGGTTTTAAAGACATAAATTCCTTTAGTTTCTGTTTGTCATGGAAGCTTCTTATTTTCCCATCTAATTTGATAGTTTTGCTGGGTAGGAAATTGTTGGCTGGAAGTTGTTTTCTTTCAGAGTTTGGAATATGTTACTCCAAGCCCTTCTGGCTCTCATGACTTGGTTTGGGAAGTCTGGAGTGATTTTAATTGGTTTGCCTCTGAATGTCACTTGGCCTTTTGTTTTTGATGCCTTTAAGATTCTCTGCTTGGCTTCTACATTGGTCATGTTGACAATTATGTGGCATGGGGATCCTCTTCTCCGATCCTGTCTAAAGGGAGTTCTATATGTTTCCTGGACCTGTGTATCAACCTCTTGCTCTATTTTTGGAAAATTTTCTGCTATTACTTCTTTGAAGAGATTATTGATCCGCCGGGCGTGGTGGCGCACGCTTGTAATCCCCACGCTTGGGAGGCGGAGACAGGAGGATCGCGCAGGTTCGAAGCCAGCTTCACTGGCTTAGGAGACCCTGTTTCCAAAAAATAAAATAGGTCTGGGAGTGTAGCCCTGAGGTAGAATGCCTTCCAGGAACCCCAGCACCAAAAAAAAAAAAAAAAGAGATTATTGATCCCTTTGGTTTCACCTTCTTTTCCCTCCTCTATTCCAATTGTTCTTAGGTTAGCTCTCTTAAAACGGGCCAATATTTCTTCAATGTCAGATTCCTGCTGACTGATTTTTTTCTATGTTATACATTATGCGTTCATTTTTGGAGTTATCATCTTTTAGGAGCAAGATTCTATTCTCCATGTGGTATAATCAATTGTTTATAGTTTGAATTGATGCCTTTACTTCAATGATCCTTTATTTCTTTTAGACTCTGTCTAAATTCTTTCCAAAAGTCCTGTATTATTTCTACAGTTATATTCCTGATTTAATCTTCTGGAGATCTCTGAATTTCTGTGTTATCAGGTTCTGATGTTGTGGGGTTGTGGGTGTTCATTGCTCTATTGTTCCTCTTTCCCATGATTTCAGAAGTTTGTGCCTTCTCTGGGTTCTTCCCCGGGTCACCACAACTTCACTTAGAATGCTCTGGATCTGGAGTTTGTGATAATCTCAGCCACCACTACTTCTTTACTGGATTGTATCGTAAAGTCTCAGACCCAGGGATTCAGTTGAGGCTGCGCGAGACCATGGGGGTGCCGAGCTGGGTGTTTTCCCATGGGGGGCTGTGGCTAGGGTGTGGTATCTTTGCCACCACTATTCCTTCACTGGGTTGGACTGAAAAATCTCAGACCCAGGGAGATTATCATAGCTGCGCAAGTCCCTGGGGGTGCAGTGCTGGGATTTCTCCTATTGGGGCCACAATTTCACTTACAGTTATTGTGTGTGCTGATCTGGAGCTGTCACAAGCGTGGTGAACTTGCCGCTGCTGCTGGCAATATGGTGCTGTTGCCATGCCCTCGGCTGTGAGGCTGGCGTATTTCTTTTCTGGCTTTGAGCTCCGTTCTGAGTCCCTGAAAGATGTGATGAGCTTGGCATTGGGAGTTTTAGAGGTTCTTCATGCTGAAAGAACTGCTGAATTACACCCGAATGATCTGCAGCTGCTCACTTCAGCTCCTTGTTTACCTTTCCTCTCTGGAGCCTGGTGCTGTGAGGCATGATAGCACCAGTGTGGCTCTGCAATGCAGGATGGTTTCTTGTCTGGTCTTTGGTTGTTCTTCTAGTCTTTTTTTTCTCTGTCCCTGTGTTTACATTTTTTATTTCTCTGCTGATAGTGTTTTCTGGCTATGAAAAGCGCTGATTTTGTAGCAATAGAGATCGAGTGTTATCAGGGCTCGTAAATGCTGCTTTTCTTGGTTGCCATCTTCCCAGAAGGTAGCTAATTTAAAAGTTGCTTTTAATTCAATGATTATTAGTTTTTGTAAAACAAATGATGTTTTCATTATATATATATATATATATATATATATATATATATATATATATATATATATTTTTTTTTTTGTGGTACCGGGGATGGAACACAGGAGCTGTCTACCTCCCAGCTTCACCCCCAGCCTTATTTTTCAGTCTTTATTTTGAAACAGGGTCTCACTGACTTGCAAAGGGCCTCACTAAGTAGCTGAGGCTGACCATAAACCTCGATTCTCCGGTTTCAGCTTCCCAAATGCTGGGATTATAAACATGTACCACCACGCCTGGTTCATTTAATATATACTTTTAAAGTAAATTACCCACTAGAAACAAGACAAGGAAAATCACTTTTACTACTGTTACTTAACATTTTCTTGGAAATTATAACCATAATAATTAGAAATGAAAAAGAAAGGAAGAAGTAAAACCATCACTATTGACAGATAACATGAAATACTATTTATTAAAAAAAACAAAGAATTCACAAGAAAGCTACTAAAGCTAATAAGCATATTCAGAAAAGTTGCAGAGCATAAGATCAGCACAGATAATTTTTATTATTCTATATACCTGCAGTAAGTAATCTGGAAAAAAAATAAGAAAGCCAATTACATTTACAGTAGTGCCTAAAAGAATATCTAGGAATAAATTTAGGCAAGGAAGTGAAAGACTTGTACAATAAAAACTATAAAGATTGGGTAAAAGAAATTAAGGAAATAAATAAAAACACTCCCATGTTCATAGATTGGAAGACTTATTAGAATTAAGATGGTAATACTTCCCAAAGTGATCCACAGATTTAAGTTTATCTCTATCAAATTTCTAAGAGCCTTTCTTTTTGAAAATCCTCAAATGCACATGGGATTATAAGGAGCTCCAAATAACCAAAACAATATTGAAAAAGAATAATACTGTTGGAACAATCATCATTCTTCTTTATTTCAAAACTTGGTATGAAAGTACAGTAATCAAAAACACGTTGGTACTGCAAAGGCTAAACCAAAAGAAGAGAATTGAGAGTTCAGAAATAAATCCAAATGTCAATGGTCAACTGAATTTTGATAAGAATTCAACTTTAATGCAGGAAATAATAGTGTTCAAAAAATGGTTCTGGAACAATTGAATTTCTACATGCAAAAGAATAAAATTGGATCCCTATTTTACACCATATACAAAACTTAACTCAAAGTGTATCAGTGACCTAAATATCAGGGCTGAAGCCATACAGCTTCTAGAAGAAAACGTAGAGCAAGCCTTCATGCCTTTGAGTTTGGCAATAGATTCTTAGATATGACTAAAAGCAGAAACAACAAAAGGAAAAATAGACAAATTGAACTTAATCAAAATTTAAATATTTTGTGCACCAAAGAACACAATCAAGAAAGTAGAATAAACAGCCTGTACAATGTGAAAAGTCATTTGCAAATCATATACATGATAAAGATTTAATATCCAGAATGTAAAAAGAACTCTTAAAACTCAACAATAACAACAATGAAAACTCAGACAATCCAATTTTAGAAAGAGCATTTCTCCAAAGATATACAAATGGCCAACAGGCACATGAAAAGATGCTCAACATTGTTAATCGTTTAGGGAAAGGCAAATCAGAACCACAATAAGATAACACTTCTACCTTCTAGAACCGCTTAAGAAAATAAAAATGTCCCACAAAACCCCACAAACAAGCCCGAAATAACATGTATTGGCAGGATGTGGAGCTATTGGAACTCTTCCTTGTGCATTGCTTGGGGGAAGGTATAGCGCTGGCATTCAGCCATTGTGGAAGCCAGCTTGTTGGTTCCTCAGAAGCCAAACAGAATCAATATATCAGGGCTGCCATACAAAATATCACAGACTGGGAGCCTTAAGTAAGAGCAGTTCACTTTTCATAGTAGAGGCTAGGAAAGTAGATTAGAGGCTACCAGGGAGGGACTGGCAGGAGGGGAATGGGAAGCTAGCGTTTAATGAGGATAATGTTTCTCTTTGGGGCAATAAAAAGTTCTGAAAAAATAATGTGATGGTTGTACAATACCGCATGTAATTAATACCAGTGAAAGTATACTTAAAATAGTTATAAGGGCAAGTTTTGTTACATATATTTTACAATAATTTTTTTTATGGTACTGGAAATGGAACCCAGGGACTTTCTACCTCTGAGCTACACGCCCAGTCCTATTTTTTATTCTTTATTTTGAAACAGGGTCTTACTGAGTAGCAAAGGGCCTCACTAAGTAGTAGCTGAGGCTGTCTGAAAACTACAACCCTCCTGTCTCAGCCTCCCAAATGCTGGAATTACAAGCGTGCGCCACCACGCCTGGCTTACAATAAATTTTTTAAAGTTAGTGTATATCAAGATTCACCTAGAAAGAAAAAAAGTAACTTTCTATTACAAACTTTAATTAATTTAAAATAATTAGACCAATTCATGATAAGTTGCATACTAGATTAAATATCATATACATGCATATACATGTATATATGAGTATATATATGTATATATGTATTAGTGATAGTTGCACAATATTGCAAATGTAACTCAGGCCCCAGTTTGCACATTTAAAACTATTAAAGTGGCAAATTCTATGTTATGTACATTTTATTACTATAAAAACAATCTCCAAATTAGAAAAATTAGAGATCTTGCAGATAAGTGATCAGTGGAGATGGAATTCAAACCCAGTCCTGATTCTATGGTCTGCCTGTTCTTAGGCACATAGATCTAAATTTCTGTGTGTGTGTGTGTGTGTGTGTGTGTGTGTGTGTGTGTTACTAGGGATGAAACCCAGAGGCTTCCTACCTCCAGGCTATACTCCCAGATCTATTTTATATTTTATTCGGAAACAAGTTTTCATTAAGTTGCCGAGAGCCTCGCTAAGTAGCTGAGGCTGGCTTCGAACCCGTGTGATCCTCCTGTCTCAGCCTCCCAAGCGCGGGCATTACAAGTATGCACTACCACGCCTAGATCTAAATTTCTCGGTGCTATCTTTCCCTTAGGATTTTTGAGCCAACAAGGAATAAATAAAAAGAGACACCTATGTAAGATCATCCTGGGGGATGGAGAAGGAATTGTCCCTGGAAGATCAGTTAGTGCAGTAATAGGAGAGGAAACTGGACTCTGGACTGAGGTGCCTTTATGTGAATGGAGAGGAAGGCGGCAAATCCAAATACAGTTCTGGAAAAGAGCAACAGTGCTTAAGGGGACTGGACGTGGACTGTGGAGGACAGAGAAAGATGGACAGTGGAATAACAGGAGCGGTGCTGCTGCTGGCAGCAATGAGGTACCTGGAGAAGGACTTTCATCACCCTAACACACTCAGGGATGTGTCCTCAATCCCAGCCAGACGAGTGCCAATGTCACCAAAACTGAGCTCCTTCTAATTGGCTCCTGGGTACTAGATATCTGAGAACAAACACTTCTATAGACATTTCCCTTTAATGGAGACAGTGATTGAGTTAATGGAGAACCAATGGGATAAAGGAAAGGGATGGGACAAAGATGCAGAAGATATATCTTCTCTGTCTTCTAGCCCCATTAGATCGGTAATTGCTACTCCAACAGCTAATTGTATTGTCTTATGTTCCTAGGCACAAAGTTCAAAGTTCTACCAGCCTTTTGCCCAGGGCCCCAGGTTCTATTGTCATTGCTTTTAGCCTATGGAATATAACATTAATATTGCTAAATACATAGGCACCCAAGAGTACATGTGACCACTGATGGAGAAGGCCAGGGCAGCGGATCCAGAGACACAGGGAGGAGGGCTCAGGTCTCACCCACCTGCATGTCTGGCTTTGAATGCTATTTCTGCACATCTATGGCTAGAAGAGAAACCATAGTCTTCGATAGCTGCTGCAGCTGAAATTAAACTAACAAATTATCTTTTCCAGCCTGTGGGGACCCAGCGAAGCCATCGAGAGACGCAAAGACTACTGACGCTTTTGCTGTACTCGGTTCTCACCTTCCCCCCAAGAGACCTATGCGAGAGAGTTTTACAGAACTTGCCAGATTTTTATATTCTAACAAGAAAAAAATCCAAAGCAAGTCTATTAATTCAATGAGAATTTTACATATTTATGCATTCAATTGCCATCCCTTAGGACCGCCAGGGTTTTTCACTACAACAAGAAGTATATTGAAAGTTGAAAGAAAATATTTCGAAAAGAAAAACAGAAGTTTCTGATGTATTCTTCACGTTGTTATCTAAAAAAAAAAAAAAGACAACAGAATGCAAATTGGAACGTTTCTGGGTCTATCAGACATAGCATTACAAAAATGAATCAGAGTTTAAATGTTAATAAGAAGCTAAAAATGTGGTGGTTGTGTTTGATCCTGTAGACTAGAAGGACCGTGAGACCAGTGACCGTATCAAGTAAACACCGGTGTTCCCTTTGCATTTCCAGTGTCTAGCACAGGCAGCAGGTAGATGACACTCAATATGTGTTCTCAGAAGTTAAGGCTAGTGTTATTATATATTAATTCTAGTTATATTATGGGCAAAAGATAGCCCCACTGGTAATACCAGAGTAATAAAGGAGGGTTTTAGTGAATTTAGAGGGTGAGGGTTGCTTCAGCACAAAGTTCCTATACCTGTGATTTTAAATATAAAATAACTATATTTGTAAGCATGTTAAGGTTGCATGGGAAGTCTGGGAAATAGATTCAATTGGTCACTTATTTCACCCCTATAGAAGGGGGTGGGAAGAAATCAGAAATTATAACTCTGAACTACTTCTCGCAGGTGTGTTTCTTTCTATGTTCTACTTCACTTTTTGAATAATTTTTATTGTTGTAATTGAACACGATAGTGATACATTCACATATGTCTGTCACATTATTGGTCTGATTCCTTCCCAGAGCCGCCTCTTTTCCTCCCTCCATCCCTTCCTTCCCTCTTCCACTACTGGTCTCTTTCCTGATTTCCATGAAGTCCCCTTTCTTTGCCTTTCTTCTCTCTAGTTCCCACTATGAGAGAAAGATGTTCCACGATGCGAGAAAACATGCAGCCCTTCATTTTTCTGAGTCTGGCTGATCTCATGTATCCACTTCACTTTTTTCTACTTTTATTAGTACATTGCAATTATACATCAAAGCGATACAAAGATACCTGCACACAGCTCTTGACGTACCTCCCTCTCTATCCCACGCTGAATTCCGCCTTCCTCCCGCACATGCTACCAAACCAGGAGTGGTACCTTCCTGTATCATCAAAGCATTCTTAGAGCTGTTTCCTTTTCGAGTCGTATTTTGCCCCTCTCCACTCCCTCCCTTGATTCCCTTCCACTATTCTACTGGTCTCTCCACATTTATCCAAAGTCCTTTAGGTTTCCTGTTCTCTGTCTCTAAGCTTCCACACAGGACAGAAAACATCTACCCCTTGACTTTCTGAGACTGGCTGATCTCACTCAGCTTAATATTTTCTAGTTCTATCCATTTTCCTGAAAATAACATCATCTTTTCTTCCTTATGGTGGAGTAGAATTCCACCTTTTCTTTATCCACTCACCTGTTGATGGACATCTGGGTTGGCTCCATAATTTGGCTACGGGTCCTGTTGTTGTAGCTATCCACACTGACTTTGCCAACATTTCTTACTACCTGGTTCTCACTGCCCTCTGTGGCTCCTAGTGCCTAGAAGTCAGACCTTTGTCCTCAGGGATACTCTTTTGAATGCATTTCCCACACAGGGGGCTTTTTGGGCTGAAGCTCCTTCCTACCCTAGACATGGCTGACCAGCCCTAAGTTTGGTCACATCACTGGTCTGCCTCCCTTTCCAGGTTCTCTATGAGAACTCTCTCAAGAGCACCAAGAATAGGTCTTTTGGGATTCTAGAGCTGCTGAGTAAGGCAGATTCCTTGATTCAGAAGGTCAATGGTGGGGCCTGAGACTTTTCATTTCTAACCACACCCAAATGATGCCCTTGTCGCTGGTCTGCAGACAGATTTTGAGTGGCCAGGATCTAGAGGCACGTGCTTCTCTGAGGACTCACTTCCTAGTTTGTATTCGGAGCTGATACTACCTGCTTTTCTATTTTAAATTAGAGTGAAAGAATGTACAAAGTACCCAGCACAGTGATGGAGCAAATGACATGTGTTCGATTAGTGGTTTGGTTGCTTTTCCCATTTTGTTCTTCTGAACATAATATTAAAACTGTAAAGTATTATCATCTGACATGATAACAGTTCCACTAGAAAATTAATACACACATACCCCTCTTGGCCCATGAAAAATAATCTAATCAGTGCATTTAAGTTTTCCACCTAACATTTTGTTGTCTATTTTTTTTTAAAAGTAGTTCTCTTCTCCCCTTTGAAACTTAAATCCACTCTCTAACCACCTAACCTCCGGATATTCTCTGCCTGACTATTAAAAGCTGATGATGAATCATACTAAGAAGAAACTCTTATTGCTTCTGGGTTCTCACCATTACTGCAAATCCATAAATTGCCCAGAACTGCAGCTTTGAAGGCTGTTCGCTTCTAAGATTTCTATTATGAATTTGCACTTAATCTTCCATCCTGACATATCTTTTAGGCTTTCTATTTAATTATTGACTAGAGACACCTTTAAAAGGCAGTGGCCCAGCCCCTGAACGGCCACTGTCCACCTCTCTCGCCTCCCTCCTGGGTTGGAAGCTCCTGCCTGTCTCTCCCGTGTTCCAGGGGACTCTCCTAATGGACGGATCGAGGAACTTCTCTTGGTCTGGAACTGAGTTACTGACATTTTGACTGACACCGAGCATGAAAATCACATTACCCTGGTTGTATAAAACCTTCACTGGCTACCTGTAAAGTACGGGATTATGTGTAAAGTCCTAGTTATTAACTTACAAGTCCTTAAATTGACTTGGGTCTGAATACCTCAGAGACATTCTGGAACCATACATTCCCAGTCGTTTCCTTTGGTCTCACTCAATTGGATTAGTTCTTTTTGGCTGAAGACATTGAGCTACGGGGCATTTTTAATGTTTGCTCTCTACTTATGGAATTTATTAACCATGGAGGTCAGGCTGTCATACTCTCTGTCAAGCTTTCAGTCCAAATTTAAAAGGTACCTTTTCCAGATTGCTGATTTGGTTAAATAAGCCATAAATCGATCCAGTATTGTTTAGTTCTTGAATTACTGTTCTTCGCTGGTGTTTTATGAATCTGCTCTAAGAGTTTGTTTGACATGTTACAACTAAATTTTATATTATTCCACTTAATACCCTTTTTTCCCACATGCTGGCTTGAAACACTGTCAAAGTGAGCTTACTAATTAAGTGCTTTGCATGACATATTACTTTTTCCCATCTACTTCGGAAGGATGTCACGAGGACGATGAGATGTTATATGTGAAAGTACTCAGATTGTGAAACATCAGGTATTAACTTCAGTTATGTACATATATTTCCCCTTATTTTGGTTATGTATTTCACTCCACTCTTATGGTGCTCAAACATTAATTGTTGAATGTATGAGCGGCTGCCAGACAAACAAGGAAATGCACAGGTGTAGTTTATGGATTTCTTTAGCAAATTTTAATTTGACATCTTTTGATAAGGCACAAATATGTCTAAAGTTAACTAACAGTAAAATATTTAAATAGCAGGCTGAGACAACAACGAAAGATATAGCACACAGGATACCACCTAATTAATGGCAACCAATACATTCCACATGATCGCAACGCTGCAGTTTCTGAGAAGAACGATGTTTCCTCAGGCTGGGCAGCGAGAAAGAAATCTGGCCACAAGAAATTGGTCTTGCATTGGACACACATGCAGGTGTAGGAATGGGGTAGGCAGAGAAGAGCTGGAGAGGTTGGAGTATATTAAGAGGAGATGGAGGAATAAGAAAGAATAAATCAGTGTGTGTGTGTGTGTGTGTGTGTGTGTGTGTGTGTGTGTGTGTGTGTTTTAGAGCTATAAATTAGCTGAGTATGGTGGCTCGTGCTTGTAATCCCAGTATTTGGGAGGCCGAGACGAGGGATCATGGTTCGCAGACGGCCTCAGCTACTTTGTGAGGCCCTTCGCAACTCAGTGAGACCGTATTTCAAAATAAATTTAAAAATAAGGCTGGGGGTGTAGCTCAGAGGTAGAATGCTCCTGGGTTCCATCTCTAGTACTGAAAAAAATAACTAGAAATTAAACCATTTGACTGGAAGATGATTTAGAAAGAAGAGATTGTATGTAGGGCTTCCTTATTCATCCAAGTTGTCAAATTAAGAGGTTTCTTCCTCCCCCCACCCTTTTGTTTTAAAGGAAAGAAGATATTTCTTTCAATTTTCTGCAGGTCTTAAGACACTTGGTTGGGTCCAGAGAAATGGGTTAGGCAAGGCAGGAGACAGGATGGAAGTTCTTTAGGGGAAGAAAAATAGGTTCTGTTTCTGTTTGTATTTTCCTTCTGGTTCCAGCTTATTTGAGGACAGGTGGGTTGGAGTGGGGAGATGAGGTCTGAGATCTAGTGCTAGGACTTGACTTCCTGAGAATCATTGCTACCAATATTTAGAAAGATGAACGCTCCCTTAAAGATCTCACATGTCAGTCTGTGACTCCAACTTGGAAAGCCACATATTCTCAGTATAGAAAGAAGAGTCACGCTGGGCGCGATGGCACACACATGTAATTCCAGTATTTAGGAGGCTGAGGCAGAAGGATCCGGGTTCGCGGCCAGCCTCAGCTACTTAGTGAGGCCCTCTGCAACTTAGTGAAGAGCTATAAGTTAGCTGAAAAATCCTGTTTAAAAATTAAGAATAAAAAATAAGGCTGAGGTAGAATACTCCTGGGTTTCATCCTCAGTATTGCCCCCTCCCCAAAAAAAAGAGTCAGTTCAATCTGATTCAACTGAATTCAGTTCAACACATAATTACCATGGTCACTGCTCTCAGGAAGTGAAGGAAGTGGCAGAGCTTAGCACCTACTTGCAAGGACAAGCTTCATGCACAGGACACATTTATCCATCAGATGAGATAGAGCCCAAGTACCAAGATTAGGACCAGATATTATTGATCTGTGTCTATAGAATTCAGGGGGAAGGGCTGAGGAGGAAGAGAAGAGATCTATTTGGGACAAGATCCCAATGGAGTGGGAACCTCCCTACCCAAGGTAGAATGGTGTGGAGGTATCATGTGTAGGCTGCATAAAAATTCAGAGTCTCAGGTTTCATTTCAGATATACGGAATCAGAATCTGCATCTTAGTAAGACCCCAGGTGATTCATATGTACATCCTGGCTCAGAGAGCGTTGTGTTAAAAGATGCCAGTCAACTTGTGCAAATTAGACAACAGCAAACAGAGACCCCTAGGAAAAGAAACCCATGCCTGTGGGGGTGCTCCAATTACAGGAGTGTGCTCCCAAATCTCTCCTCTAGCAGCTCTCCTGGATGTTAGTGACCTTGCAGAATATCCAGTGACAGGGTGGGCTTCAAGTGCAAAATGCCATTTAATGGCTAACCCTGTTGAAATATATTTCTGGATTCTGATGGAAATGTAGAAATATTGGAAAGGTAGGCTTAGGCTGGGGGATAGGAAGGATGGAAAATATCACCCCCAGAAGGTCTGGCCTCCGCATGAGTGTCCACAGGGGTGAATTTGAGCCATTGAGCCCAAAGGATAAGGAAAGACACACATGGTGAAGAAAACAAACAGTAACAAAACAATCACACCCACCGCGTTCCTGTTTTGTTGTATAAGTTCTTGCTTGTCTAGTTTGAATTAGAGTGATTCATTATAAGGCAGGGAGAGAGTAGTCATTCTAATGGAATTGGCAAAACCCAAGCTATAATGCCCAACAGAGCAGGCTAGAACTGAACAGCTATGCCATGTTTTTTTTTTCATATGAAAAGAATTTCTCATGCCTAGGATTAATAGACTGATTAAGCAGCCATAGAGCATGTCTTAAAATTATTACAATCTCTCCCTTTTTCCTCCCTCCCTCCCTTCCTTCCTTCTTTCCTTCCTTCCTTCCTTCCTTCCTTCCTTCCTTCCTTCCTTCCTTCCTATCTCTCCTTTTCTTGAAATAATGTGGTTTCCATGCAAATCAGAACCAGCTGAAAGCCTGCCAAGGCCAAGATGTAATTGAAGATGGCATTTAAGCCTTCGTGTCTCCTTTGTCTCCAGAGATACCATCATAAAATAAAAGACTTCATCAGGTAATGTTTTCTTCATTATTCAACATCACAATTCTGAAGCGAAAAAAGATAATTAGACATACGGTGCTGTCGACACATAGTTTATGAGGAGCTTCTAGTTAATTAGTTATGGTAAAAGGTTTTTATATAGTCATAATTACTTTATATTTCAGAGGGAAAGAAGCAAACACACACACATTTTATTTTACCTGGTGACAAGTTTATCAAAGTGATGCTGGTGTTTTGATGATCCTTCGGCACCTTCTCCAGATTTCCCAGATATAATGCGAAGTGTCACAAGGGGATTTTAACAGTGTAACTCTCGTTAACTTTAATAGGAGCTACACATCTGAAATCTTTACACATCCTCTTGCTGTATTCTATAAGAAAATATCATCTTCTTGCTTTCCTGGCTTCCTTTTGTCCTCAGGAAGACTTACCTAGAGAGCAACGCAGAGAGAAAGAGAGTCATTTTGTCAAAATATGAGACATCTTAGCATACTTTTTCTATTTTAACTTCTGAGGGCAGTCACTGAAGCTGGAACAAAAGGTAAAAATAATCTACTGGGAAATGTTGCCCTCTACAATTTATTTGTTTAAAATAATTTCAATTTATAAAATCTATGTCTGTTTTTCACCAGATATATTGACTGAACCGTCAAGATCTCTAAGATCAATTCTTGATTTCCCCCTGTCATAGCTGAGGAGACAGCCAGGTGACCTCTGCCCTGACCTGTACCCACCTGGCTCCTCCAGAGCACAGGTTGCCTACACTCTAGTGATACCTACCCCCTGAGAGTAAAAATTAATCAGGTAGCAACATGCCCTTGATTGATGATTCCCCAAGGTGGTACATAGCTGATATACGTCTGGGCAGACCATCAAGGTGTATCCAGCCCTGGGGCTAGAACACACAATTTTCCTCAAACTCATTCAGTGCTTTTATTTATTAGAACGCGCGGAGGATGGAAATCTGAGATGTATGCTAAAGAAGGCAAATGGATTGTTTTTCCATAGCACCTGCAAAATGCTATGGTTGCCTTAGCCACTGGAAGTTGCTGGATGGTTAACCCCGAGAGTCATGACAAGCACAGGCACCCTCAGTTCCTGGCATTCTCTTTGATTTCATAGCACTTGTAGATAGATACGACTTATGGGAATACTAACTTGCCATTTTCTGAGTGTATAGGACGTTTGTGTGGCGTCACATACAACACGGATCTTTCTTTCACTAAGTCAAGGCCTTATTACCGTATGAACGCCTTGGGACAGATACTTATTCTTTCCAAATATTGGCGTCTTCATCTATAAAGTGAGACAAAGAATAGGATTAAAACAAATAACAAATGCAAGGAAATTAGCACAATGCCAGACACGCTAAACGCTCAGTAAATTTGAGCTAGTGTTTTTTATTCTGAGAATGACTCCAAGAGTTGAGTAATCACTCTCCTTATCCATTTAACAGACGATGAAATTCAAATGTCAGGAAGTTAAATCACAGTTATAAATGGTAGCGCTGGAATCTATACCCTCACCCACACTCACACTCAAGCTTTGGCTTCATCAAAAACATCTGTAATAAACCCTAAACCATTACCTGCTCCCTTGACTCCCCACCCTGGCTCTCCTTCTGGGTAGACAAAATGAAAAATGGGATCTAATGCTTTGGCTCCTGGGAGTTTGTACTCTTGGCTGGCTTTTGTGTGGATCTGGAGGCACCAGGAGCATGGCCTGGGTATCTCCACATTGCTTGCTTCAACTTGCCCAGCTTTAAGTGCCTCCCAGTCTCTTCCCTTCTATTTAAAGCTGGGTAGCAGGAGGAGGAGCATCCTTCGCTCACCTCCCCAGGCTTCTGGGATGAACTGCAAGGGTCTCACTGCTCTGTTTTGTTTTGTTTCCTCTATAATCTTCCCTGCACATTTTCTGTTTCAGTGTTATCCTCCAGGACGCCAACATATTTTTTTTGGCTAAGTCAGCCAGAGACCTCCTCATTTCCCTAGCCAGAGAAAATTAGTCTTGGCATTCAGCACCTTTGATATCCCTCCCATTTTTTTTTAAGTGAACCAATATATATATATATATATATATATATATATATATATATATATATATATTTAGCATAGGTTTCAAGTTTGCTTAATGCAATCCTAGACTATGCTAATACATTGCATAAGAATCATATTAATAAACTCCGGCTTTCATAGCCAAACTGACAAAGGGATTAATATGGAGAGAATGTGGGGTCAAAACATTTACTGTCTTGTCATAAATATGGTCCATAGTCTGCATTCTTATTTCCACCCTAAATATAGGAGGTCTATCATATGCATGGAATTGTGAGACAGAATTCTGCCCTAGTAAAGAGAAGCCATCTTTAATCTTATTTCTTTGAGACAGTTAAGACAACATTTCTATGTATTTTAATGGGAATATCTTTTTTTAGCTAGGAATATAATAACTAAGAATTGTTCTGTAATCTAGGAAACAAATACAGATTTATAACAGCAGAATAATGTTTACAAAAAAATCTTCTTTTAAAAAAGTTAAAGAAAAAATGTTTAGTATATTAAAGGTGGATGGTTTTTAAAATTTGCGACATTTCAGGCCTAACCAACATCTTAAGCTTATTTATATAGAACACCAGAATGCTCAAAGTTTTCTGAATAAATAATTCTAAAATGTGTTAATTAATTCTCAATTAATTATGCTAACTTACACTAATTATAAATGTATTTAAAAACTGAAGATTAACCTGGGGATTTGAAAGAGCAATATGTCTGTTAACTAAACAGGGTCATATTGTATAAGCAAGATTTGAGTCATGGTTCTTTTTATTTTGTTTGGCAAGCTTGATGCCTACAATATGATCTGAGAACATCTGACTTAAATATCTAATGTACTTGCAAAATTATAAAACCAACCCAACCCTCAGTTTCATTGCCACCTTTATTCTTTGTCTTCAACATTCCTAACATTTTTAAAATCTGTTTCTAACAACGCGAAAATTATCTCTAGCCACAAAGGGAAAAATAAGACCAGGTCCCTTGACAGCATTTTGTCAGCCATGGCTGTTGGAAAGTCGGAACTCCTAGAACTTCTATTTAAGAAGACTAAGAAAGTATCAGTAATCCTTGCCAAGCACAAACTACTGAAGACCCTGAAGGACACACTTGTTGGGGGCTGTGGCTTGAGTCAGAAAGCCCACCATCTTGGGGAGGTTCAAGTTGATGTCAGAGAAAACTGGGATGGCTGTTGGAGATGATATGGCATGCCAATCCTTAACGACTGTAAGAAAGAGAGGTTATCTAGCCCTGATTTTATAAATTACTGCCTAGAGAAAACAGAAACAGTTCTTCAACTCTACAAACACATTGCACATTTAGATGGTGTTTGAGTTTCTCAGTGATTAACTGATATTAGTTCATTTAGTTCCTCAGTTAGCAACCACTGCGGTGTGTGTGTGTGTGTGTGTGTGTGTGTGTGTGTGTGTGCGCGCGCGCACGCGCATGCTCCGGGCCAGGCTCTGGGCCAGATCATGAATATATAAAAATGAAAAAAAAAATCAAGCTCCAGTCTTTAAGCAGCTCTCAGATAGGTGCCCCATAGTTTTCTCTGCAGAAAACTACTGATGCTCAGAAAAAAAAAGAGTTATCAACATAGAAGGGGAGAGAGAGCAGAGAGGAAAGGGGATAGGAGAAGAAAGGCTGACTACTAAGGAGGACTGGAGGATAGAGCACGTTAAACTATGACTCGCAGAACAACAGTCTCTAAGCACAGGTCCCATCCTGACCTATCCTACACTCACAGGAGGAAGTTATTTTGAAGGTTTACATATGATAGAATGATTGATCTCGTTGTGAAACAGCAAAAAGAGAGTCCTTTCTGCTGCCTTTACCTCGAGGCTCAAGGGGAGGTGCTGCCCCAGCACCCATGAACTGGTGGAGAAGAATCCATCAGAATTTGGTCTAATTATTTCCCTTCCTAGAGGCTTACTGACTTGTTAGGTCCCAAACCTACTTTAACTCCTAATGCAAGCAATCTGCTTCTCTAAGGCACAGTACCCATGGGCCCGAAATGTTCTGAAGAATCACAAACAAATGCTTTTGGGGTACTTTAAACATGCAAAATGAAATGTGCCACATTAAAGCCAAGTACTATTAATGACAGGAAGTGCCAACATACAAGAACAAAGAAAAGCTTACCACTTATCTCTCCAATGGTAAAACTGGTCATTATAAATTATTATCATAAATGACTTGTTTCAAGTCTCATGACAGTTTGTTTGAATAAACCATGAGGAAGGTTTCCGCTATAACTTTAAGTTACCAAATGAGCTATAATTGACTTACTATTAACATCCAAATATGAGTTATAAACCAAAAGAAGAAAATGAGTCATGGCTTCAATGCAAGAATTAATTTCAGAGAAATAATAATAAATAAATATTATTTTCAGTGCACCGGTATCAACGATTATTTGCATCTTGACCACTTGCAGCATTCTGCTTCGGTACAGAAAGTGCGAGAACATATGATAATCCTGACATGGTCTCTATTAACATTAATCTAGATTAGTGTCTCCCAACCTTAGTTCATTTCACTCCAGGGCATTTCCAACTACCTCAAGGGATTTTGTGAAATTTTTCCAAATTCCCCAAACAAAATTAATTTTAATTCACATTAATTTAAAAAGTAAATATATGCCATATGGCAGATTAAGAGACAGAAAATACCAGAAAATCAAACTAATAGCTCTGAATAAGATTCCAACTCATTAGCCAATTTAAGTGAGGATTTAGATAACACTTTTTAAGCCACAAACTCTCTATAAATAGGAATGCAGTTCTAGAAACCAAGAAAAATATTACTACGTTTTAAGCCCTCAAATTACATATTGAAGTCTCTTGGTGAAACACTTTTCTCTATAGTACACAAATTCTACTTTCAAAAAAATCTGGTTCCAAGCAAATAGCCTTGCTATGCTTTAGATATGGCTAATTTTTTACCCCTACACACTGTTTTATGGTTTATAATACATATCCTCATTTAGTATCTCACCTAAGTAATGCCGGTGACATGGTTGCCCAGAAAGAAAAACTGGACAGGTTATTTTAGTGAGTGATGATCACTTCGCTGCATTTCAGGTAGGATAAGAGCACAGGAGGAGATGAGTTAGTGAAGGTTACAACTTTGGTACTAGCCTTCCACCCCAGCAGCACATGTAGAAGCTAAATAATACATAAACGTCACCTCGCACTGTCCCACTCCCAAATCAAAGTAGAGGAAGGGATGGGCAAGAGCCAGTGGCTAATGGGCTCAAAGAAAATGAATAAACTGAATTTAAAGTAAGTGGCTACATAAACTGGATTTAAAATAAGTACGTGGGTAGTGATCACTTGGGGAACCTGGGTGAGCAGGCAGGTAGACCATGTGGATGGAAACTGAAAAGTGAGGCAAGGGGCAGGTTTGAAATAGCACCTACTGACTCACGCCAAAGGAAGCCCACAGAGTGTTTCAGTCCCTCTTTCGGAACACCAACCCTTTTGCAACAAACCACAAAAATATGTCATGCTCTTTATACTCAGGATACTGAAGATTACTTTTAAGCCAAAGTTTTATCCCTCTTCGGGTTAATATGAACCTAATTTATTGTAATAATTATTCAGAGAAAGGTAACTGGATATACAACTTAGTTCATTTTAACGCTTTGAGCATTAATTTTTTTTTTTTTTGCAGTACTGGGGGTGGAACCCAGAGTCATTCTGCCTCCAAGCTACACTCCCAGCCCTACATTTTAGTCTTTAAAATTTTTGAAACAAGATCTCACTAAGTTGCAGAGGGCCTCACTAAGTAGCTCAGGCTGGCCTCAAACCACAATCCTTCTGTCTCAGCCTCCCAAGTACTGGGATTACAGGTGTACACCACTATGCCCAGCTTATGAATGTAATTTTAGCATACCTAAAGTTAAATTAATTTATGGAAAGGATCATTATAATAAACAAAATTCCAACACATGTATTAATAATCTGGGAATTCTGGTTCACAAAAGAAATGTTAGATCGGACATGTTACATCAGGCTTTTATTAAACTCACAGACCCTAATATGAGTGAAATGCAAAACAGGATAGATGTGATTTTTTCATGCTACTAGACTATCCTCTGTGTCTGTGGGTGGCAGACACAGAAAAATATAAACCAATGTGGAAGAAGTTTCTGGGCCCTGTATGATGGTCAAGTTGGTCATGTTGCTTCTAGCTGGTCCAGTAACAGTTATTCACCCAATAACTTTTGGAAAACTCTTCATCAGTCTATGTTTTTGACGTTTAGAAAGTCACATCTCAATGTTCTAAAGGGATGAACAATGAAAGTTTGTACAATATGGGAAGGGGTACAAAAAGGTATGTCCAGAAATCCTAGACACTCCTATCACAGAGTGATGACTTCTTTCCAGGGGAGGTGGGAAAGCCTTCTTATAAAAGGCACCATATGTGAACTCTCAGATGAAGAGCAGGGGTTATCAAGCACAGGAAAAAGGCATTCAAGTCAGAGGGAAGAATTAATAAAAGGCCCACAGGAATGAGAATGCCTGCTTCAGGGATGAAGAAGGGATGTAGTCTGCCTGGGCATAAAATACGCAGTGTAAAACAGGAAGTGTGAAAAGGACACCTAGACCAACAGGCCAAAGAGTGAATGTACAGGCAGAAGTTCTGGAAAAAACAGATGACCCATGATACAAGGTACTCCAGGAAATTCATATTGCAATTGGCAACCATCTTAGCATTGTACTCATTCCCAATTCTGAACCTTCCAGTTGGTAGTTTATTTATTAAGAATTCCAACCTAGTGATAAAATCATCAATAAGCAAACATGATTTTCTCTCTCAAATAGCCTTGCCATTTATTTGCTGGATCACACTTATTTTTTTTTTACTGAACTCATGGCTTGTTATTTTTAATATTTGAAAATACATACCAAAAAATTCCAGAAAGGATTTATGCCTTGTTATTGAAAAGTGCCAGATTCCTACAATTCTACAGAAAAAACTAAAAGATTTCAGGGTACAAATTTAACAGTCAGAATCGACACTTAGAACTGAATTCTTAAAAATGAGAACAAATTTTCACCTCCTGCACTTCCTCTAGCTGTGATCTGCCAAACAGTACTAAACTGCTGAGAAGTGTACCTATCATGAAAATTGCTCAATTTTTAAAACAATTTTTGAATCATAATGGGAGCCTTGGTAGTTAAGTGCCTACAATAATGTAAAATGCCTCCCAGCCCTTAAACAGGTGGTAGAAAGAAGTTAGAAATGATTTATAGGATATTTGTTAAACGTTGTGTACCTATCAAAATATCAGGCTGTGTTAGATAATTTTTTAAAAGAGGATGGCTATAATAAGATACGTAAGTTTATGGTATGATAATATGATAAAGAAATAGCTGAGTGCCTGGGTTAAAATCCTGGATCTATCATTTAGAAGCTGTGTGACCCTGAACAAGTTAGTTCACCCCTCTGTGTGTCAGTTTTTATAAAATGTATGCAACAACAATACCTACCAAATGGGACTATTATGAGTGTACATGGTATCTTTGCCTGGTTTGTTCCACCTTGGACATTTCTATACCCTGCTTCTATATCCTAGAAGGCTGGCCCATACCGGTGACATCAATGAGCCCTTTGAACTCCAGTTTTCTGTTGGCTTTGGCTGACAGGAGCCACTGGCAGGAGACAGGAGGAGATGAGGCCGGGGTATTTATCCCCTGTCCCCTCCCTGCCAGCCTCTAGGAAGACGCTCTCTCTGGGTACCTCTAGCTGCTCCCTTCCCACTCCCTTCAGGCTGATCCAGGGCAGCGAGGCTTTCTGCTCTGTGAGCCAGGGTATTGTGCAGCCCCACTGCATTATCTAAATCTCACTCATACCTTTGTAAATATTCCTTCTATTCAACTCACTTTCATTTATACAATTTGAGCATGCCATCTGTTTCCTGCCAGGATCCCAACTAATAGAACGAGTTCTTCTTTGTTAAGTACTTAGAATAATAGCCGGCACATGGTAAGCACTGTATAAGTATTTGATAAACAAATAAAACAAATGAGATTTAGAAATTTTTGTGTAGTTGACATTAAACATATTTTTTCTGTATCCTGTTACACAAAACACAAAATCTTCAGAAATATTTTTCCAAATAAAACTATTCACTGTAGATTTCATGTATAGAATAACCATCATTCTTTTTTAAAATTATGTCTACAGTGCTTTAGTTTAAACTTTTTGTTAAGTAAAATATTGTTATGGGGAATTTGTATAACTACATTTATTATATTGATTGCACTATCTTTATTTTCCCCTTTTTAATATTTCCTTGTTGTCCTTTCTTTATGTACCCTTTATCTCATATACAATATGGTTTTCTTTGATGTTTTCAGACAATCTGGAGTGTAAACAGCTATATTTTCACTCAAGTGGTCAAATAATGGTTATATTCAGAGCTGTTTCTAAAATTTGAACTGTCTGATAAAAACCATAAGGTGTTGCTTTTGTGAATGGAAAAAAAGAAACAGAGCTTTTGTTCCTTAGATTTTGTATTTTTTCTCTTTTATATCTTGAACCTGAGGTTCTGAAACTCTTCCTTAACCCCATTTCATTCCAGGATATTTCTAAATTTGTGTACTAACAGTTTTTTAAATCACTTAAACCAGAGAGCCACAACCTTCAAGTTTGAGCTCTCTTTATTTCCAATTCCAAGTGGTTACGTCAGAGTCATCTTAATGGTAACATCTCCATTCAGTATTTTTTTAAGGGGAGTAAATGGTGTTTTGGAAGCAGCAGGGAATGGGGAAAGGTGGCTGAACACCCCGAAGGGGCTGTTGGAACTCTGGGGTCCAGTAGCTGCCTTCAGGTCACTACCCGAGTGTCAGTTGCAAACTACTTTCTCCCAGGGTCCACGTGATCTGCCAGAAAAAAGGTGCAGGTCACCCCTAGGGGCCCTGGTCGGCCTTGATGTCCAGCAGAGGGCTTCAGGTCACTACCCGAGTGCAGCCCGAGCCATGTGCCCTCAATTGCACTCTGCCTTCTCTCAAGGTTAATGCGACCTGCGAGAGAGAGAGAGAGAGAGAGAGAGAGAGAGAGATAGAGAGAGAGAGAGAAGCTCCCCCAAAGGGGAGGGGGTCCCCAAGAGGGAAAAACCCAATTTGGTGGTTGTGCTAGGGGTTTTGCCAATGTCTGCGTGTCCTCTTTTGGTTGTGGTGAGTTTGGGATCCTGGGAATTCTGGGAAGCAGCTCTCAGAATTTGCATAGGGTATTTGCAAGTCCTTTGAAGGGTCTCCTTTTAGAAGTATCAGACTTGCTCCAGTGATCCATTCAGTATTTTAAAATTCTGATTCATATCTGGCCTCAAGCAAGCAGTGAAAAGGAAAGGCCCTACGACTTCGTTGATCTTAGAGCATCCTTTCTTTCCTTCTATGGGGGTGGCGGGGTGACAACTTGTCTAACTGGAAAACTCTCAAGTCTCTGAGTCTTTTCCTAAGGCTTCTATAGATGTCATCCTAGTAACTTCTAATGATTGTTATAAAAGAGAAATATAAGGATAGCCTGGGTTTTGTCATTTTGAAATTAAGCAAAGCCGTTGGCTAGAAGACCATCATACAAAAATTAGTTATGTTTTTCTATTCCATCAACAAACATTTGGAAGATAGAAACTTACTTTTAAAAGATACTATTCATAAAGCAATTAAAAGTATAAGATATTTAGTAATAAATTTACAAAACTATACTAAAATACATTTTAAAAGATATAACTGTGCTGGGCATGGTGGTGCACACTTGTAATCCCAGTACTTAGGAGGCTGAGATAGAAGATGTAGGTTCGTGGACAATCTCTAGTGAGGCCCTTTGCAACTCAGTGAGACCCTGTTTCAAAATAAAGAATAAGAAACAGGGTGGGGCAGAGCTCGGAGGTAGACTGCCCCCTGGGTTCCAACTCCAGTACTGCAAAAAAAAAGACATAACTAACTGAATAACTATATTACACTTATGTATAGGAATAGGAAGACTTGATATTATAAAGATATCAATTCTTCCTCAAATCTACATATTTGCTATAAGTGGGATTTAACCATATGGGTAAAAGGGAGTTCTATTTCACACTATATAAAGAGGAATAGCTTTGTTACCTCATCGTAGGGGAGGATTTTTTAAGTAAGATTTTTTTGTGTGTGTGTGGTGCTGGGAATTGAGCCCAGGGTCATTTTAACTCTGAACTACACCCTCAGCCCTCTTTCTTATTTTTGAAACAGGGTCTCACTAAGTTGCAGAGGGCCTCACTAAGTAACTGAGGCTGGCCATGAACTTGCAATCCTTCTTTCTTAGCCTCTCAAGTACTGGGATTATAAGCATGAGCCACCATGCCCAGTTTTAAGTAAGATTTTTTAAAAAGTCCATAAAATGCATAGAAAAATAAAATAATAACCAATGTGATTACATTAAAACATCAAAAACCTTATCATTTAAAAGATGTTTTTAAGCCAAAGACTGAGAGAAAGTATTTGCAAAATGTCTGGCTCATCATACTTAATAAAAGATATAAAATTAATTCAGTAGAAAAATGAACAAAAGACAGGACAGGCAAATCACAGGAGAGGAAATATGGATGCCAAATGAAATAGGAAGATAGTCAACTTCATTAAAATCAAGGAAGAATAACAAGATCACAGCATTTTATACCAACTAGATTGGTCAAAAAAAAAAAATCAAACTTCTAAGAATAGCAAGTGTTGGTAAGGACAGGAAACAGTATAAATGCATACAATATGTGTGCACTGTGAGATCTGACTGGAAGTCTGGCCATGTGGGCATGCCAGAGGAGGACCAGGAACAAAGAAAGAGAAACGTCCCTGACCGTTGCCCTGCCCCAAAATGACCTGGCCACGAGCACACCAACCGGTGGCTTATACAACTATTCCTGGACCCTCCCTTCCTTTTCCCATAGAAAGCCCCTAGCCTGTAAGAAGGTGGGCTTTCTAAATCTTGTGGGCTGTCTCCCTGGTCAGGTGTCTCCTTCCAGATTTTATTCCTAAAGAAAGCCTGTTCCCTGCTGTTGGGCTGTGTTTTCTTTGTCCCCATATACCCTAACACAAGGATGAGTGGGCGTGTATGTTGGTTGTTGCAGCTGGTTTGAACAGCCACTTGACATTACCCAATTAGGGTACACATACTCTCCTATAAGGCAGTAATCCCACTTCTACAGTTATGATGCTCAGACTTGGCTGTGTATCAGAATTTCCTGGGAGCCTTGTTAGAGCACAGAGTGCTGCCCTTGTTCCTAGAGCTTCTGACTCAGTAGTTCTACAGTGAAGTACAAGAATTAGCATTGCAAGATCTCAAGTCACATTGAGGCTGCTGGTTTGGAACCACATTTTGAGAACTATTGGTCTAGAGAAACTCTACACATGTGCATTCATGTACAAGAAGGTTCATAACAACATTTTTTGGTAATGAGAAAAATCTCAGTAACTCAAATATTCATGGAAGGAAGAATGAAAAAGTAAATTGTAATGTGTACCCAAAATATTATAGAGCAGTGAAAATGGATTAACAGTTCCTATACATGATGTCTTAGTTCATTTTGTGCCACTATAACAAAATACCACAGACTGGATAAGTTATAAAGAACAGAGATATACTTCTTATAGTTAGGCTGGGAAGTCCAAGATCAAGAGGCTTATGACTGTTGAAGGCTGCTCGCTATATCATCCTATGGCAGAAGGCAGGAAGGCAAGAGTACTGTAGCAATCAGGAACCAACTCAGTTTTATAACAAACCCATTCTGGAGATAACAAACTCACTCCTGTGACAGCAACACTAATCTACTCATGAGAGCTCTTCCCTCTAAGCACTTGTTAAAGGTCCCACCTCTCAAGACTGTGGCATTGCGGATTAAGTTTACAACACATTAACATTGGAGGACAGAGTCAAACCATTGCTTGCATCAACCTGAATGAGTATCAGAAAGCACAATATTGAATTTAAAATATTTAAGAAGGAAACAGTGCCAATGCCATTTATTTTGAGTTTATAGCATGCAAAATTAAACTATGTATTGCCCCAAAATAAGTCCACTTAGATTAGAAATTTAGGTAATGATAAAACTCAATATAGTGGTCACCAGGTGTGAGTATGAGGAGAGAAGTTGAAGGACACATGATGGAGTTCAACAGTATTTGGTGATGTTTTATTTCTCACACTAGGTGGAGAGTACACACGTTTAGTATATTATTTGGGTTTGCTCATGATATGTAAAATTAAAGTTAGAATTATAACTATATAAAATTTTAAAAGAAATCTGAACGTTCTCTTTGAAAGTTGAAAGTTCGCATGCCATAGAATTCCAGGAAAATGTGAATTGCTATTAATTACCCTGTCTTAGTACATGCATCTGCATTTCCTTCAAAAGTAATGTGCTCTATAGATCTGCAGTTATTTATTCAATTCTGGAAATATTCATTGAGTGTCTAGAGGGTAGAGCTCTCTGATTTAGGCCTTTTGGACGTGTTGATAAAAGCACTCAGGAATGCTTGCCTTTGTGAAACCAACATGAAGGAAGACAGACAATAAGCAATTGACATAATAAATCAATATTATAGTCTATGAGAAGGTGGCACTTTCTCACTTTCATTCTTATTCTTAAAGCATTTGGGGCTGTTTGGGATCACAGCCATTTCCCATATCTCCATTCCCTTAGCTTTACTGACTCGTTTAACGTTTTACCGGAACTAGGAAATCCACAGCAAGCCCTAAAGGGAAGTGTCCACTGTTGCAGTGACTCCGCTCCACCACTGGGTGGGAAAAATGAAGGGAAAAATGAAAGGGATAGATGGTGTTACAGTCCCCCAGACCTCATGCACTGGTGGCAGCCATGTTGGAGGCAGAACTTGTTTGCTGGAGAAGGGTCCCTGGGGGTGTGGTCAGGAACAGTGTGTTTGTCCATCTGCTCAGTTGTAGCCCCTGGCTCAGACCCTCTCCCTCTGCCCTTCTTGCTCCCTGCTCCCTGCTAAGGATTTCCGGTGTTGGCTCCATGTTTGGAGTCTGTGTAAAAGAGTCAGTCAGTCTGTCTGTCTTGTTTTCTCTCTTTCTCTCCCTCCCTCCTTCTTGAAATCTCTCCATCAATAAGCAGATAAAAACCTCTCTGCCTCTAAGTGTTGAGTGTCCCGTGTTTGAGTCCCAGCTGTGACCATGCTCACTGAAACAGTAGGTAAAAGAAGAACCGTTATTTAGTCATTGCTAAATTCAGCCTAATCTCGACTCCATGTGAACTTTTTTTCCATATATATCTGTTTTGTGTCTGTCTTTTACTTGTATTAATATATATCTTTTTCATATTTTTACAATGTGTTTGCACCTGTATCTATGTTATATTATAGGCCTTCAACAAGTCACTTTGTATGCATTATCTTGTTTTTTCTTAATGTGCTTCCTGACACTTGACATCTTGGGATCTTGCTGATTGGGGAGACACTATGTTCCCAGGATTTGTCAATTCCTAAATAGTAAAAATCTCCTCAGGAGTCCACCTTTCAATTGCAAACCAACCAAACTAAAGCCATACACTAACCCTCACTTACCCTCATTTTTTACTCTTTTTTTTTTTTAAATCAGATCCTATATTCAGGGCTATTATTCTCCTACTGTAATTACCCCAGGGCCAGGTATCAGACAACAGTACAGTCCCTATACCCTAGAGACCGTTGATATTACTAAACCCAGCAACTCCTGAACTGGCTTATCTCGCCTGCCTTTCCTGCAGAAATCTCAGTGGCGACTCCTGCCCTGAGTTCCCAGCCCTGCCTGCTGCCTTTCCCTTTCCCTTCTTCATTCCGCCCTGCCTGGGGTGCCTGCTCTCCCTCTTGTTTCTAAGGACCTGTAAACACAAGGACTTCCTGCTTACGGAAATCATTTCCATGTCCACGTATCTAGATATTTTTAAGGTACTGTGCTCCCCGTGTGACAGTTTTACATATGCGCGTGTCATCATCATCGTCGTCATCATCACAATCATCATCACCATCACATTTATTGAATAAGCTACGCTTCTCCAACTGCTGTGTTAGGCACTATAGAGCCTTAATTCTGACAATAAATCTACAATATAGATATTCTTCTTACTCCCATTTGGCAGACAAAGAAACTGAACTATCAAGATCTTAGCTTCCTCTCTTTGGAACTAGGATTTAACTCAGTTCTTCCTGGCAAAGCCATGTTCTTAACCAATGGTCAGCAAATGTCTTCTGAAAAGATCAGAGGGTAAATCTTTTAGGCTTTCCAGGACATGTGGTCTCTGCTGCAGCTATTTTTCACTGTTATAGTATATGAAAGCAGTCAGAGATAACATGGAAATGAATGTGCATGGCTCTGTTTCCACGAATCTTTATCTATAAAAACAGGTTGTTCTCCCACAACCTAGCAAGATCCTGTTTAAAAGTAAAAAATAAAAAAAAAATTAAAAAGGGGCTTCAAGTGTAGCTCAGAGGTAGCCTGGCCCTGGGTTCCATCCCCAGTACCCCCTTAAAAAATAATAATAAAGTCATGTTAGTCAGCTTCATGTTGCTATAATGACAGATGGAGGCAATTATAAAGAGAAAAGGGTCATTTAGCTCATGGTTCTGGAAGCCCCCCGAAGCTCCAGCAGCCCCCTTGCCTTGGACCTCAGTGAAGGAGCCCAGTGGTAGTGGTGGGGAGCATGTGCCAGAGCAGGCCGCTCTCATCATGAGACAGGAAGCAGAGAAAGAGGACCAGCAGGAACCCACAGTCCCTCTCGAGGGTCCACCTCCAATGGCATAAAGTCCTCGCACGAGGGCCTCCCTCCTAAAGGCCCACAGTACCTCCCTACAGCAGCACCTTGGAGAGCAAGCCTTTAGCACATGGACTTTGGGGGACACTGTCCATTCACACCACAGCAGAGTGGTGGGGAACTTGACCGTGGGTCATAGCTTGTCTAGCCCTGCTCCTTATCACTTGGGTCGACCGCCTCCATGGTGGCAAACACTAAACCTTCCTGTCTCCCACTTTAGAACCTGCTCACAAGAGGCCAGTCACTGGCCCTGTCTGGGTCTCATTCCTCCTTTATTCTTCACTGGCTTTGTACGTCAGCTCCTTGGAGCTTAGTGGGGCAGAGTCTTGACTTACATCGCCAATGTGAGCTCTGTAATTCTGAGGACTCAAGATTGAACTCAGCCACAAAGAGAAAAGACTATATTAATGTCCATATGAGCAGCTGGATCTGTCTGAAGGAGATGATCAGATAAAAATTGTGAAAGAGTCTTTATTTCACTTACCTCTGAAGCAGAGCACGGAATGGCGAGTCGTCTCTTAGTGAATGGGTGGGTAACTGAAATTCTGCTTAGGAGAAAAAGCACGCAGAGTGAGTTCTAGTGCGCCTCAGACACAATGCTAGGCACTCGGTAGCCCTTATTTCACTCACAATGCCCCTATGGGAGTGGGTATGGTAGTTTGGGGTTGAAGAAGGAGAGCCGAGAGAATATTAATTTTCAGAAGGTTGCAGGCAAAAGAACATCTCAGCACAACACCCCAGTTGGAAACACGGTGGATCCATAAATGTGTTACACCCAGGGATGACAAGCTTATCACTAAATTAGTAGGCTGTGGGTGCTGCCAGAGCATCAGCTTACTCATTTATCTAGGAGCATTATCACCTAAAGAGTTGTTAGTTTGACAAGCATTTCTTGAACATCCAAGACATGCTATGACTTTGGGAATAAAGGTGCAGAAGGAAACCTGGTCCTTGCGTTGAAGGAACTCTCAGACTGGTCACTGCACGCCTCTGAGAGGAGATGGACCTGCGGCGGTCTGGAAGCGGACCACGCCGTGATCTAGATCTGCCACTGGGGAACACTAATTGGGAGCCCACCTCTGTGATAGAAAATGGACACCGAACCCGCCCCCTACGAAATCGTGAGTCCACTGAGGTCCGCTGAAAACACACCCAAGACTGTGTTCTAAGGGTGCTACAGCCACGACCTGACCCACCGAATCTGAATTGTCAAGTGCGACGGGGTAGGCCTCCCACACTGAGCCCCAACATCCCACTGTCGGTTTTTCTGCCCCAGGTGCACCCTGACCTGCAGCCTTCCCGCTCTGCCAGCCCCTGCTCTCCTTACCAGCTGCCATGGGCTGCCTTCTCCAACTCAGTCTATCATTGTGCTGGCCAGCCTAGCAGGCCCAGCTCCTGTGCCAATTCTTCCTTGAAAATGCTCCTTGATGGAAGTCTCTTTTCTGAACACTGATGTCAATCTGTGCAACTCACTCAATGGAATTTAATTGCCTTTTCAAAAAAACCCACTCTGAGCCAGGCATGGTGGTTGGTAATCTCAGCATTTGGGAGGCTGAGGCAGGAGGAATGCGGTTCACGGACAGCCTCAGCTATTTAGTGAGGCCCTTCGCAACTCGGTGAGAACCTGTTTCAAAATAAAGAATAAAAAATAGGGCTAGGGTGTAGCTCTGAGGTAGAATCCTCCTGGGTTCTATCCCCAGTACCACCAAAAACAAACAAACAAACAAACAAAAACAAAAAACACTTAGCTCTGACTGTGAACAATGCCCATTGTAAGTAACTTAAACAATGGCAGGAAAGTTAAACACAACATATTCCTCTCATGATTTTAAATTCCTTGAGGACAAGATTGTCTTTCATTCACCTTTGTATCCTCTTCCTCTGACTTGGCCCACTTTCATGCCAGAAGGTTTTACCTCAGCTTGGTTCATAGTGAGAACTAAATAAGTATCTATTTGAATGAGTGAATAAATGAATTATATTAGGTCTTTTATAGCTAAGCCTAGAGCTGATTTTTAAAACCTATCTGAGATTTATGGTCAATAACGTTATTAACATGTCTTTACCTCTAATGTGATACCTCTTCTCTAAAAGACAACTAATAAAATTATTTCATTGCTAGATTAACAAAACGCCTGTGTTTTCTTGGAGTGTCCGGCCAAATCCGTCTCTGATCCTCATTATTGCTGGAAATTCTGCTGCCTCTATCTTTGAACTGCTTTCGAGATGAATTATTTAATCCATGCTGAGAACATTCCAGAGCTGCAGGTGGCTCACCTTTCAAAGTTCTCCAGGTATCTGCAAGAATTTGCGAGTTAAAATATTCCTGGGTTAGAGGTCTTAACTTCATTGAAAATTGACTGCACATTTTCATCATTAAATCATGAGCATCAGGTGCCTTTCACGTTTCTGCTAAAGGCATGTTTCTTATTAGGCGAAAGCTTTTCAGTTCATACAATTAATGGTTCATAGCACACTGGGGAACATTTATTAATTTTCATTTTACTTGTTTTTTTAAGGTTATGGGGGTTAAGGGCTCTAAGTTGGAGTTATTGAAATTTTAAAAGGTGTAAATAGGTAAATATTATGGTTCTTGGAAAAGTGAGACATTTTTCCCTTTAAGCATGTGATTAATATTACTAATAAAAATGTCATCAGCCTTCCCTGCCAGGGTGATGCAGTTGGAAACACATTTTGCGTGCATGTGTGTGGCTCCCTTTCCATATCTAATAAGACATTTTGAGAGAGTGCTGAATATAAGGGATATTTTAGTAATAAAACAGATTACTGATACTTTGTTGGTCTTATATAGCAATTCTACGTGAAGAAATATTATTTTCCCATGCACTTGGTAAAGACTACAAAAATCAGTCTTTTTGGTGGTACTGGGGTTTCTGGAAAACCTTCTACCTCTGGGCTACACTCCCAGACCTATTTTTTATATTTTTTAAAATTTGGAAACAGGGTCTCTTAAGCCAGCGAGGCTGGCTTCGAACCTGCGCAATCCTCCTGTCTCCACCTCCCAAGCGCAGGGATTGCAAGTTTGTGCCACCATGCCTGGCATCAAAAATCAGTCTTTTGATTGGTGGTTAATATCAGTGTTTGAGACAGGATTTTTTTTTCTCTTTCTCTCATCTGATCCCACAACACAAACACTATTTTTGTTGAAGGCTGAATTTTGGGGAAGTGGGTCTCCTCATACTTTTGTGAACATATCAAATTTTCTATTTTAACTGAGCTTTATTTATAAGTTAGTTTATTTAGTAACTATTTTCTTAACTATTATTTATAGCACAGGTATTGGTTATATATAGTAGAATAATTTTGACATTGACCAAGCAATAATTTTTTTAAGTATTGAAGTTTGAGCCCAGGGGCATTCTACCTCTATGTTATACTCCCAGTCCATTTTATATCTTATTTTGAAACAGGGCCTTACTAAGTTGCTGAGGGCCTCTCTAAGTTGCTGAGGCTGGTCTTGAACCTGAGATCCTCCTCTCTCAGTCTCCCAAGTACTGAATTATAGGCATGTGGTACCATACTCTGCACAAGCAGTAGTCTTTAAACAGATTTATTGAGATACAATTCATATACCATGTAGTTTACTCGCTTAGAGTGCATAATTCAAATAGTTTTTAGCTTATTCACAGAGTTGTGCAACTGTTCTCATGATCTAATTTAAAAAAAATTCATACTAAAAGAAGTTCCATGCCCATTGGCAATCACCCCCACCTTTTTCTCCACCCTACTATCCCTAGGCACCATTAATCTATTTTCTCTCTCCATAGATTTAGCAGTATTTTTTCAAGAGCCAGATTTTAATTATCTTAAAGTTTTGGTGATTTTATGACATTATTATATGAATACATTCAACACAATAGTCAGGCAGTGGCATTCTTCATTTCCTTAGGCTGTTACCTTCAGAAAGAAGCATCTGGTTTGTAATTATTTCGAATCCACTGGTGAACTATACTGGCATTTTACCGCACGTGCTTCCCTTCTGCTGGGCTAGTGCTGTAAGAGTTTCACATTTACACCTACACAAGTGCAGAAATGGAACATAGAAAGATGGTGAATATTTGAATGGTTAGCATGAACCACACCCAGAGCAGAATATCTCAGGCAACTGTTAAAATTCATACATCTTATTCCTCAGTTTCTTCCCCCTCACCAGCACACACACAGACACACACACACCCCACACATATGTCATGATCACATATAACGATCAGGTTTCATGCAGTGACCGGCAACAGCAATCCATGTCCAGTATTGATTCATTCTGAGGCACACTATAGAAATAACATGTGTTGTATGTTTTCATTGCATATACATATGATTTATTTCTAAATCATTCTGTAAGTCACAAGATATTCTCTAGAGACTAGAAGTGCAAACATAACAAAGCAGAAATGCATGAAATAGTGTTGCAGATAGATGCTTGATTCTACTGATTTTATTCATGGCACTATTAGAAAACCTGGAGGTCATTCATCTATTCACTGGGTCATTCAGCATGCAATTATTGATTAATGACATCATTTATTGATTAATTAATGATGTAAAGGCACTGTGCAAGGCCCGATGTAAAATATACAGCTAAAATTCTGCTTTCTTGAAAAGCGCTGCCCAACTCTGGCATAGAAAAGGGTGGGCTGTCTTCTCACAAGGAAAGGGCTCAAAGAATCATGCATCTTTTCCTTTTTCTTGAAAAAATGCTGCCTATATTTTGCAGGAAAATTCAACATAATTGGTATATACCCATTTTTTTAGGTGAATTAGGCCTTAACTGACAGATAACCCACTTTGTTCTAAAATTCAACAAACTCTCAGAAAATCTTATTCCACACAATCTTTTGAATATGTCATTTGCCATTTATATTTGATGGCCTTAAGCAAAAAAAAGTTATAAAAAGGTATTAATGCAAGTAGATAATAAAGCTGCATTCTATAAATCTACGGCAGCTTACAGTAATCATTAAAGCATGCAAAAGTCTTTCATCTATTCAAAAATATGCAGTGCACAGCATGTCTGCTAAGGTGCATGACAAGTCAGAGTTAAATATATATTAATAAATGAATTAGCTTCATAAATAATAGCCATAATGACATTTTAGGAGACAATAAGTCTGAGGATTGTCAGAAAACGGCTGATGTATGAGCTTCACGTCTCAGTGATTCTTCAAAATGAATAGGCTTTGCAAGATAGTTCCGACCCGCGACCGGCCTATTTCCTTGAATAATTTACTTGTTGTCAATTTGTACAGCCACATTACACATGCAAATTGTGCTGCCTGTGCAAACACCACTTGGAGATGATAAAAACAAATTTACGAAGGCTATAGAAGGAGGATTTATTTCACTTTCTCACCCAGGTCAAGCAATACATGTATCTGACGATTGTGTGTACCCAATTTTGTTGTAATTATATCAGCAAATTATTCCTTATAATCTTATTATTTTTAGCAGTCTCCTTGTGCTTGGGATAATTAGCTTTCTTCACTCAGTGTAAAAACAATTCAACTTGCCAGCCAGGCAGGGCATAGCTCCATTATCTGTTTTGGGTTTAAATTTATTCCCTATATTCTTGGACACTTTGTGTAAATTAAAAATTTCATAGTCCCTAATACTGTACACGCTGTTCATTCAGTGATGAATTAAGGCCCCTAAACCTCTCCGTTTGCTATTAGATATCTCACCCACTTTATATGTTAATCTGTGCTAATGAATTCCACAACCCCTAGCCACAGCGAGATGACTAAAATTATTACCACTTACAGAGATATGCCTTTTTCATTTAAAGTTCAATTCAAATTGCTCCCATAAACAGTCTGCCACACAAAGATACCTCCTATAAAGGAGAGTTACTTACCTATAAGTAGAGTTCTCTGAAGGTAGTATTATCTTGGGATGCACAGTCCTAGGTCACGTGCCCTCAGGTCTGCGGCAGAGGGGAGAGGATTCATAGCTGAGGGATGGGACTTTCTTACCTCGGGGCTCTTCATTAGCTCTGTGGCCTGTATTCCTGAGGTAATTTGTGCCACACCCTTCATATAACCAATCCCAACCAACCTTGGCTGGACAGGCCCCAAATGAAAGCCTCACTTAACTCTTAAAAGAGAGTGTACGGACTGGTTAGACTAAACACTTGCTGATGAGTAAAAAGTCCATTTTCCATCCTAAAGAAACTGCTTATTAAATAATGGGCCTATTCGTTTAAAAATATAGGAACGTTTTAAACATTTAATATAAAATTTAAAATTTGTATTTACTGTTCACATAAATTACAGCTTTGTTCTGGAAGTAGTAAAGTTTCATTATGGAAGAATTTGAAAATATAGATAAAAAATAAATATAAATCACACATTCCCGCTAATAGTCCTAACCACCCAGTGGTAGCCCAAGCTGGCCTCTGGTATCTGTCTTTATAGACTAGTTTTCTAATTAGACGCTCTGTTGAGATAGAAGAACAGGGACATGGTGGTGCACACCTGTAATCTGAGTACTTGGGAAGTTGAGACAGGAGGATTGAAGGTTTGAGGCCGGCCTCAGCAATTTAGTGAGACACTGTTTCAAAATTAAGATTAAAGTAAGGCTGGGGTAAAGCTGAGAGGTTGAACACCCCCAGGTTCAATCCCCAGTACCTCAAACAAGAAAAAGAAAAAGAAAAACAACAAAATCACTAGCCTTACTACGCTCCCCTACAACCTGTCCCAACCAGAAGTACACATGGATGCCTGCCCTGTTTGCACTTGTCGCCAACTTTTTAAGACCATCCCCTGCTATCTCCTCTGTGTAGAGTGATTCCCAGGGCTTTAGGTGCTGAGCAGTATGCTCCCTCCATTTCTCTTCCCTCAACACAACTTCTGAGCAAGTTCTCCTGTAGCTTTAGCTCCAACATACTCAGTAATTACCACTATCTGAAATAAAAACCTTTCCTAAATGGTCTGGCAAGGGCGGGGTGCAGGGCCCAGCCCTAGGTGGGACCCATGGGTTGCATCTCACAGCACCTTGCACATGGGGCTGGCTTTTGGGGTGAGTGCTACTGTGGTTTTGCTGTGGGCTCTGTGGGATTCCCACAGAGCCGCCGGGGATGTGGGTAGAGCAGGCGCTGTTATTCCTGCTTCCCAGATGAGAACGCCTAGGCCCCAGCAGGTAACGTCACTGGCAGTCACTGGCACCCAGGAGTCTTTGTAACTCTCCACCCAGGACCCTCTGTATTAATTCTTGCCCTTGTCACTTATGACTTTGGCACTTAGCGCATTTGGTTGTATTTTCAGTCTTTCTCCTTAAAGACAGATCATTTTCAAAGGTAAATCTTTGGAAACCTTTTTTGGTTAGAAATTCAGAGCTTCATACATTATTTTATTTTGAGGTCCCTTAATTATTCATTACCTTGAGAAGGCTATTTACATAAAGCAAATATTTTGCTTCAGGAGAGTTTATATTTCATAGTATCCTCTGCTTAGAAGTCAGAACAACTTCTTGGAAATGAGATTTTTTTTCCAGTCCATGGTTAGGAGAATACCGACAGAGTAACTTAATTAGATACTGTGCCTGAGTACTGTAAGGTTAGGACCCGCCCGGCCCTTCCCACCCTGCTCTTCTTTTTTGCCCCAGGGTCGCTCACAGTGTCACACACCCGCGCAGTCAGGATGGTAAATCACATGAGATCTAGTATAGTATGGGCGTAGCATCAAATTAGAGGAACAATTTAATACATCATCTTCACATTTGGAACTGTCATGTGGATGGCAGATTGAGCAGCCTACAATTAACCTGAGTTAATATTTGGCAGAGCCAGATGGACAGCTCTTAACACATAATCTCCCTCAAAAGTGCGATACGTTCTCAAATAAAGATTAAGTGTACTTCAACTTAGCATCTTCTCTGGAACACAGTGTTTTTATTTAATTGTCTCATATCCACGTAGGATTCTCAAGTGTGAGTCTGATTCCAGCAAGACCAAGCCCAGAAAAATGTCAAGTAGGCAGGACTGGCTTTTATGCTTTGACAATCCTCAGTAGCGCCTCCTTCCTTCCTCCCTCTGGGCCGCCCT
The DNA here is from genome assembly GCF_963383645.1 of Muscardinus avellanarius. Classification (NCBI taxonomy): domain Eukaryota; kingdom Metazoa; phylum Chordata; class Mammalia; order Rodentia; family Gliridae; genus Muscardinus; species Muscardinus avellanarius. The sequence goes on along the minus strand of NC_137789.1, from coordinate 149,880,197 downwards.
GTCCCTTCCTGGAGACCCTTGGCTTACTTGTCTTCCTTCAACTCCTAAGAACCTTCTTCCTGAAACCAGCTTGTCACTCAGCCACACTGCCATGCAGTTGACGAATAAACTTATTGTGTTTTCAGCCGCAACATTATTTTCCTTTTGACGGGGATGGATCCAAATGGAAATATTTAGAGAGCAGGGAAATATCCGCAGGGATCATCAACTGATGTGACTTAGCTTAAAGCTCCCAATTTTCACTGTAGATTTGTTGAATGTCGTGTGGAAGATCTCGATTTCTTTCCTGTTGCATGAGATGAATTATCACTGTTATTTTTGGCAGAGTTGATTCATACAAAACGGGGATCATGAGAACCCTCCTCTGATTGTTGTGAGGATTAAGTTAGCTAATAGGTGGACAGCAGTGGGAGCAATGCTGACGTTTGGGAAGTGCCAGTTCAGTCTGTACATATTCTCCTACCTTTTCTGGTGTCTTGGGGAGGCCACCGTGACATGGAGGTACATATGGTTTTATGGGGTCTGGTGTTCCTGGGCTAAGACCTAGATTCTGCCATTTGCCAGTTGGGAACAACAACCTTCTGAGCTTCAACTCAGATAATAATTAATAATAATAATAATAATAATAATAATAATAAAAAATAAAATAATAATAATAAACATGGATGGGAACACAACCTTCTGAACTTCAATTACTTTTAGTATAAAAAAGGGATAGTGAAAGCATCTCATATTTTTGTTGTGAAAATTAAAATGATAAGTTATCATTGGCAAAGTGCTGTGCATCATGCAGACATGCATTAGTGACTTATTATTATTGATGCTAATAAAGGCAAAACATATACATATGCTTAAATTCAACAGTAAAATTTCCTAACTAGTAAGTTGCCTCTTAGAGTTACTTAACTAAATATGGCTGTCAACTTGTTTGCATTTAAAGACTAAGTTTCTAAGTCTGTGAACCATGAAAACCACTTCTTGATGTGATTATTTTCCTACTATCCAGAACAAATAAACAATAAAAAACACAATGGTATTGTTTTCAGAACATATCCCAGTGGAGTACTACGATGATGCCAGGTCTATTGGTGTAAAGAAAGACTTGGTGTTTGTAAAATATAAAGTATATGTTTATAAGACTTCAAAAGCAGGAACAAATGTAAAAATTCTATTATTAAGCAAAAAAGAGGCCCCTTGAGTTTCTATTTAATAAAAAATTTAACTAACTTTGGAACTTATTTTTTCTCTCATTTTTCAAGCTTTATTACTAAACAGTTTATTATACTAAAACATAATATGTCAGTGGCCTTTATGTAAAAATGAATCCAAAATAGATAACATACCAAAATAATAATATATAATCTTCTTTACAATGTTCATTTTAGAGTATTTTAAAAATTAGTTCTAGCTCTTTTTGTTAAAACAAGTTTCACTTATTTCCTTGCCAATTCCTTTATATTTGTAAAATTTTTGCCATATTTAAAATTTTTTCAAGTGTTTTTTTTCTGGGATTCAGTTATGTTGCTAATACCTTTCACTTAGGTTATCAGGATGGCTAATTAACAGACTTCTCTAACTCCAGTCTACAGTGCTTAGACTCTGTTTTAAGGATCTCCATAAGTTAGTGTCTTCTCAACTTTTCCATTTTAAAAAAAATTTTGATAGCTGAACATAGATATAGCTTTATAAAGAAGTTCAAGAATTAAATCATGCTTCTCTTTTTAAAAAAATTTTTATTGGTGTATTGTAGTCATGGTATGCAAGATGGTAGAGGCATACATGCACACATCACTCATTAGCCCTTCTCCAATTCCCACCCCATTCCCTTTTATAAACATGGCCTACAACTGTCCCGATTTCTCGATTTCTCTCCCCCTTCTCCCTCTCCCTCACCCTCTCCCTCTCTCTCTCCCCCTCTCCCTCTCCCTCCCCCTCTCCCTCTCTATCTTTCTCCTACCATATGTGTGGTGCTAGGGATTGAACCCAGGACTATTTTACCTCCAAGATACACCCCCAGGCCTTTTTATATTTTTGTTTTGAAACAGGATCTCATTAAGTTGCCGAGAGTCTTGCTACATTGCTGAGGCTGTTCTTGAACCTGCAATCTTTCTGTCTGAGCCAACCACATACTGGGATTACAGGTATGTGACACTATACCTAGCCCCATTTTTCCAAAATGGACTTACCTAAGATTATATATATATTTTTTTTTAATTGTCCTCTCAAGTCCAGTCTGTATCTACCTTTACCAAGAAACGCTCCTAGCCTCGCAATCTGATTTTGTTGCTCCTACTTACTATAATCATAACACTTTGTTCTCATCTCAGTACACTACTTACCATTGTCTGCTTTATATTAGACTTATTTATATCTGACCGTCTCCCCAACTAGATTTTGGATTATTGGGTGGCAAGGACCATGTCTTAACTGTCTTACTTAATCATCCTTTCCTTTCATCCCCAAACAGTCAGTGTTTCTCACAGAGCCTTGCATCTAATAGATATGAAATCAATGTGAATAAATTGAATTAAAATTCCATGTTAAAAGAGAAGAAAGTGATGTTATGCATTTTTGCAAGAACTATAAGGATGTTTTCTTCAGTTCTAGTGGCAAATTTTTATGAAAAAATAGCAGTTCTTTACATAGAACAATTTTTCTTGACGAAAATATTCTATACGGAAATCTTGTGCCAACTTTACATGTTATTCATCACATAAATATTTATCAAATTCCTAGTGTCCAGCACTTTAGAAAACGTAACTGTCCAGGTATCACTGAACATGAAAAGCGTATCATTCGTTGATCTTAAAGAATATAAGGTAAAAGGAAAGAACTCTAACTGTAACAACAAAAAGATTCCATGAGAAGCACAAGGGATGTTTAAGGAGATGCAACCTTTCCACAGATAACAAATGTAGACTTAGAAAGAGGCAAAAGACCGATGTAAAGCATTGGAGAAGAAACAAAAGCAGGCAGACACAGGGGAGGGCAGATGCTTGGAAGGAGGGGACTCTGAGGGGTTCTATTCCTGAGGAGAAGCCATGGCCAGCATTGCACAGCAAGACCTGAAAGTAAGCAGAAGTCTAGTCTCATCTGGGAAAGAGTTTGGGTCAGTAACAACTGCTTCAAAATAAAGGAGAAATTTGAAAAGAATAGAGATGTTAAGCATAAATTCTACGTATAAACTGTGGCTGAATCTCTGGATGACCCTTGACCTATGCAACTTCAAGAACCCAGCTAAAGCGAAACTGACAGAACTTAGATCTGAAGTGCTTCCTATCTCTTGGGAGACAGAGTTTGCACTTTGGGCTTCGCCAAGTTAATTTCCTCACTTTTTAAAATAAGTAATCTCTTGCCGGGTGTGGTGGCGCACGCTTGTAATCCCCGCCCTTGGGAGGTAGAGACAGGAGGATCGCGCAGGTTCGAAGCCAGCCACGCAAGCTGGCTTAGGCGACCCTGTTTACAAAATAAAAATGTAAAAATAGGTCTGGGAGTGTAGCCCAGAGGTAGAAGGGCTTCCAGGAACCCCAGTACCACCAAAATAAATAAATAAATAAATAAATAAATAAATAATCTTTTGAGGAACATAATATAATCCAGGGAACATCAGTCTAAGGGAAAATAGAAAAAAACGAAGTAAAAATTATAGGAAATAACTAAAATTAAAAAACAGAAAAACAAAATACATAAAATAAAAATTTCTCTGGATGGCTTTATAGCAGAATGAATATGACACAGAAATCAGAAAACTTGGATATAGACCAGTAGAAATGATATATTCTGGAGAACAGAGAGAAGGCTGTTTTAAGACTGATCAAAGCCTCAGGAACTTGTAAACAAATATGAAAATATCTAATAGCTACAGTTTGTTTCTTAGTGTCCCCTAACGGTTCATGTGTTAATGCCTTGGTCCTCAGCCTGTGACAGTATGGAGAAGCTGGAAGAGCTAGTGGAAGAAAGAAATCTCTAGTGGAAGGAAGACACCTTATTTGGGGCATGCCCTTGATGGGAATGAAGGGACCCTGGCCCCTCTTCTCTCTTTTTGCTTCCCGGTCACCAAGAGGTGAACAGGCTTCCTCTGCCCCGTGTCCCCACTATGATGCACTGTGCCCCACCACAGGCCCGAAGCAACAGGTCTAAGTGACCATGGACTGAAACCTAAGTAAACATCTCCTCCTTTTAAGCTCTTTATCTTAGTTATTTGTCATAGTTACAAAAAGTCGAGTAACAGCGATATTGGAATAAAGCAATAAGAGAACACACTAGAAAAAATTTTTTTGAATAAACAATGGGTGAAATTTCCTAAAATTTGGCTAAAATATACATTTTATAGTTCAAGAGGTTCAGTGAACTTCAAAGCAAATATGCAAAACATAACCAGCACATTTAGAAACATAATGGAACCACTGAAAACCAAAGATAAACAATCCTGCAGGTAGCCAGAGAAAAATAACAAATTTCACTCCAGGGAACAATGGTTTGAAGGCTAACATCTCATCATAAACTACAGAGACTAAAAGACAATGGAAGAAAGTTTTAAAATAATGAAAGAAAAAGAGAGGAAAAAAAGATGATGAAAGAAAATCCTATCAACTCAGAATTCTATGTCCAGAAAATTATCCTTCAAGAGTAAAGGAGAGTTCCATTTCTATCTAGGATATATAAAGCTTGAAAGATCATGGTTGGTATCCCAAAACAAAGAAAGTGCTGTAGGAATAAAAAAAAATTATCACTTTTCTGTAACCCACGGAATATTCAGTTCACAAAGCATTCATAAATGAAAGCAGATATAAACTCATACCTGGCAGGATGGATAAAAAGCATCAGAAATAGAAAATATGTGGGCAAATATAAAAGATTTTTTTTAAAATACATATATGAATTAAACAAGTACGTAGCTGGAAACCCAAGTAATCATAGGCCCTTCAGGGGTGGATGGGACAGGAGCACTGATTCACCTTGGAAAACTCAGGAAGAAAGAAAAAGAGATGGAATACAGAGACAATATCTTGAAAGTTGGTTGATTTGGATTACTGTGTTGGTAACAGCAATACTGTATTGGTGATGACATTAGATATAAGTGCTCCAGATACAATAATTAAATAGATCGATAGAAACCAAGAAGCAAGAATAAAGAATATACTATCTACAAGTAATATACTAGAAAGGTAAATGCATGGATAAATTTGTCTATTTTCTCTTGCTACAACAAAATACTGTTTATATAAAAGAATTCACACCATAGCAAAAATCACATTCTTTTCAAGTACATGATCAAAATTTAACAATCATATTTTATATAATAGCAATTAGCAGTAGAAAATTAAAATTAAAGCCAGATTCACTTGAAATACAGTATAAAAACTATAAAATACTTAGTTCTAAGCTGGGCATGGTGGTACACTCCCAGCATTTGGGAGGCTGAGACCAGAGGATCGTGGTTCATGGACAACTTCAGCTACTTAGTGAGGCTCTCTGCAACATAGTGAGACCCTGTTTCAAAATAAAGAATACAAAATAGGGCAGGGAGTATAGTCCAAAGGTCAAATGCCCCTGGGTCATATCCTCAGACCCCCACAAAAAAATAAATACTTAGTTCTCTCTTATCTATAGATTTAATACATTCCCAATTAAAATCTCAGCAGTAGTCTTTGTAGAAATTGAGAACTAATTATAAAATGTGTATGAAAAGCAAACAAACAGAATCATAAAAACTATTCTGAAAACAAAAATAATGAAATTTGAAGGCTGGCATTACCTGATTCAAAATTTATCTTAAAGACAATCAGGTAGTGTGATATTTGAGAATATATATATACATGGACCAATAGAAAAAGCTCAGAACATTTATTTACAATTATGCGGTCAATTTGATTCTCAGCAAAGGTACAGAAGTAATTCAGTGGGTGAAAAAGTTTCAATATATCATGCTGGAACAATTGGACATCCAAGTACCAAAAATAAACATTGGTTTATTCACTGCACCACATATATAATTTATGATACAAATGGACTATAGACCTAAAATCTAAAACTATTAAAAAAAAGTTTAGAATAAAACAGGAAAAAAATCCTTCTGACCTTGGGTAAGACAAAATTTTCTTAGACCTAACACAAAAAGGTCAAACCATAAACAAAATCAATAAATTGACTTAATCAAAATCAAAAACTTTTCTTTGTGTTAAGAAAAACAAAAGATAATCCAGAGGTGTAAAAAGTGATTAAAGAAATTAAAATTGATGCCACAGTGAGATACAACCACATATCTGTTTGAACAGCTCAATTTTAAAATATCCACACCAAGGATGTGAAGCAACAGGAACTCCATGCACTGCCGTTGGAAAGACAGTTGAGCAGTTTATTACAGAGGAATAAGAAAGAGGGTGTGCCCACTATCCCCCACGGGCAAATCTCCAGTGACCCATGGAGCTCCCACAAAGCCAAAACACAAACTTTCCATACAACCCAGCAGCCCCACGCACAGGTATTTACCCAAGAGAAATTAAAAATCTTTTCTAAAATCCTAAATGTATTTTTAGCATCTTTCTTTATAAGTTATCATTGCTAAACACTGAGCACAATCCAAACATAACTCACCTGGAGACAGATTGTGTGACAGCCACACAAGGAACACTGCTTAGCAATCTCCTGCTGACACATAGGCCAGGAAGGATCTTCTGTGCATCCAGCCACATAAAACTGGCTATACTCTCTATACTCAAAGGCCTACCTTCAGTTTCATCTCCTTTATCTGACCCTCTTCAGGAACTTTCAGAATTATAGTAACAAAGAACATCTCAGTGGTTTCTAGGAGCTGGGAGCAGAAGTGATTGTTGATTATAAAGGAGCTCAAGAGAACTTGAGTTGATGGGAATATTCTATATATTGATTATAGTGGTATTTACATGACTATATAAATCTCACAGTATGTAAACTATAAAGGGTGAATCTGTGTGTAAATTATACCCCAGTGTCTGATTTGAAAAAAAGAAGATAAAGATATTTTCAGATTGAAGACAATTAAGAAAATCCATGCCAGCAAACTTTTACTACACTATATGTGAAAAAATATATATTTTTTTACAATAAAGATAAGTGAATCTCACTAACGTGTATGGGGAGGAACATGGAGGGACATACACCAAGATCTGTGTGCATGCACATCTGTACTACTTTGAATATCACTATGAGCTGTCATTATAATGAACAATAAAATATCAAAAAAGATAAATGAAAGCAGATATAAACTCATACCTGGCAGGATGGATAAAGAGCATCAGAAATAGAAAATATGTGGGCAAATATAAAAGATTTTCTTTTTTAAAATACATATATGAATTAAACAAAATATCACTTTCATGTGATATTTTAATGTATGTAGATTTAGTATATATGGCAACATCAAGGATGGGTAAAAGCCCCATACTGTTCCCAGATTTCTGCATTTTACATAGACTATTAAGATATTCAGACTTAAGATAGATACCATAATCCCTAGAATGACCATAAAAAATAAGACCAAGGGGTCCAGTAAAAATCCAATGTGTAAGTTGGAATTAAGTTCTAGAAGGCGCCTGGAGTGAGCATGGGAAGAGGACGACACGGTTCTGAGAGCGGCCACGGCTTGAGCTCAGAGGTGGTGCGCTTCAGCACCTCATTTGGCTGGGTAGGCTGAGACCATGTCAATAGTTCAAGATCAGAGAGTGGCATGTGCTTTTCTGAATGGAAATTAAAATGGTAAGTAAACTCAAGGTGTCAAGCTAGCAAGTGCTACAGTTTGGCCTTTATGTTAAAGGCCTGGCCTGCAGGGTGGCACTCTTGGGAGGTGGGGCTTTGTGGGAGCTCCCTGGGTCACTGGAAGTTTGCCCATGGTGGGATAGCGGGCACGTCCTCTTTCCTATTCCTCTCTTTTGCACCCTGGCTCATGCTAATGCCAGTGGTTTTGCTTTGCTTCACTCCTACCAGGAGGTCCAAAGCAAGGGCAAACCAATCACGACAGCAACCTCTGAAACTTCTGTGAGCCAAAATAAACCTTAATAAGTTAGTTACCTCAGGTATTTTGTTATAGTGACTGGAAGCTGACTAACTCCAAAAGCAATTTGAAGACATTTCAAAGATAGAACATGAACAAAGTAAGGGTAAGATTGTGTGAGATTATTCAGGATATCCTCAATTTAGCAAATAAAATTTCAAGTATTTATTTCTAAATAGTTATGGGACATTACGAATAGTTATTTTGTTAGATAAAATATTCTCAGAAGGTATTACATTTTGGACCAAAGAAGACAATGCCACATTACAAACCAAACAAAATATTAATAATAAAATAATAATAACATTGAATAAGTTGAGTGTAGTGGTGCATGCCTGTAATTCCAGTACTTGGGAGGCTGAGTCAAAAAGATCACAGATTCAAGGATAGCCTCAACAACTTAGCAAGACCCTGTTTCAAAATAAAAATAGAATAGGATTGGGGGTATAGGTCAGAGGCAGAACGTCCCTGGTTTTATTCACTAGTAACACACACACACACACACACACACACACACATGAAAAGAAACTATTACCTCCTACTGTGAATAGCGGAAACTTTGGAAGATTCTGAAAGATTCTTCTGGCCACATTCAAGGTGTGATGCTAATACTTTAGTTTTTAAGGATTTTTTTTTTTTGCTTTAAATGCACAGCTTTCTTTTTCTTCATAAATACATTATCTTCTGTGCTTGACTATTATAATTAGTGGGGTAGGTAGAGAGTAGGCTTTAGGTTCTCTCTACACCAAGCCTTTGGAAAGACGCTGGCTCGGTCCCCAAGAGGACCACTTGCATGGTCTGGATTGATGTTGCTCTTTAGGATAAATAGAGGATGTGGTGCTGAAAGTGGTTAGGAGCTGATAGCTCATGCCTGACAGGTTGTTTGTGGGGAGCATTTGAAAGTCAGATTTGCTTAAAGATTTTTTTATTATGAGAGTTTGTACTAAAGTAGATAACCCTGAGGGCTGGGCTGAATTCATAAAACTGAACTCAGAATGTGAATGGGGGAAAGGGAGAGAAATAAGAGAGCAGCATGGCAGTGGGGACTGAAGGAAGTGAATGAATGGATGAATGGATGAATACAAGACAAGCGGGAAAATATTAGACTTGGCATCACCTTAGTCGGGAAGGACATCAACACAATTTCTGAAATTCAGCACTCCCTAGTTTCAATTCATTTACCTAAATCACTATACCATCTTTTTTTTTTCCAACATGGAAAAATGGACAATTTGTACAGAAGAGACTATTTTCTTTCTCAGTGTCAGCAAAAAGCACATTTACTATATGTTCGACAAAGTTGTATTTACTTTTTCCAACTGAGAAATATTTGAGGGGTTTCATTTTTATTTGGAGAAAGATTTCATCGATCAGAGGTTTAGTAGCCACCAAAAAGAATTTCATAATTAATCTTTTATAACAAGGGTGTGACATAACTTCTACATTAAGAAAAAATACAAGAGAAAGCTATTCATAAACCTTAATATTTCTTGGTAAAGAATAACTGCTTTGTGTTTTTAAGACTATGATGGAGATTTTAAGTGAGACTTACATGCTTGAAATTAGTGCCAGATGCAATATAATTTAAGCACAATTCACTAGCTGCAACAGGTATTTCATGATGATTTAGTAAAAGCTATTCAACAATTCTATGTTTCATAGAAATATCAAAAATACAAGTATTTCATTCACAAAATGCATGGTTTGGCAGGTTTCCAGGGAAGGAATTTGCTAGAGGGAAGGTAAATTTATTGATTAAAATAAATCAAATGACTGACATTTCCTTAGAAAGTGGGCAAAACAGTAATATTCAGAAAATGTCAGTTTCACAACTAGAACCAGAAGAAAACTCTGAGCTATTATTCATGTTGGTTATAGGAATCCAACAATGTCATAAGCAATCAGATATTTGAGAAAACTCAAATTAACATGGAAGAACTTAATTTAAAAATATGTGTTTTTAATTGGGACATATAACAAATTTTGATTTGAAATTTGATGTCTATAAACTCTTTGGAGTACTTACTCTACCTCTATTTCTTGTGGATTTATATGCAGCAGATAATGAGCATTATTTAATAAGAACATATGTAGAAGTAATCCAGTTAGATTTTAATGCCACCGATGCTTCCTTCCTACCCCCTGCCACAGTTTTTCTTACTCTGCTCTCTTTTTCTCCATTCTGGTCATACTACCAGCATCAGCAATTGTTATGGACTGATTGGCTGTATACTCTCAAAATTCTTGTACTGAAGCCTTAATCCACAATGTGACTGTATTTGGAGATGGCGCCTCCAAGGAAGTAATTCAGGTTAAATAAGATCAAAAGGGTTGGGCCCTGTTTTATAGAATTAGTGTCCTCCTAAAAAACAAGACTAGAGAATCCCTCTAACCTGCATTCACAAAGAGACCACATGAGAACAGAGAGATGGTGGCTGCCTACAGACAGAGAGGAGGCTTCAGAATAAACCCAAGCGCCCGGAACATGAGAAATAAGTGTGTTGTTTAAGCTACGCAGTCTGTAGTATTTTGTTAGGGTAGCCCAAGTAAACTAACACAGCAATTGAGGGATTCAGTGCAATTAATGGGAGAAGTTTCATATACATCCTTTAGCTGCTTAACGTTTGAAGGTTGGGATTCTAAGAGAAACACGATTGTGCTGTAGTTTAAATTGTGATGCCTCCTGCATAGTTCTTCTTGCTGAGAACTACTTTGGATATTCTGTTTTTTTGTTGTTCCAAATCAATTTAAGGACTGATTTTTCTATGTCTGAGGAATGACCTTGGTAATTTAACGGGTATTGCGTTGAATCTGTAGATCACCTTTGGAAAAATGGCCATTTTGATGGCATTTATTCTGCCTATCCTGGAGCATGGAAGATCTTTTCATCTCCTAAGTTTTTCTTTGATTTTTCAATGTTTTATACTTTTCTTTGTAGAGGTCTTTTACCTCCTTGGTTAGGTTTATTCCTAAGTATTTTATTTTTGTGTGGGATATTGTGAGTGGAAGTATTTTCTGGATTTCTCTTTCAGTGGATTTACAGTTGGCATACAGGGAAGCTTCTGTTTTTTTTTTTTAAGATTGATTTTGGATCCAGACACTTTGTTGAATTTGTTGATCAGTTCTATAAGCCTTTTGGTTGAGTTTGTTGGGCCTTCTAAGTATAGTATCATATTATCTGCAAACAATGATAGTTTTAGTTCTTTTTCCTATTTGTACTCCTTTGATTTCCTCTCTTGCCTTATTGCTCTGCCTAGAGTCTCAAGTACTATATTAAAAAGAAGTGGTGATAATGGACATAAGAAAAACAGCATGGATTGTTACAAAAATAGACCAAAGGAGCAGAATAGAATACTCAGAAACAAATCTGCACACTTACAGCCAACTGATTTTGTTTTACAAAAGGGCCAAAAACATACACTGGAAAAAAAGATAGCCTCTTCAACAATTGTGTTGGCAAAACTGATAAACCATATGCAGAAAAATGGACATAAAATCCCACTTTCTCACCCTGCATAAGAGTTCATTCAAGATGGATCAAAGACATGGAAATCAGAGACCTTGTAGCTCCTTGATAAGGGCATAGGTTCAACACTTTATCACATAGGCACAGGTAAAAGCTTTCTCAAAAAGGCTCCAAAGGCACAAGAAATTCAAAGGAGGATCAATACATGGGATTGCATTAAACTGAAGAGCTTCTGTATAGCAAAGGAAACTGTCAAGAACTTCAACAGAGAGCCGAAAGAGTGGGAGAAAAATTCTGCCAACTATTCCTCTGATAAAGTACTAATATCTAAAATATACAGAGAACTCAAGAAACTCCCTGCTAAGAAAACAAATAACCCAATCAAAAAATTGGCAAGTGGACTAAATAGACACTTCACAAAAGAAGAAATTTGAATGGCCAATAAATGTATGAAAAAATGTTCAACGTCATTAGCAATCAGAGAGATACAAATCAAAATTACCCTGAGATTTCACCTAACTCCATTTAAAACACAAACAACAACAAATGCTGATGAGGATGTGAAGAAGTGAGAACTCTAATACACTGTTGGTGGGATTGCAAATACTGGAAAACAGTATGGAGGATTCTCAGAAGAATAAGAACAAACCTACCACATGATCCAGCAATATCACTTCTGAGTATCTACCCAAAAGAATGGAAACCAAACTACCAAACTAATGCATGTGTATCCAAGTTCATAGGTGCACAATTCTCCATTGCCAAAGTATAGAACCAGCCAAGATGTCCAGCAACTGATGAATAGATTACAAAACTATGAGATATGTACACAATGGAATTTTACTCCCATAAGGAAGAACAAAATTACATCATTTGTGGGGAAATAGATGGAACTGGAGAACACTGTGCTAAGTGAGATTAGTCAGTCACAAAAAATAAAAAATCAGATGCTCTCCCTAATATGTGAAAGCTAGGAAGAAAGGGATCATAGGAGGAACTCTAGACAAAAAAGGAGAAGCCATGAGCCAGGCGTGGTGGCGCACGCTTGTAATCCCCGTACTTGGGAGGCCGAGACAGGAGGATCGCACAGGTTCGAAGCCAGCCTCAGCTACTTAGTGAGGCTCTCGGCAACCTAGTGAGACCCTGTTTCCAAATAAAAATATAAAATAGGTCTGGGAGTATAGCCCGGAGGTAGAAGACCTCTGGTTTCCACCCCCAGTACCACCACCAAAAACAAACAAACAAACAAACAAACAAACAAAGGAGAAACCATAGAGGAGGAAATAAGGTCGTCTAACTGAGGGGGTTGGGAGAGGGAAGAGGGAAATCCCCATATGTACATGATGTACATTCACATATATATCAGAGTCAATCACTAAGCCAAACATGAGAAGGAGGGAGGGGGAGGGAAGAGAGGGGGAAGAGGGAAGGGCTAAATGAGTGAAGTGTGCATGTATGCCTGCACCATCTTGTGCTCCATTGAGATGTATGATGCACCAATAAAAATAAAAAGAAAAACCCTTCTGTGAACTGGACATATTTGCTCAAGAGAGTTTCATATAGTTCCTGAATCGTTCAGCCTTGTTTCTACAAGAGTCAAGCAATGTGAGCTTGAAGAAGTGGACCTCAATTATGGGTTTTACTGTGATCCTGGGATTATAAGAAAACCACTCAATAAACTTGGCATATCATTTGGAAGATGCTGGAGGTGGGCTGGGGTAATAGAGTTAAATAATGGGCTTAAACATTGATATGTTAAATGGAATTAACAATATATTGCTGAGTGCAATGAAAAATTTTTATACATCTTTAGAATACTCCCAAAAGACATTAGCGATAACATCAAAATAATAATAGCTAAGACTAAACATTACCGTGGGCCAGGTGATGTGTTTGTTAAAATAAATTGAGTTTGGATAAAAGCTGACTCCTTACTTGGAATAACTAAATAGCTTAAACTGTAACCTAATTTAGAGACTATATTTTTGTAAAAAGTCGTAGCCAATCCCAGCAGCTGAGCTTCAACCAATCACAGGCTACCAACTGATCAGACCAAGTCCCTATATAGGGAAAATACCCAACTATAATCAGTTAAGCTATTTCTCTGCATTACTTTTTTTTTTTTAAAGTCTTTAAGGATTGCCTGCCCAGGGAATCCGAACTTTTATTTATTCAGGAGCTACTCCACAAGTAATTATATGCTCAAACAAAGTCTGCTAAATTCAAATTGTCTAAAGTGTGTGTGTGTGTGTGTGTGTGTGTGTGTGTGTGTGTGTGTGTTTGGGGGTGAGGCACACCGGTGATTTGAAACGGGATCACACTAAGTTACCATGTACTGACCTCCAATCTCCCATTTTCCTCTTTTAGCCTCCCAAGTTCTAGGTTTAGAGGCTTGCCACCCTGCCCAGTTTATGTGTATTTTCTTATGTAATCATCACTGCATGAAAAAATGGGAAGGTATTTTTTGAGGGGGGGGGTCATGGAGTACTGGGGGATTGATCCCAGGATCATTTTACCTCCAAGCTAAACCTTCAGCCCTTTTTTATTTTTTGTTTTGAAACAAGGTCCTACTAGGTTATTGAGAGTCCCATTGCTGAGGCTGTCCTGGAATCTACGATCCTCCTATCTCAGTCTCCCAAGTACTGGAATTACAGGCATGTGCCACCCCGCCCAGCTAGGAAGGTATTCTTAATAAATGTATTTCAGGAGATGGGAGCATTTTAAAAATAGCCCTACTCCTGTCCCTATCGCTTGTGTGTGTTTACCTTGCTTGTTTTCTATGCTTCTTCGAGTCGTTCCTCAAAACCTAACAGTGCCTGCCACAAGAGTTCCCAAACTTTGGTCCAAGGTCACACAGCTGGCCAGGGAAGCAGGTTAGACTCCATCACGAGATGGAGAGCTGAGGAGAGCAGGAGTTGGACCGTTTTCCAATTGCCAGAGAGTGGCTTGATTCCCGGAGCCCAGCGGACCCTAAATATGAGAATAAAAAAAGGCAAAAGAAAAAAGGCAAAAGAAAAAAGAAAGGAAGGCAGGAAGGGGAAAAGATGGATGAATGAAAACGTTCCCCTTAGAGGACCCCAAACAATTCCCTCTTCTTGAACGAACTCAGTTTAATATCTAAGTCAGCACTTTCCTCACGGAGACGCACCAGCGTTCGGCGGGGAATGGAGAAAGAACAAAGCCTTAAAAAGCGTTCTCAAGGAGGAGAGAAAAGAGGAGGGGGGAAAAAAACGAGGGGAAAAGGAAAGAAAGCGATGGCCCGTCTCTTTTCAGGCCAACTAAACAAGGAAGCCAAGCGAGGCCGTCGCCATGGCGACCCCAGGGCCAGAACGGCCGCAGCTCATTGGCTGAGTCGCGGGAGCCAATGGGAAGGCGCGATGTTGCCAGGGTCTGAAGATGGACGCCGGGCCGCCGCTTCCTGACCGGTTAGTGTGGCCGATCGCGGGGCCGGTTCTCGGCGGGCTCGGCGCCGCCGTGGCGGGTCGGGGGCGTCTCGCGAGGGCGGCGGAGGGAGCCGGGCTTCGCGGACTCACAGTTTCTCGGCCGAAGTGCCGAGAATGGGCCAGAAAACCTCCCCGGGAGCCATGGCCGGGCCGCCCTCCGCTTTGCTCGGAGGGGGCGTCGCGGAGCTCTCCCCAGCCCTGCAGTGGGAGAGGGTTTTTCTGCCCATCTCAGCCAAAGTGAGAAGGGGTGAGAAGGCTTTCTAACAGAAAACAGTTCATGTTTACAGTTGCTGTAGCCCGGAAAACAGCTCCAGTTAAAGCTCCAGGCCAGACGTCCTACGCCGGGGTCTGAGGCTTTAGCGTACTCGGGAGGGGATTTCGACCTGTTTTGGGATTGGAGTGTGGGACTGCCGCCAGAGAGCTTGCAGAGTCCGGGTTGTGCAGCCAAGCAGGAAAAGGTGTGCCCTTCTAGAGCCAC
Organism: Muscardinus avellanarius; assembly: GCF_963383645.1. Classification (NCBI taxonomy): domain Eukaryota; kingdom Metazoa; phylum Chordata; class Mammalia; order Rodentia; family Gliridae; genus Muscardinus; species Muscardinus avellanarius. The sequence goes on along the minus strand of NC_137789.1, from coordinate 149,864,778 downwards.
CCTCATGCAGTCTTGAGCCTTGTAAGTATTTTCACAGCGGCATCGACTTAAAATGAGCCTTGAAACGCGACTGGTTAATTTGTAAATCTTTCCATGCAGGGTCCACGGGTCTGGGGAAGTGTTTTCCAGGCCCTGGCTAAACAAACATTCTCTTTAATTAAAACACATGCATACATGCAAAATCCTACCAAGTAAATAGTTTATCTGGATAAGCAGATTTGGCAACTTCAGTCGGAACTTAGGCCCGTGATTCAGTTGTATATTTTGTACCTTTTTGAGAAAAAGGAAATCATTTCGTAAAAGTAAATAGGACATTTACATTTAGTGTTAATATTACATGCATAAAAGTGTTTAAGTTAGGTAATTAATTCAAGTACAGAAAGCGACTGTTGTGTGATTATTTAACAAGACCTTTCAGGTTAGTAGTTGGTGGTTTCTTATTATTTCACAAATAAGATTGAATTTAGATCAGACAAGATCCAGATTTCTGTGATTATTTTTAATTGAGTACAAAATATGCAATATAAGACAGCTTTATTTGAGGAGAATAGAAGTTCTGGAATGTCAGAGTCAGGAAAATGTACCCATTGAGCTTCTCAGATTATCTCTTTTGGGTTTGAATAATAAACTGCTGCCTGGTCTTCCAGATAATACTAATTTGAGTAATATTACGTAAATATTTGAATGTGACTTTCATTTATGCAGTTGAGTGTAACATCTTATATAGCTCTCTGTATTTAAAAAGTACAGAAAAAATTCTTCCTCACCAGATTTTTGCAAACTTTTGCTTACTGCTAGAATCCTTCTTCAGACTTAACTCTCAAATCTTTGCCTCCAAGAATGTTATCTTACAACTGCCTACTTAGAGTTTATAATTTAAAACCATCGGGTTCTGGTTTTGTAAAATAAAAGGATCACAATGCATTAGGCAAGTCAGCCTACTCATTTATGAATAAGGTATAGATAGTATTTCCTGGTGGAGGGGGTGTTAGAGCATTAATGTAACCAGCTTCTGTCATGTTTTGTTTTTTTTTTATGCCATGTGTAACAGTGACCTACTTTGTTTCCTCCTCCTGGTTCTGTTTCTTCTGTGCTCTGTTGTAACTGGAGTTTTCTTTCTGGGACCTGAGGTGCGGAATCTCAGAAAACTAGTAATTCTGTTTGGGTTGCTGGGTAGAGGGTAGAGACTTTGTCTACTAGGATTTAAGCAGGATTTGATATGAATAGTAGAGAAAGGGGTATTACAGCAGCTTGCGAGGTAGGATATGTGCATTTGGGGACACTTATAATATTAAGATAATAGAAAAACATATCGGAGCTGCAAGGCATTTCAAGGATCATCTGAGCAAACCTTCATTTTAAAGCTTAAGGTTGGAGACCCAGACAAATGCAGCAGCCTACTCAGGATCAGAAATCATCGTTTTGATTTTTAAGACAGTATTTTTGCCCTTTAACTGACAATTTTCAGTCCTTGTGTAATTCAGAATCATACTTTTTATTATGATTGCATGTTGCTGTGGATTCTGTATTTTGGAAAATTACTTTCCCTAAATTATGTTCATTGTTTTCTTAATAAGGCTCAGGTCAGTAGCTACCAATCAGTGTTTCTGGTGGACACATACCAAAGAATATTGCTACACTTGAGTTTAAGTTTTCTCACCTAAAGGTGGTGATGATGTCTCCCTGGGAGAAAAAAAATATCTTGGATGTTTTAAATATTGAAAATAACCCACTGACCCCGTGACTTGTCATGATAAAACTTGCTAAAAGTCATGTATTAGGAGCTGCTAAGCTGTTCCCCGTCTCGCTGCCTTGTTTCTGCTTAAGTGTACTAGGTAATCGCTGTGGTTGGTTTTCAAGGGCAAAAGTAACCTAGGTATTCAGACTAGGACTATACGGGAATGTTTTGAGTTCATAGTAAATTGTGTCAGCCCAGCAGCAGGGTGTGTTCTGCGTAGTACATACAGAATGTTTTCTAGGAGAATTGTGGATGGAATAAATCTGGCCTCCGTAGGTGAAGGATGTATGAAATGCTGAAGAAGATAACTATTCAAACCCGTGGAGAAAAGGGGGGTTCTGGATCATTTACATATTCCTTGGGGGCCAGAATGATTAAATTATTTGGATTATTGACTAAAACCTGAAAGCCTATAAACTCATGCATTGGTTGTAATATGGCTATCATATATGAAAAACATTTTAAGTTTCTACTTCTCTGGTATTCCACGTCTCTGGAGAATGGCTGAGTAAATGTTCTCAGTTAAAGGATAATTTGGAATTGTCTGCTTTAAAATAAAGAAATATACTCTGAAAGGCATGAATAAGAGACACATAAAAGAATCATCCTCCAGAGCAGTCAAAACAGGAATGACAGGAGGCCAGACATGGTGCCAATTGGAAATGTATGAATGACACATAGATGCTGTGAATGGGAAGACAGTGTTTTCAAACATGAGTCACAGCAGAAGTCACTGAGCAGCCTCTCCTCACTGCCTCATTTATAGAATGAGCCACTTCTTTTGAGAATGGGCAGCTCTGTTTTTCAGGCTCCATAGTGAGTGGCAATAGTTGTCTGTGTTTACCCGAGTCTCATACATGTAAGTGGACAGAAAAACTATACACACACACACACACACACACACACACACACACACACACAGAGTCATTTTTGTTTATCAGGTACAGAAAAAATGGAATGTAACCTTAAAGATTTTTAAGAACCAAGTTCCAAAACATTGCTTATTTGAATTTTGCCTTATTATAAGGATTTGGGGATAGATTTCAATTTTTAAAAGTTATTTTCCTATTTTGGGGGGTATAGTAAATTATGGCAGATATCAGAGTGAGGACAGTTAGTTTTTAATGCCACATTAGTGGGAGCTAAAAATCATTTGAGAAATCCGAAAGCCATAAAATAATGGCTAATTACTTGATGGCTGGTGAGGAAAAGCATGTACTCTTTAGGGCAACCAAGCCTGCTCCCTGGGGCCACATTTGGGTGCTTGATCATAGAGTGTCACGCAGTAGTAGTTTAGTGGGAGACCTCACCACTCTTCCTCCGGGAGACACGTGCCATCCATGAGCCATGCTGAGTGACGCTTGGCTGCTGATCGATCTGTAGAAACTTGCCACGTATGTAGATGTCGGTCATGAGGTTTGGGATTTTTGCTTGTTTTGTGTACTTGTATTTTCAAGGTCTTGAAGAGTGCCTGGCACATACTGAGTGTGTAAGTGGACAGAAAAACAAAAGAAAAACAGAAAAATCTCCGTGTTTTCCAATATAGATCCTACTGATGCTAAGAAATCGAAATCTGATTTTTTAAACTGCCCCTATATGAATATTTTATGCCAGTGGCAAAACTATGCTAGGGCTTAGTTACTGCTTCCCTTCCCTTGATCCTCACAACAGTAGAAATATTTTTTAACATAACAATCATTTTCCAATATTGGCATGTTTTGCATGACTTCCTTTGTACTATCAAAATATCTCAAGAGTAGCTTTATCTCAATATTTAGCATCTACATGCTGGGTTGAGGGATGGATCCAGGTCTTAAGGGGCCCACAGCTTACATAATTTGGGGTTTCTGCTTTTTTTTTAAAAAAAAAGGAATGCAAATTATAAATATAAATTTAACTATAGTGCTTTGGAAGGACCTTTGCAAATGGGGAACCTTGAAGCTTGAGCTCTGTTATCTTCCTGGTAATTTGCCTCTTATTTTAATGCTCCATTCAGCAAACCAAATGTTATTTTTTAAAAAATAGAAACTTCATGTCAGACTGTCAGGGAAATAAATGATTTGCATCAATTGGGTGAATGCACCATGAGTATTAGGAACTTCAAGTGTTTTATGAATTCTGCCACCTATAATAATAATAAAGATGCAATACATGGCCACATCAATAATAATAGCAAAAGGAACTTAACCTAGAACCTCGTAAATACTCTGTTGAGTGGTTTATCTCCTTTAATCCTCAGAATAACCCTCATAAGCAGTATAATTACCCTGTGTTGCAGATAAGGAAATGGAGGGTCAGAGATGGTAAATGATTTTCTCATACCACTTAGTGGGTGGCAGAGTCAGGATTCCATTTGGAGCAGTTAGATGCTTGAGTCCTTTCACTTTCAAAAGCCAAGAGAATATTTTAGTGATTTTCAGAGAACTAGCAAGTGATGAGGTGGAACCAAACCACAAAGAATCAGATGATTCTTTGGACCCAGAAGGAGGTCAGGTCCTGAAGAGGAAGGAAAATACTATTATTGAGGTTAATGTAGAAATCCCCTGATGTCTTTGGCTCAGGTAGAATGTGCATGGTTTTATTACTAGATTAATTGCAGTTTGGGACAGAATACCTTATGAAAAAAAGATTTCTGCCCTTCCATTTCATTCCTTTCGATTGATAGTCTTGAGCAGTACAACCAACTTCTTCATTTTAGACATCTTTTCAACAAACTGGTTTTGATTCAGTATGTTTGCAAAAATAGACTTGCCATGGAGACCAAAATGAAAATATACCCAGTTACCATAATTTTAGCAAATGATTACAACTCTGATTTTTTAAATCATGTTAATTAAACTTAGCAAGATCTTCATTACCAGTGGGCTGCCATAGTTAGTGCTAAATATTCTGAACTTTAAAATTAATTTCCCAAATATAGTATTGTCACTCAGTAAAGCTGTATGCTTTTGTTAAACTGTTAGAATATTAGAATATATACTTTAGTATCATCTTAGCAAACAGTACGAAACTTAAAACTAGGATATGCTTTTTACTACCATGTTCTCTTCAGACTGCTTTATCAGCTTAAAAGTTTCTTTAAGTAATTGTTTCCCTGCTCCTTAGATAAAAAGCCCCATGAAAGTTTAATACATTCAGATATAGATGAAGCATCCGTCTTTATTTTACTCTAATTGGTATAGGTTGAAATATAGTATTTTAATTCTTAAATTGCCTGCACAGTATATTGTTAGGCTTTTAACATTCTTGAGTACTGACTGTTTCACTGAGGTTCTTTTTTTAAGAAAAAAATATCCATATGTTAGAGAATCAAGGTTCTGTTTTCTTTATTTATACATGTATGTTGAAACAAACTTGCTTAAAGTGTTTTTAAACTTTTTAAACAAGTGAAGATTTTAGCTATTTAATATGGATGGTTCCTCCCATTTTAGATTAAAAGTTTGGACAGATTGTTCACAGATGATTGGTAGACTTATTAGGCTCCTGGGCTGTCCTTTAATGGTTCTAAAGTTGTTTCCATGGCTACATTTTATGTCCAAATTAATCTCTTTCTTTCTAGAAGAAAAGATGTGGAGTGGGCTGCTGCCTCCTGGCCTAAATGAAAGCGATGTTGAGTCCAGTTCTGGAGATGAAGCCACACCAGAGGAGTCAGAACTTAACTTACAGGAAGGAAAAAGAGATGGGACCTTTAGAGAAACTGAAATCTCAGCTTTCCCTGCAGATGGACCAAAAAGGGAAACGGAGGTTAAAGCAGATGCTTATGAAGAGTGCCCTTCTGGAATTCCCTTAAATATGTGGAACGTAGGTTCTTTTCTAGTGTGATCTTATTTGCACATCCGTGCTCCTTTGCTTCTTTGCTGTGGTCAGAAATGTGTTCTTACGACAAAGCAGGCAGGGAAGGTGGGTTTAGGATATTTTCCCCATCCTGTCATTGACTTACTTTCTTTTTTGTTTTGTTTTTCATAAAAAGAGGAAAAAAAGAATATTACATAAAATTAAGTTTGCCCCATGTGATATATGAGGAATATCTTTTTATTCTTTTAGTCATTGAATTTCTCTTTCAATTATCAAATAGCTTATATCAAAACATATTAATATTAAAACTGAGGTGGTGTGTGTGCCTCAAGGAATCGCGTTATCTTAATTGCTGAGCTATTTTTATTAAATCCCCATCTTTATACATGCCAGAATATAAGTATTTTATTTACTTAGCATATTGCGTTTAAAATTTTTTTATAACGTGCTTTTATTGGTGCATTATAGTCTCACGTCATAATGTAAATCATGATAGTGATATACACGCACCCAGCATGTGGTGGCCCCGTATTCCTCCCCATTCCAACAGAGAGTACTGAGATGGACATTGGTATAGTCACACATGTGCACATAGTTGATAGTAGTATTTCTAATTGTGAGGCTCAGTCTTCCTCCTTCCCTTCTTTTGGACTACTCCCTGGCTCCCTGAGGCCTCTCCTCCATTATCTGGGTCCCTCTGGAATCCCAGTTGCTCCCTATCCTGTACCTATTAGAGAAAACATATGACCCTTCACTCTCTGCCTGGCTAGTCTCCCTTAACAGTGTTCGCCAGGCCCTTCCATTTTGTTGTAAATAACATAATTTTGTTCTTTTTTTTTTTATTGCTGAATAGAATTCCAATTTGTATATTTCCCCAAATTTTGTAATCCATTACATCTGTTGATGGACACCTAGTTTGATTCCATAATTCGGCTATTAACACATTGCTTTTTTAATGCATAGTTTTCTTCAAAATATATATTTTCTCTCTCTTTTTTAAACTTCTACATAGAAATTTCAAGAACTGCACAAAAAACATTTGGAACAGAAAATCTCAGCTTCAAGATTCAGAAGGAAAAAGAGAAAACGCTCCAGAAAAGGTTGTTGTTTTTTGATTTTTTGATTTCTGTTCAGGCTGTCTGTCATGTCATTGCTGAATTGTGACTAATTGTATAATTTTGAAATAACAGCTGAATATTTAAGTATTGATATTTTATAATTTTTTTCAGATAAATTGAAGAATGAAAAAGAATCTCATAGGTAAGTAGAATTTAAAATAGTTGCCTACTCTAGTAACATTGAAATCATAAAAACTATTAATTGTAATGTAATTGCAGTAACCAACTAAAAATTACAGAAAGTATTATTTCTTCTTGCAGTGAGCAGTCCTCACATGAAGCCCAGTTGAAGGAGCTTGCTCAGTACTTTGGAGCCAATGATAGATTCGAACCTCCTGTTAAGAAGAAGAAGGTTGACAAGGTAGACTCTCTTAGCATTTTTCTTTAGCCTGTAAGAGCATATTTGTGCTTAGCCTCGCCTAAGGTACTTGGCTATGAATTCATTCAGCTACAAAGTTAAAATGTCTTCATGTCCCAAAAGGTGCTAAGTAAGTAGATGTAGATGCATAGTTATAAATCATTAAAAAACTGTTCTTCCTAACTTCTCTAAAAGAACAGAGTCTAGTGAGAACATTAAAACAAGGGCCTCACATTGGCTTGGGAGGGCAGGGAAGCCGTTTTTAGAAGATGCTATTTTATTGAGACCGGAGGAGTGAAGAATGTCCTGCGAGGCAAGGCAGTCACGTGGCAGGCTAACAACCCCGGGGAAGAGTCACCCGGGAGCTTGGATGACTGTAAGAGGGCTAGTCTTGCTGGAGTGGAGTCAGCGAGGAGGAGGGTGCCCGAGGGAAGGTTGGAGGAGCTGTGGGCAGGGACCAAACTGGGCAGGGCGTTGGAAGGCAGAGGAAGGAATTGGCTTTTATTCACGGTTTTTAAGTCAAGAGAATGACATGAACTAATTTTTTTTTCATATAAATAGAAGCATATTTATTATTTTGGTGTGTGTGGATGGTTACTTTTAACTTTGCCACTGCACGAATATACTATAGTTCATCACATTTGATAGACACTCGGACTGTTTTCAGTTTTTTTTTTTTTTGCTATTAATAAGTTGGCTGTGAACAGTTCTGTACAAGTATAAATTGTGGCATGAGCTTTTATATCTATTGGTAAATGCCTAAGAATGAAATTGCTGAGTAATATAGAATTAATGTATTTTGAACTTTTAAAGAAATTGCTGATTTTCTATCTTTTATGTGTACCTGTAACATGAGTTCCCATTGCTCTACACCCTTTGTAGTATTTGTGTTGTCCAGTTTTTTTTTTTTTCATTTTATTCATTCTATTCGGCATATAGTGATCCATTTTAGTAGATAGACAGTGGTCATCACAATGGTTTAAATGTGCATGTCCCTGATTACTAATGACTTAATTGCTTTTGCTTGTATATTATTGGCCATCTCTAACTTCTTTTGTGTGAACTACCTTTGAACCTTACTTGTAATTTCTTTTTTTAATTATTTTTAAATTCTTTAAATATTTTAGATATAAGCCTTTTATGATATATACATGTTACAGATATTTCCTTTCAATCCTTGGTTTTCATTTTTGTTTTTTACATGTTTTTTAGGGAGATAGTTTTTTTTTTTCCCCCCAGTACTGGAAATTGAACCCAGGGACATTCTACCTCTGAGCTATACCCCCAGCCCTATTTATTTTTTAATTTTTATTTTAAAACAGTGTCTCACTGGGTTGCTAAAAGCCTTGCTAAGAAGCTGAGGCTGGCCATGAACCTGTGATTCACCTGTCTCAGCCTCCCAAGGAGAAGTTTTCATTTTTGGTGAAGTCCAGTTTGTTATTTTTTTCCTTCTGTAAGTCTAATTTATTGTGTCTGGTTTAAGAAATTGTTGTCTGAAGATCACAAAGTTATTTTAAAATATTTTTTTCTAGAAGTTTTAGCTTTTGTGTTAATGATCTATCTTAAATTCAGAATTGTGTATGGCGTAAGGCCGGGGTGTTTTTTTTTTTAATGAATTTCCAGTTGTTTCAGCACCTATTGATGAAGACTTCTCTCTCTCTGTTACATTGCTTAGAACCTTGTCAGAGAGGTCTATTTTGTGGGTCAGTTGTAGAGTCTGTATGTTATTACTTTGATCTAGTTGTTGATTTATATGCTTAGTATCACATACTGTAATATAAAATAATTCTAGAAGATCTTCAATACTATTTCAAGATTATTTTAGCGATTCTAGATTATTTGCACTTCTATATAAGTTTTAGAATAAACTTGTATAGAAATAAATTTCTGTAAGAGTCATGCCAGAGTTCTTATTGGAATTGTTCTGAATTAATAGCTCAGATTGGAGATAATATTTTAGCAACATTGGGTCTTCTAATCTGTAAGTATAATGTATTCTTTAATTTCTTCAGAAGAGATATTCTTAGGATTGCCTTGGCTGTTATGTGGAGAATTGATTATGAGACAACAGAAGTCGATGAGAACGGTCATAAAACTTTTAGTCATGAGATGTTGGTGAATTGAACAAGAATGGTACTGCTGATGGTTGAGAAAAGTGGATGTGGGTAGAGTGTAGGAGTAGAACCAACAGTATTTGCCTCTGCCTCTGTATTGCTTGTGCTGGGAGGGCCTAGTGCATAAGGAGGGAGAGAACCACGCAAGGTTTTGCCTTATGTCATGGTGTGCACAGCAGTGCTAGTTTTGACTATGAGAAAGTTTGGGAGAAGAAAGATCAGAGTGCAGCTTATCCAGAGTTCAGCTTGGGACAAGGTATTAACTGAGAAACAGACACAGCGTAGGTGATTAGTAGAATGAAATCGGTAGGGGTTTAGAAGAGAGCCCGAGATTGAGGGACACATTTGGAATTGTCAGTCTGTGGGATGTAGTAAGGGGTTGAAGGAAAGAAAGAATCGCTCATCTTTTCACATAGGGGAATCTTGGCAGGTTTTAGGAATGTGAAAACTCAAGTACTGACGGTAGAGGGTTAGCTGAAGCCCATATATAAGGTACCCTGTGTGTGATACAGATGCCTCTTGCACGGATTATTGCTGTAGATACTTTTAGTTGGAGACATTGCCATTTTCCTGTCAGTTAGTATGTCTTGTGAAAACACTGACTTTAAATCTGTCATTAGGTGGCATTATGTCACTGAGGACGCATTATCAAGGGACTGTCACAACAGGTTTGCATATGAATTTTTATTTCAACTTTGCAAAGAATTCTTATTATTTAGAAATAGTCACTGAACTCTGGTCAGTTGGTACAAGGATTACATTCTACTACACCCAGTTATTGTTGTTGAGCAATCTTCTTTAAGCAAGATGCAGAAATGCTCCATTTTTTACAAAGAGAGATCCCAGGTGGAGTTGAAATAAAACTCAGGTTTCATGGCCCGGTTCTCCGTTCCCCAGGCTCGCTGTGGAACAAGTGGTGGCTGTCTGCAAGTGCCACGCTGTGGCCCCTGCGGTCCTGGCGGCCTGGGCGAAGGCACCGTGTGGAGGGGTACGCTCGACAGCAGTAGATCTGGCGGCCTGTAGAGTCCCAGCTCCGGACTAGATTGTTACTTGAGCAATGAATGGCTTAAAAAGCTTTATTTATGAACTAAGCGATTCATAATTATTTAAAATATTTATGTTTCCTCAAAACTATATTGACTTTAGAATGTCTAAATTGTTCTAGTGAAGATAAAGCCGTGAAGTGAGCTTCTTAGCCATTCAAAATAAAAAAGAAAAAGAAATTTAGAGTATTTTGGCACTGTATCTTTATTAGAAATTTATAAGCCAGGCGTGGTGGCGTGTGCTTGTAATCCCAGCATTCCGGAGGCTGAGACCGGAGGATTGCAGTTCACAGACAGCCTCAGCTATGTGAGGCCTTCCGTAACTTAGTGAGACCCTGTTTCAAAATAAAGAATAAAAAACAGGGCAGGGGGTGTAGCTTGGAGGTCTAATGCCCCTGGGTTTCATCCCCAGACCCGCAAAAAAAAAAAAAAAAAAAGAGAGAGAGAGAAAAAAAGAAATTTACGGTCACCTTACATATGAAATTGTACCTTCTCTTTACTGGCCAAATATAGATAGCTCTTTTTCATTGTCTAGAATTTAAACTTACATGAAATTCCTTTAACATAGAATACTAAGGTACTTTGTATAAAATCTATTAGACAACTCAGTTTAAGAACTGGTATTATATTTCACATTTTGCATTAGATATGTTCTAGAAGACAAATATAAGTCAGTGTTTTAAAGTTGGGATTTTCCTCTGTTTAAGGAAAATTGCTCTAAGTCCCATTGATGTATTCTATAAAACTGGGTTTTCTTTCTTTTTCTTTTTTTTTTTTTTTCTCTTTTTTTTTCTTTTATGGGCAGGCATTGTGGTACTGGTAGTTGAAGTTAGGGGCATTCTACCTCTGAGCTGAGCTGCATGCGCGCGTGTGTGTGTTTTAAATAGGGTCTCACTATTTTGCGGAGGGCCTTGCTGAGTTGCTGAGACTAGACATGAACTTGCAGTCCTCCCGTCTCAGCCTCCTCAGTACTGGGATTACAGGTATGCCACTGTGCCAGGCAGTAGGGTTTTCTTAATGCAAACATACCTGTGTATGGCATCAGGCTAGGAAAGTTATAGCAGTCTTCTAAACAAGGGAACCTGTGCTAGCCAGGCTTGTGTTGGTGGGGAATTTTGCCAGCACTTAATATTCTACAAGTGAATGCCAGTGTAGAAGGGAAAGGAAGGATTTAGTGAAGCCAAATTATTTCGTGTTCTCTTGGGAGGTCGGTAGAATTGCATGGCAGTAAGTCCACGCATCCTTTGATTTGGGGTTGTGGTTTTATATGTCACCCTTTTTGCTGTCATGCTAAAGTCTCAACTGTGAATCCAACAGAGTAAATAAACTTTAAAGAATGTCCACATTGGAGTCACTAAGATAAAAGCCACGAATAAATACAAGTCCAGCAGATAGTAGCTACCGCTCATGAAATCCAGCGAGGATCATGAAACCTGTGGTGATGCAGTGTGGACAAACAGGCGTGTGCTTCCAGTCCATTATTGCATTTCTCTGGAGCAGAGGCTGATCTGTTCGCCGTATCTCAGAGAACCTTTGTGTTCTGTATTCACTCAACCCTCAGAAACAGTAAAGCAAAACAAACTTCTTAATCTTGTGTCTATCACGGGGTTTTTATTTTATTTTATTTTTTGGAGCACTGCCAAGCTGAAGTTGTTGCTTAGCTCAGAATGTGTCTTTACAGCACTGCTGTCACCTGCTTGCCAGACAATGCACAGAGGCTTGTGCTTTTCAATGTAATCTTCCTACTATCCAAAGCTGTTTTAAAGTGTTCTTTCTAGTAAATACAGCTATAATTGTATTTCTGGCAGCAGTTCAGGGACTTATTAATAATTCTGTAATCATATCATAATTATTTTGAATCTGTGGGAATTTCTGTAGAATAACTCCACTCAGTAATTTCAATATAAATGTCTTAAGTATTCTTCAGACGAATCAATTTGGCTAGTCAGCAGCCATTATTGAAGTAGTTGTATATGTACCCAATGGATACTTTTGGGCATGAAAACCCGAGGTACTTTTAATAACTTTTAGAGTAATTTTACAGTCTTGATGATTTTTATAGGTTGTTTATGAGAGGAAACTGCTGTTGTATACTGTAACTTTTTCAAACTTATTTTCTTATCCGGCTGTCTTTTTCACACAGACTCTTCAGTGGAGCAGCAGTACACAGATCAGATAAAGGCTTGGCTGCCTTGACTGGGTGGGAGAGGGGAGGAGGGGTAGGGGTGGTTGTGGTGCCGTTGTGGTGGTTCCATGAAGTTCCCGTGCTGTCAGTTAGAAAGTGCTCTCTTCTGATCCCCATGTGATCCCTGTGGGATGGGTTGGCAGGGCCAGTGTGAGTCTCATAATACAGATAAAGAAACTGAAGCTTAGTGTAATTTGTCTAACAAAACAGAGCAGGTAAGAAGGGAAATTAGACTTTATTTTTTTTGGTGGTACTGGGGTTCCTGGAAGCCCTTCTACCTCCGGGCTACACTCCCAGACCTATTTTTACATTTCTATTTGGAAACAGGGTCTCCTAAACCAGCGCGCGTGGCTGGCTTCAAACCTGCGCCATCCTCCTGTCTCTGCCTCCCAAGCGCGGGGATTACAAGCGTGGGCCACCACGCCCGGCGGAAATGAGACTTTAAACCCAAGTCTCTGGTCCCAGCTCTAGACTTTTCTGAAATAAAAGCTGAATTTAGTTTTTACCCACCTGATTTAAATGAATATGATTCATATGTGCAGGTAAGAAAGTCATTAGTAAGTATGATTTATATTAATAATTGAAGGTCAGTCTTCCTTTTATGAAGAAATTACCTCATCTTTTTCTAGATATTTAGGTCCAGTCATAATAAAGCAAACTTCAGTACATAACTCATTTGTATTGCTTTAGAAATTGAATGTTATTAGAATAACTACTTAACGGTAAAACTTCTATAGAACTACATTTGTTTGATGTAAAGACCTTGAATCACACATTAGAAGATGCTCTTCATGCGCACGTATGGATGGTTGATCCGTAATAGTAAATTTCATGGATTTCTTAGATATCTGTAGCCGTACCTTCTTGACATCTGTAGCAAAACTTTATTAATTAGAGGTTAGTTGTTGCCTCGTGGGAACCTGTTAGATACTGCCCTGAGATGAAGTTTTCACCTGTGGCCAAATTGCCATTCCTAAGTTTGAATAACCCTGTTGAGACATATCTTCAGCTAAATTCTCATTCCAGCTGAAAGGCAAATTCTCATTCACGGCAAGGCACTGCATCTGCACACCCGGCACAGCAGTTCTCCCCGCCTTCAGTACTTCCGGTGTGGAAGATGTCTTAGACACGTGAATAAAGGCTACTCTTGGGTCCAACTTCGCATTTTTAAAAAAATCTTGAATACTGAAATCCTATTTCATAAGGCTACTTACTGACTCACAATTGACGTTGTGAGTCTTGTGCTTGGATCTGAGCCCTTGAAGAACTGTGATGTGGTCTGTTACCTTGTGAAGATAAGCCTTCTCTTTGCATTAGTGTTATCTTAATATTAGATACAGGAGCAGCCTATCGTTTATTGAATGGTAGCTATATTGTAAAATCACAGCTACATATTTTACATATTTTTTGACCCTTAACATAATGTTGAAGAGTGTAGTGGTTTTATTCTCATTGTACTGCAGCTAAACCCACAGAGGTTCAGAACTCACACAGGATTGCTTAGTTCGTACATAGTGGAACTGGTATTTGGGTCCAGGTCTGACCTTTGCAGCCAGACTCTGTGGACTTTTGTAAACTTAAGACCATAGAGAGGTGGGGTGTTTTACAGAGGAGTACCGTTTACTGATGTACGCATGTGGAATATATTTGGAATGGTACTGTGTTTTTACAGAAACAGAAAGATTGGGTGTCCACACGGAGCCAGGGATATTTTACTTTTTAAAAAATTACAAGAAAGATATAAAGAAAAACTAACACCAAAGTTGAAAATGTAGTAGGAACCTAGAGTTTTTTTTTTCCTCAGAGGGACTTTTGGTTGTTAAAGCCAGTCCTCTCATTATCTTTGAGAAAACAGGCTTATGAATAAGTACCTCATTTATCCCAAGCTGTGACCTCATTTCTGCTGCTCTGAAGAGCTGGGGAATGGGAATTTTTTGATGGTGAATGATAGACTCATAATTCTGATTTCTTTTTAAGTGGAAATTATAAAAATTATACCTGTAAGCTCAGCAGTTTATACGGGTTTCTAGAAAAGAGGAGTTATTTTTTGCTTTCTTTCCTTTGGGACAATAAATTTTAAGCCATAGTAGCTCCTTTGTAACCAAAGGAACATTAACAAGTTGATGTAGCAAAATGACTCAGGCAACAGAACGCTGCTTATTCACGGGCATTGGTGGGAAGTGGAGTGGTCCCTCTTTGCTCAGTCATCGATGGCCGTTCTAGGTGCTGGTATGAGGGAGTGCAAGACCCAGGTCTTCTGTAATCTCAGGAAGCCTACATGATTGCAAAGGAACAGAGCTACATCGTGGACCGAGCAAGGCAGGCGTCAGAATGGATTAGTGACCAGGTCGCTGCGTGAAAAAGATTCGCCAAGCAGGCCTGGGTTGGTTGCTTGCTTGGATAAGCTCTGATACCAGGCTACCTCAGGATCTGTGACGCAAGAACAGTTGTACTTGATGGGAATGTTTTGTCTCATCTGTCTCAGTGGCATTTGAGGAGATACCTAATATTCTGTACTGGAAGGAAAGGCTTTTAATATTTTTTAAGTAAAATAACTTCATTTCCAATGTAAGTTAAATGCTAAATATAAAGTTCTGGGTGAGATACTGGACTAACCAGGAAGTCCAGGAAGGGGAAGATACTCCCTGCTCCCTCAAGGGATATATTTTTGAGTAGCTAGATATCTTCATATAAACAAGTATAATAACATGTCACCCTTTTCCCTGACCATAGGGGCATAGTTGCCTCAATGTTGCTGTTGTGGAATTCTCCTGGGGACATCTCAAAGTAATGGATATGTAATTTACTTTCCCAGTGCAAGTGGGGTCCTTTCAATTTTGGTGCAAACATGGATTAGTGCGCTGTGAAAATTACCTCTTTATTCTAGAGGGAGTGTCTCCTATGGGGAGGAACTGGGCTTCCTGAGCATGGAACCCAAGAGAGGGAAGAGTTTGGAGACACGTGGAGCAGTGGCAGCACAGACTGAAGGGCTGTAGCTGGGGCAGGAGGAGGGGTGCAGGTTCCTCGTGTAGTGGGCCATTGAGGACAGTGACATTTGATGCGATCTGAAAGGATGATAAAGATTTTTCAAAAGGGA
Organism: Muscardinus avellanarius; assembly: GCF_963383645.1. Classification (NCBI taxonomy): domain Eukaryota; kingdom Metazoa; phylum Chordata; class Mammalia; order Rodentia; family Gliridae; genus Muscardinus; species Muscardinus avellanarius. The sequence goes on along the minus strand of NC_137789.1, from coordinate 149,849,330 downwards.
GCACATGAGAAGCACAGGGAACAGTAATAAGATGGTAAATGTGGCCAGAGATAGGAAGCACTGCATTGCTGGAAAAGAAGCTGAAAATAAAGTCATCTAGACAAAACTCTGTTAGTCATGAAGTAGATTTGCATTCTGGCACAAGTTCTAACTTTGCATGGACCAGAATAAAGAGTTCATTGATTGGTACTATTCACAGATGGATTGGTACGGAGTCCAGAGTTGGAGGGTGATGGCCGAGAGATGGAGGCTTCTGGGGTGGATAGGGTTAGAGCTTCATAAAAATGGAAGAGGTTTGGCAAAGTGAGGCCAGGATATTTGGGTCAGGAGAAGAGCTCTGTAGAAATACAAAGCAGGGAAATCTCTGGAAACGGGTCAGTTGAGTGATGGCCCCAGCTGTGCATGAAACAGCAGAAAGGCCTGTGGCCCCCGTGCTTAGCGGGGCTGCGAGAAGGGGCTGAGGATGGCGGTCTTACTGACACAGCGCGGGGGCTGAAGACGGTGGCCTTTACTTACTGACACAGCTCGGCGAGGGCGGCACTGGGCTTTGCTTCTCTAACCTTAGCAGGCAAATTGTGTTGTGGTTACTTTTAAGTCATATCATCACACATACATATCACCACACATACATATCACACATACATGTCATACACAGGAACAAATTTTCTCTTGGTCCACTGGTTAGATAAGGATATTCTTAGGAGTTCCAGGGTTAGGTAAGGAGAAATCGCTAAGATAATATGAGCTGTATATGTAGAAGTTTAAGGATGTACTAGGTAAATCAGTATTAGGATTTTCAAGATGTTCTTATAAGAATTAGACCATTTTTAAAAAAATATTTTCTTGAGTAATTTTCATAACCTAGAACTCATTTATGTCAAAGCATCTTTTCATAAATGTATAATGTGTCCTACCTAGTTGAATAATCCCATGAAAGTTTTAATTACAGTTTCTTAAAGCACCTTTAGTAAATTAAAACATTTCCATAGGAAAATAAGATTATTGTATATAATTTCCTCCCATATTTAATATTCGGCGCTATGTCTATGGACAGAGATGCTGAAGGGCTGCTGAATGAAAGTTTTGAGCTGTTGGAATGGGCCAGGCTTGGAGCAGGCTTGGAGCACTGTGCACGTGATAGCCTTACCCCTTAGGGACTCACTTGAATGCTGGCTGAGTTAGGATTCTGGCTCTATTTCTTCAGATGGCACTGTTATTTCATAGAGTTGTTATAAAGACTACATGAGTTTTTTAATAGCACTAAGTCGAGGGTCTGCCACATATATAGCACCCTATAATTTTAACTATATTATCATTAGCGTTGTTGTTTCAAGGAAAGCATCGTCTTTGGAGGCACAAGAATAGGAATTTGCATCCCCTTTTTTATTATTAGTTAAGAAGTTATATGACCTCACTTATTGTTTCTGAAACTTCTCATCTGCAAATGGGAAAAGAAACAGCTGCCTTATGTGGTTATTGCGAGAGTGAAGTGGCCCACGTACGTAATACGTTTTGTATGTGTGACACAACCTTGCCTAGGAAGTGGTTGCTTCTCTTTCCTGCCCTTAATTTGTACCTTTCTTTTCTTCCTAGTCTGGCCTTGAACAGAAAATAGAGCAGGCTGTGGAGGAGTGGGATGTCGAGAAGGCTGAAGAGCTCAGCAACCAGCTTGCTACACGAGAGGTGAGTCAAACTGATTACACACTGTCTGTATTTCCTTACTTTTAAAATGTGTGTGTGCGTGCACGCGCATGCGTGTGCACTATTTATATAGATCATTAACAAAATCAGTATTAAATCTTATGCTGGAAATAACCCACGATTGATCTTCAACCCTAGTTTTATCTAGATCAGAGTTCTTTGCAGCATGATTAAAGGTAACTTTCTCTTCCCACTTGTGACATGGACCATGTGTCACTTTCCTGGAGGGCAGCTGTGGTGGGTTTTCTGTGTAAATTGCTGGCCGTGCTTACTATTAACTTGCAGGTGAATTTTTTTCCTAGAGATATATGTATAATTTTAGTAGTTTCTTCTATGGAAATACTATTATACTATCATCATCTGATGTAAAAAAAAATTCTATTGATAGTTGTGCTTTTTGTGTTTTTCCTCTATTTTTGGCCATAGGCTTTAAAGCATGCCCCTCAAGCTCTTCTAGACCTCACCAAAGCGCATTACTAATACACATTCTGCACTTAACCCTTAACCCTAGAGTTTAAACCTTTTCTTCTGTAGTCTATGGTATAAAACTAATAACTACATTAAATACTCTTCCTAACTATAGAAGGCCATGGAAATTCTCACTTTCACTCGGTGGGAATGGGGCTGTGTAGTGGGAATGGAGAAGGGATTCTCCCAGTTGAAAATTCAGGTCACATGTGGACTAAATGCGAACTCAGGTTAGCATGGGTTTTGTTGTCTTTGCTGTTAGTTCTTTTTCTCTTTCTAGAAACATCTTTACCTAATTTTCTTTATTGTTTCCTGTACCTGAACCTCATTGAGCCCTAGCTCCTATGCTTAGTCACAGAGAGAACATTGCTGGGTTTTCTGTGTAAATTGCTGGCTGTGCTTGCTATTAACTCGCAGGTGAAGTTTTTTTCCTAGAGATAGATTGTAGTAGTCTATCCTATGGAAATACTATTATACTCTCCCATCATCCGAGGTAAAAAAAAAAAAAAGCTACTATTGATAGTTGTTATGCTTTTTATGTGTTTTTCCTGTATTTTTGGCCACAGGCTTTAAAGATCTTGTGGATTTTTATATACTTATGTAAGGAAAAGTCAAGTTCACGAGAGAGGCCTAAGAATTCCAAAAATGTCTTTTTTTTCTTTTAAAATAACTTGTCACTATAGGTATTTCCGTGTCTAAATATGTGTGCATGTGTGTTAGTGGCTAATACAATGGGAATTGTGCAGCTGCGGGCCACTACCCCTCCTCATTTGTTTGTTTGAAATAGGGCCTTGCTCAGGCGCTGCGGCTGCCTGTACCTTCGCTCCTTCTCTCTGCCTCCCAAGTACTGGGATTGGAGGCGTGACCCCCACAGCTGGCCTCGGTCTGTTTTCCTCGGGCCATTAACATTTTTGAAGAGTAGGTGCCAGTTATTTTGTAGCATGCCTTTCAAGTTTGCTCTACCTGGTGCCTCTTCGGAATGGATTCCAGGCTGTGTGGTTTTGTCAGAAAAATCACAAGTAATCCTGCAAGACTACAGAAGTGACCAGCGCAAGCTTTCCAGAGGCACCTGTTCTCTCTCTGTCCCATTTGCTGATGGGGTTACATGGACTGTTTGGTTGGGCTGGTTCTCCACTGTGAAGTTACTGTTTTTCCCTTTGTAATAAGTATCTGGGGAGATGGGAGATAACTTGAGACTAAATATTCTCTCATACTTCCATCCTGTAATTTTAGCACCCATTGCCAATTACTTTCTTATTTTGAACACTTACTATTGTGATTAGCAAGTGACTTTAGATCTTTAAAACATGATTTAATTGTACTTTTCAAGTTTTTACTTGGCAAGCCATATCTAAAATTTGGCATACATGAGATATTAGAATATAGAATCTTTTCTTTTTCCATGTTAAGTCTCTCAGTAAATCTGGACAATTTCCTAAAGGGTGTCTGGGTGGGACGGGGTCCCAGCCTGACACTCTGCCCTTCATGAGTTGTTACTAACCCTCCCTGGCCCGCCCGCCCCCTGTTCACTGGAGAGCTTGCCTCCCTGTGTGCAGCGTGAGGCTACCTGGCTAGACGTCTGGATGCAGCGCCTTAGGGCTTCAGACGTGCATGTTTACTTGAAGTTACTATGATTCGGGTTTTGTGTCTTGTTATCCTGCTATTTTAGAAATGGGAATTTCAGCCAGGTGTGGTGGCGCACGCTTATAATCCCAACATTTGGGAACCTGAGACAGGAGGATCGCGGTTCGCAGCCAGCCTCAGATACTTAGTGAGGCCCTCTGCAACTCAGTGAGACCCTGTTTAAAAAATAAAGAATAAAAAATAGGGCTGGGGGTGTAGCTCGGAGGTGGAATGGCCCTGGGTTCCACCCCCAGTACCGCAAAAAAAAAAAAAAAAAAAAAAAAGAAATGGGAATTTTATAATACTCACTAGGTGTTCTGTCACATTTTCTGACAAAAGAGGGTTGCTTTAGAAATACATATTTTCGGCACTTATAAAGATAGGAATATTTTTCTCAACTTTTTTTTTTTCCATACAAATGTAATACTTTGTCCTGGTTAAGTAACTTTAGCCTGAAATTAAAGAACTGTGATTAAAAGAGTAAACAGTAACTTGGGCCCTATAGTTTTCCCAGGATAAGTGGAAAGACATCTGGAAAATTCTTAGACACAAACATTGGAAAGATACTGATGCCATATTGATTACGCATCTGTGAAGAATAACTCATCAAGATGGAATTCGCGAACGAATAGTTTGAGATTTATATTGCCTTATTTATCCCCTTGGTGCCAGTTACCGTGGATATGAGAGACTACAGGTTCCAAGACAGCCTCAGCAAGCAGTGAGACTCACATTATGAAATAAAATGGGCTGGGGGCGTAGCTCAGAGGTAGAATACCACAAAGACAAACAAAAAAGATTAAAAAGAAAACAAGTAACTGAGTTTGGGCGGGGGGAGTTTCTCATGATCTGAAGTGCACACGTGCATGGGAGGTGTCCTTTTGCAATCAGGTACATTGGTTCTTAATCAGCACCATTTTCTTTTTTCAAGAAGCAGTGACTGGGACCTGCTGATAAAGCCTTTGCTCAGAGGCACAGATCCCAGAGTTCTTAAACCTTTTCCAGCCATGATAAGTGAAGCTAATTTTTGATGTTTAACATTTATAAGCCTGTGAAACCCAATAGGGCAGCATTAGTTCTGAGAAGATTGAAGCCAAAAGTAGGACTGCGTCTGAGAATAGTCCTTGAGAACAGTTCCTTAAAAAAACAGTGTGCCAAAATAAGCGTGGCAGGTGCTGTCATTGTGGCACAGCAGCACACAGTTTGCCAGAAGCACCTTCTCAAGTTAATGAGGACGTCCAGGGTGTGTAGAATCTGGTCTGGGGCCATGACTCAGGCCGACACTGTGCGCTGTGTCGTCTTTGACTTGGCGATATAGTGGTGGGTGGTTTTGAGACTGGCCTGCTGGTTCTGTATTGTTAACAGTCTTGGAGGAGTAGTGAATTGGAAGACACATACTTAATGTTTTTGTCATATTGATAAAACAGTTCTAATTTGAACAAAATGTTTTTATTTCTAATATGTACACATGTATTGAGCATATTTGTGGTTTGTTCACCCCAGACTCTGAAATATTCTACTCACTGATGTGATCCTTAAAAATGCTATTTGTTGGTACTGTCTTTTCTGACATATTATCCTTGATAAAATACCCATGTCAATTTGTAGAAACTAGTAGAAACAAGTATTGTGCAACCAAGTGCTAAAGTTTTTTTTTTCTTTTTTCTTTTTGGTGTGGTACTGGGGATGGAATCCAGGGGCATTCTACCTCCGAGCTACACCTCCAGCCCTATTTTCTTTTTTTCTTTATTTTGAAACAGGGTCTCAATGAGTTGCAAAGGGCCTCACTAAGTAGTTGAGGCTGTCCATGAACTGTGATCCTCCGGTCTCAGCCTCCCACATGCTGCGATTACAAGCGTGTGCCACCACCCCTGGCTCTAAAGCCTAATTTTAATTAAGTAGGCAACAGTTAGGTTTGGTTTCAATATTTTGTAAGGAGGAATTTTTGCTAAACATCTTTATGTTAGTTACTGAAGATAATAACCAACTTGGTTTGGCAAAACATTGTGTTCCCACTGTCAAACGAGTCATACCATCGATAGAGATACTGTCCAGGTGAGCTTCAGTCATGCCTGTATAGTGTCAGGGCAGAAAGGAACGGGGGTGGCCTATTAAATTTCATCTGAGCGTTGTATAGATTATACCCTTAACGCAACAAATACAGTGGTCTTTGGCCACATGAGGAAATTTGACTCCTTGAAAACACCTACTAATGTTTTAAGTTTTCTTGAACTTCAAACTGAGGACCCGAGGGAGTGACTGCTGGGGCACAGGTAATCACTCAGGATCTAACCAGAGTATTGCAGGTAGAAATGATAAAATATATAAAAAAAAGTTTTTTGTTTTTTTTATTAATGTGGTGCTGGGGGTTGAATCCACAGGCACTTTCTGAGCTCTGTCCCCCAGCCCTATTTTTATTTTTTACTTGGAAACAGGGTCTCGCTAAGTTGATGCGAGCCTCACTGAGTTCCTGAGCTGGCTTTGAACCTGTGATCCTCCCAAATACTGGATTACTCCCGGCTTCACAAGTTTTAATATCTTTCTTTTATATGTGTGTATTTTACATTGATAGGATGTAAACCAGGAATTTAATTTTATTATAAATAAAGCATACTGCTTTAATTTTAGGATTGTAAAACATAGCTAAAGTTAAAAAAGTATTGGTAGTTAATATTTAAATAAAGAAGGTAGGAATGGCCTTTTTTTAAAAAAAAAACTAAAGTTTAAATTGAGTTGTATTCATAACTGAGTTAAATGCTCTCTAAATTTGGGCAAACTAATAATTTGTAGCTTCTGCTGGATTTTTAGAGCAATTTCCTAGAAAATCTGAAGGCACTTCTATTTAAGAGAGCTGTATATACACATTTGAGGAGACAGCCTCTACAGTTTCTAACATCTAAAAAATAATCTCTTCTCAGAAATGCTCTAGATACTGTAGCATGTGCTCCAGCACCTAGGACTTTCCTAGTCAGTTTATTGTTGGCTTTGGCTTCCCAGAGGGCGATTGACTGCGATTCACCCTTTTCATTTCAGTTAATAGTTTTCTGTAGGTATAAGTAAGTGCTATGGAACAGGAACTTGAACCCCCCACATATGAAAAAATCCTTCCCCAATAATAAAATTTTTTTCAGTCAAAGTGCCTGAAGGATTATATTTAGAGTTCCAAATTGAAACACTTGCTTAAAGATGATTTCAAACTTGTTTAAAGTTACTTTTGGTCAGTGCTATTATGTTTGCACCAAAATAACAAAACCATACCAAACAAGCTAAATTAAAAGGCATAGTGAAGCAAAATCTTTTAGTTCTTAATCTTTTTTCTATAATTCAGACAGCAAAATTTTGTTCTTCCTGTTTTCCTAAATACTTTCTTTGGATAGAAATGATATTGACAACCATATTCCTAAGGCAAAATGGTTTGCTCGGATATAAAGCTGAACAGCTCTTTTCCAATTAAGTATTAAAAAAATTTATAACGAACCTGTGACCCTGCTGATGCAGGGGGTTCTTTTCTATTGTCTTTAATTATTGTGACCTTGGATTATTTTGAAGATTGGATATACATGGTAAAAATGCATGGAATGTTAATTTGTATATATCAAGAATTTAAATTAGATGTCTTCATTTCCACATTTTATTTTTATGGAACAGAGATGATTTTGTTCTTAGTGTGAGATATGTGTATGCAGGAATGCAGTCTTGACTAGAGGTTTGCTCTAAGCTTGTGTTTACTTATGACTTTATACAGTATCATCTGATGTCTGCAGACACTCTGGAAAAAAACATCTTTCAGGTTTCTCTTTCAAACTTTACTACTCTGCCTTTGATTTCTCCCGTTTCCTTCTTTCTCCCCTGCCTTCCCCCTCTTTCTCTTTCCATTTAGGGAGTAGAGTTTGGAACCACTTTCTTTTTGTCTATTCCACTTATTCACAGCGGAAAGAATATAGGACACAGGAGAGGAAACTCCCCTCGATAGGATAGCCGCTGCTGTTCCTCCTTGGCAGCCCCATCGGCCACCTAGGGCAGGTGGGAGCTCCCTGCCCCCGGAGGGGTCGTGTCTGCTAAGACTCATCTAGAACTGACTCCCTCTCATTAACTTTGGTCATCTCTCTGCTTTTTAACTTAAAAGTTACTCCATCAGTCGTCTTGTAGTCAGCACATAGTTGTGAGGGGGCTTAAATTTAGGCTACTTTAATTCTTTGAAGCCCTGTTCTCCTTGTTCTTATAGGGACTCCAGTCATTACCTGTAGGTGAACACTTAGCACACCTATGGAAAAGTAAGTTCTGTCTGTCTGAGTAAGGAAGGGCCTGGATGCATTCCTTCACATCTTTAAAGATGGGTTCGTTCCCATAAGAAGCTGTGCGCAGCCTCGAAGTTAGAGCGCTCTCGCCTCAGAAAAGCAGGGTGGTGCTCAGTGGCGGGCCCCTCCTTGCGGGTTTTAGAGTGCTTCCCCGTCTCACTGCATCGGGATGTTCTCTCCTGACCTTTGAGGTCTGATTGGGTGATCACCTCCAATGGCGTTCCTTATGCTCTCTTTTAATTATGTTTATCTGTGCCTTTAACTAACCTTAAAAAAAGATTTCAGACGTTACAAGTCTAATTAAAGAGACAGACAAAGCACAGTTTATACTGTAGATTTTTTCTGCAGTTCAATTAATCAGCATGTTTTCTCTTTTAATTAAAACCATTTTAGTAAATTAAAGCCCACAGCAAAACACATATATAATTTGTTTGTAATTAGCTCTTAATTGGTGGTAGTTGAAGCTTAGCACCCTTGGTTTCTTTCTTCATGATTGCCATTTTATTAGCAGCCAGTCATTAATTAATCTTTTTCTAATTAGCTTATAAAACTGTTGATGGCACATTATTGTAAATGTGATTTTAAGTTCAAAGCTTGTTAATAGGCTTTCTTACTTAGAAGAACAGAGATAAAGAAATTGCTGAAAACAGTACTACAGTTCTTTTAAAAAACTGTCTTATGGGGGCTGTGTAAAGCATCTAACAGCTTATGGTTCATTTTTGATGCTTTTTTCCCTTTATGAATGAAATAAGTTGCTTGAATATAAATGTCTGTATCCAGGAATAAATTCAACAATGTCACGTATTTTCTCCCTCTTTTGGAATACTGTAACATGCATATAATTTGAAACCCTAGTAGTCATATAAAGCAGGTGTTATATAAACGATTTTGCTATGAAGTAAAAATTATGAATCGTACATATATGATATACCATATGATGAAAGGTATTTGTGTGTATGTATGTGTCTTTTTTATGTGTTTTAAAATCAGGATTTGTTGAGTTATGCTTTGAAATAGTGACATGAAGGTGTAGGTATAAAAATAAGTTGTGTGCAGTTGTACACACACATAGATACATGTGGTACAGAAACAAATGCACACCTGTGTACTCTGTGCATGTACAGTTTAAGATGACAATGAAACTAGGTTATTTCTTATCATAAGAGAAAACGGCTTGATTTACAATCCGAGTGTGGCATATATAGCTCATTTACTGTCCTCAGAGGTTTGGCATCTCAGTTGTGATCCTGGAGAGACAGTGCCCACTCACATGTAGACGTCCCGAATTGGCCAGAGCACAGACGGGAGTCATTGTGGGTTGAGTGAAGCACATTCGTCACATTACATTCTTGAAATGCATGGAAGGTTTCATAGAACTCCTTGACCACACGGGATTCCCAGCTGTTTTTTAAAATATTAATTGTTCCTGCAAATTCTGAAAGCTATTTTACAAACATAGCATACATAGCCAGTCGTCGGAAGTGCTTGTTTTTATTTGCTTCTTGAACTTTGCATGCTGGTTCAACTTTGGCTGTTTCCTTGCTTGTTTTTAGAAGGCATTTTATGATGCAATGCGAGAGACACTAGAAAGGGATAGCTGACAAGGAAAAAATTAAAAATTGGATAAAAAGTAAATGAATAATGTCATATTACTAAAAAGATGAGAGGCTAATTTGTGCCGACTTTTTGCTAATTTTGTTCAAGCCTCAAAATGAGGAGCTGTCACCCGTTCTGTGTAGCACTGATGGCAGTGCCAATGATCCATGAAATAAGCTGCCGCTGGCTTTGTTCTGATAAGAATGAACAAATCTGCACAATGTTCGGCTCCCAGAATCTCATTTTCATACTTGCATGCAGGCTAAAAGAAATAAGCTGTTTGCAGGCTTGATTAATCAGACATTGGAGGGGTTTTTGTCTCTTTGATCTCTTTCGTCTCCTAGGTAACTTGCTTGACATTAATGTTGAGCTTGAGTAAAGACAATCAGGAATTGTCGACCAAACTGATATAAAAATTAAAGACCTTAACACTTTAAGTACTCCAGTAATGGTTCCGCTTTACTTCAGAAAACATCTGTTTTCATTTAATTAAAGAACAAAAGAGAATGGCATAAATATTTTTCATAGAGACCTATTATTGCATAAAAAGTTAAAGTATGATAATTGGTATTTTTAAATAAGTGCCTTGAAAGTGTTCAAAAGGGAGGAAAACTTCATAAATCTGCTACAAGCTAGTAATTTTGCGATGAGTAAAATATTTTATGAAATGGAGTAGTTATAGTTGTGCTAGATTAAGCTGTTTGAATCAGATGCTTCAAATGATTATCAGCAAACTTTATAGTAACATTTTTCAAGAGAAACTAACTTTATTTTGAAGTTTGTCTTTTAATCTGTACCACATTATAAGGATGTGGCATTATATCTATTTTACAACCCAATATGATTTACACACGCTAAACCTGTAAAATTGAAAGGAATTAAAAAAATGTCGCCGTGCATTTGCTCGAGGTTATGCAGACGCTTTTACAAATCTTCCAAGTGGCTGTAAAGATGAATGCCTCAAGGGTCCAGCCAGGGCCCTGCTTCTCCAACCAGCTAAAGCCCTTATCTTAAATCCAAGCAAAGTACCATTAATCTTTTTGAAAGACCTTTTATGGCTTTTAATATATCCCAAATTAGAACATTTTACACCCTTGGTTCCTGAAATATGGTGATAAAAAGCCTTTAGAGCTTAATTTTCCTTACCGCATGCTCTGACCAATTTGCAGTTCTTTGTGATAATGTTTAGACACCTTAATTAAAATGCAGCAAAATATTGGATGTTCTATATGGAAAATGCTGATACTTTGGCTACACATACAAGAAACTCTATATATTTTTATTCATTTAAAAAAATTTCTTCCCACATTGTGTTACTGTAGTTATCTGATGACCTAAACCATTTTTAATATAAAAAACATTGACCAAGCTTTTGTGATGTTTACGTTGGGCAGGAAGATGCATTTTTCTTTTTACAGAAGCAAAGGAGGATTCTTGTCAGCCCATTTTGTTTGTTTGTGATAGCGAAACACAGCACAAAATCTTTTATATTCTGGGCCCCGAGTCAGTCATCTTGCCTGGGAAACTGCGTTTTCCCTCAGCCCTCTCCTCCATTGAAGGCCGTATGAGCCTTTTATATTTTTCCAGGTATTTCTTGTTCTTTCTTTTTTCTCCACAGAAGTAAGTGGAACACATTCATTTTAAGCATGTGAAGGATGTAAAAAGACTATGACTTTTCACCACTATTACAAGTTAAAAGGCTTTTTCTGTAAAAAAAAAACCACACATAGACCAGGTTTGTTTAACATTTGTCATAACCTAGTCCATGGTAAAATATAGTTATAAAATATAGCTTTTACAGAAATAAGTCTGTTCACTTGAAAGTGCACCTGATAGCTTATGATATTTATTTTGTTCACAAAATGGTGGAGCCCTCTTATGTGAATACTTGTTTAATACATTCTAGGGGGGTATTTTTAACAATTTACACTGTCCTTTAGTAGCATACTGGGTTTGGCGTTAGCCTGGCTGGGACCCCAGAAGGGTGGTCACACTTAGAGGGTGTGACCGTGTCAAGGTGAAGAGTCCTTGGACTCAAGTGGCCACATGTTCAGACACTCTAAGATGCTCCTTGGTTTGTTTGTTCTGAATCCAGGAGACCTATACTGGGAGAGTTCAGTAAGTCAAAAATGTAAAGCTTGATTTACAACAGTTTTAGAAAATAATTTTCTCATGGTTAATGGTATATAACAAATGGTATATGGTTCAGATAATTTTTGCTTTTTATCCAACTATAGGCTTAATTTAAACGTAGACTAGCTGGGTGAGCCTTGGGGGGGATGAAACTGTATCATAGATCACATTTGCATTTGATGTAAAATACATAGGAATAGGATTATTGAAAAAATACAGATTAATATTTTTTATTTTTCTTTTTTGCTGTGCTAGGGATTAAACCCAGTTACCTTCACATAGTAGACAAATGCTTTACTGCTGCTGAGCCACACCTGAGCCCCCTACACACAGATTTTTATGTTTTACTTTGGGAGGTGGAATTGGGAGAGACTAGATCATCTACATGAATTGAAGGCACCTTTGTGCTTCTTCAGCAGGGGTGGAAAGCACCTTCAGTGGCAGAGACGCTGCTTTTTGGTGTACCCCCTGCTCCTGGGCTCCCTGTGCCTCCTTCCCCCGTGAGCCGCAGGAGTGACTCTGACTGGGGTGTGAGCCGAAGCAGGCTTTGGGACTCCACCCTTAATGCGTTGTGAGAGCCCCAGCGCTCCTGCAGCCTGCGTGAAGGCCACAGTGGAGAAGCTCCCGCTACAGATGGGGACCTGCCCAGCCTCGGGCGGGCACGTGAAGCAAGTGCCAGTCAGTGCTTAGGGGCCAACCTGAAGCGCCAGCGTGGGTTTTCTTTCTTTCTTTCTTTCTTTTTTTACACGTGTGACACATGGTAGTTTTTCAGTGGATAGAGATTCCATCTTAATGGAAAAGGGTGCCAGGGCACCCTCCCGGAGTTTCATTTTCTCCTTTGGTTGACTTAGGGGAACTTTTTCTGTGATAAAGAACTGGGAATGAAAAGGGAGACCAAAGAACAAAGCCGGCCTTGAAGCAGCCGCGCTTCTCCCCGGCCACAGCGTAGAAGCAAGCCCGTGGCCAGCGCCGCGCCTCGGCTGCAGCCCAGCGCCTGGCCAGCCTGTGAGCACACCGTCCTCGTCTGTGGGAAGATGGCCGCGTCGGGCCAGCACTGGCCACACCGGGGAAGACGCCGAGGTGTCCACTTGCTCCGGCGGCTCGAGTCACAATTAGTCCTCACAGCACTGGCCTCACTGGCCTGTTGTTGTTGGCCAGTTCAAGACCCTTGGTTTGATTGTCACCCCTCCATGTGTGGGTCTTACACACATATTCTTTCCTTAACTGAAAAATCAGATCAGTTTTCTTTTGTGTATAAACTCCAGGCAGTGCTTGATTGCCACGTGTCTGTTTTCACGCCGAAGTCAGCCATTCTCCCAGACAAGCTGAAAGACATGGCAGGCATGCCAGTCTGTGCTTTTCTGACTTGGCTTCTGTCCGTACCCGTGTGCTTTTGACCTCCTACCATGCCTGCCTTTTGCAAGATCTCTTGAACGTGGGCATCAATGTGTTGGCTTTAGGGTGGTTTCCCGGTCCTTTCTTTTCCACAGTTCATCTTTCTTACTAATAAGCATCAGGTTGAGTGAAGGAACAGAAAAGGCAAGAAATGCCAGAAAGATTTTTCATTTTTGTTGTCTAACCTGGGTTCTTAATCAATCTATTTGAGCCATCCATATAGTGAGCTTTTTAAAATAAGAGCCCACAGAGATGAGAAGACATCAGCATCCCTGACCTGGAGCTACCTGCTGTGGAACCTCTCTGCAGCCAGAAAAGGCCGGGGAAATACAGAAGCAGGGACTGCTGTAGCCTGAATTAGAGAAGACTTCTGAGGTGGGCGGTGCAGCTTGAGTGGACTTTGCAGGACTTGGCACCTGGGCGTCAGGGAGGCATGAACAGAGGGCCTGCCCAGGGAACACCTGGGTCCTGGGGGCTGCCTTTTCACCTCCTAGCACCCCTTACATTCCTTTCTCTCTCAGATACTTAAAAGCTGTCGCCCATCATGCAGAGTGCATTTAGGGAGAAGTAATTAGCTTTCCCATGTTTTATTAATCCCATCTGTGACTGCCAATCAGAGCTTCTGATCAGCATGTGATAACTGGTGTGACTGTACTGAGTTGCTGTAATTCTAGCCCAGAGCAAAGAAAGTTGATGTCTCTGTCAGACTGCGCAGCCTTATCAGAGCAAATTCCTGTTCAGCCTACTGAAATGCTGGGATCGCTTGGAGAGCCTCATTACTACCTTGGTGGACCCTCGAGGGGCCTCTGTTTGGGAAGGATTTCCATCCAGGAGACCATACAACTAGGGTAGAGGGTCTGTCGGGAGGGAAAGGAAATGTGGGCCATGTTTATGTATTCATTATACTTTATTTAAGGGACCTGAGTGTAGAATTTCTAATTTCTAGAGATAGCTTTCTATCTTGTATTGTTGTAATTCTACTATTAGCTAGAATACTTTACTTACTTTCACTTTTTCTTTTCTCCTTTGTAATTCTTAGCTTGGTGTAAAGATTGCGAAAGCAATTGCCTGCCACAAGTTTGTAAAAGCCAAAAAGGAGGCTGAAAATTCACAGGCTGCTCGAAAAAAGAAGAAACTTGCGTGGGGGTAAGTTTACTTACGGTTTTTAGTAGTAATTCTGCTGACCACATAGGCCTTGCAGAATGCCTCTTTGTACATACTGAGAATCCAGTTTGTAGATAACTATTACTTATTTTATGTCTTGGCTGAATATTTTTATCAGATTGTAAATATGGAGGCATTTCTTCATCCTGTTTAATGTTTATTTTATAAGCAAAGAAGGTTTAGGTGTAGATTTTAGGTTTGTTTTATTTTGGTCACTTAGGAAACCTGTTACTTTAGCAAAGTATTTATTTTATTTTAGACATAAATTGAGATTTCTATGTTTTTCATTTTAGGTTTGAAGCAAAGAAGAGATGGGAAACCAAAAGCAACATGGGATATATGTAATTTGGCAGAGTTCTTCAAGACACTTACAGACTTGATTCGTGGTGTCAATTAACTGAAAAGATTTTCCTGCTTAGGATAAATGTCTCAAGAAATTGATAGAAGTAGGAAAAAATAAGCATAAAACTTGGGAGTCGATTATCAGCTCTTTTCATCTTTTTCTTAAGAGTTCATTCTATTGAAGTGAATGAAATATGAAACATTTTCTTATTTCTGTGAGACATCTAAGCATATATATAGGAAAAAGGATAGGCTTTATTTATTTATTTGTATAGACCTGCAGTATAAAATCAATTTTGCTTTCATGTGTTTGGTATAGCATAGCCAGTGAGGTCCTTGTACTTTCTTATCTGTTTTTGGCATAACTACACTTTTTCTGGAATTGTGTTTTTAAGATTGGTTTTTGTTTATAATGGATCAGTCATAAGTACAAAATAGCCTCAATTGATACCACCTTTCCAAATGACTGTAATTACATTACTACTATAAAAACAATTATTGATTCTTTATTGGAGATCATAGAGTTGATATAGAGTTGATATAGTCATTCTAAAAAGAATTGGTTAATTTTTATGTACCTTCAGTTGAAGTAATTACAGTGGAAAAGGGACAGAATGTAGCGTTTGGAGGACAATTTAAATTCAGCTCTGCCCAGAAACATCTTCCTAAATATTTCTAGGCTATGTCATTCTTTAAATTATGAGATGGTTCATAGAAGAGAATGTGGTATAATTATATTAAACAGGCCATTATGACTCAAGATAATATAACTTTGAATCATTAAAGAACTGGCTTGTTTTTACTCTCCTCCCCATTATGCCTCAAAAGATTGAATGAATTAATGAGGATAAGAGAAGAATGGGACCACAGGACATAGTTTTCATTAGATGCGTGTTTCATGGTCCCAGTGGGAAGGGGCTTTAAGAAATCCTATGACAGGCTGGTAAGCGAGGCCACAGTCGGGTGCTATATTATAAATAGAAACAACATTTTATTAGTTTATGGTGATACATTTAATTTTTCCTATGTTCTGGAATAAGGGGATAATTTTTACTTAGATGTCCAAAATTCTTTTTTTTTTTTTTTTTTTTTTTTGCGGGTCTGAGGATGGAACCCAGGGGCATTTGACTTTGGAGCTACACCCCCTGCCCTATTTTTTATTCTTTATTTTGAAACCTGGTCTCACTAAGTAGCTGAGGCTGTCCACAAACCGCGATCCTCCAGGTCTCAGCCTCCCGAATGCTGGGATTACAAGCGTGCGCCACCATGCCCGGCCAAAATTCTTATCTTTTGGTGAGAAAAGCCAGTGTAAAGAAAGCAAGATTTAGGAGTTTCATATATATATATATATATATATATATATATATATATATATATATGTCTACTATCATGAGAAGGTATCCTGACCAAATATTGTGTTTGATTACTTAATATCCCATGTTCCATTTTTAATTATTATCCTGTTTGTACTATTTACCCACAGCATTACATGTCAGACTCCTAGTGGGTCAATACGAAGTTACAGTATAGGAACCTTTTCAATCCATAGTGCACTGATTCTTTATCTGAAACAGTGACAAATGTTATCCTCAAACAGGCATGTGAGACAGATGTTCTCTAAAAACCCATTGTTGGGGAACTGTCCAACACACAGTGTGCTGCTTCTGTCTTTGAGCAAGTGCGTGGGATAGTCCTTCTCCTAGGTGGGCTCCAGAGAGGCGTTTCCCTTAGGCCTCTGCCCCGTTTTTCTTTTCCCCGTACGTACTTCCTTTGATGTGAGGTGGCCCCTCTGAACACCTCTGAACTCTCTTCTGCTGGGGCTTTGTCAGGTTGACCTCCTTTACAGTGGGATATGAGAGCCTCCGACCTGAAGTCCAGCCACCAAGCCCTTCCACCCTCAGTCCCTACCCAGGGTGCTCTTGGAGCACTTTTACCAAGGGGTGTGCAGTGTGGCGGGGTCAGGTGCAGGAGGGGACCGGCCTGCTGACGGAAGCCACATCTCCTAAGTCCCTACTCTTCTGAGATGTGGGTTTTGAAAAGCTGCAATGTACACTGGGATAGGTGAAGAGTGGGCGGGAGGGAAGGATTGGGGAGAGAGGAAAGAACTGGGATTTCAGGTTGGCCCTACTGGCACCTTATTTGGAACCAATTTTGTTTGATCAGCTCAACACAAATTAGACACTTTACTCATTAAAGTAATAAAATAGGAGCATTATTCCTAGAGTACCTACATTGCCCAAGGGATAGAGTCATTTGTCTTCTCCTTTCTGATCACTCTGGAATAAGGATCCTTTTCAGATCAGTAATAACTTCAGTTCCTGAAGCTTCAACATGTGCATTTACTGCTACCAGAGTGCTTGAATTAGGTTAGTAATGTAAATGTCAGTTACTGTTAACTGAGATTAATATGTTTTAGGCCATCAGTACAGCATTAATGTAACTGTGATTTATTGTGTAAGTACTTTAGGCTAAAATAGCCTACTAAAGAACAGTAATTGGGAGCTTTGCAGCACTGATTCTCAGGAGTAGAGTTGGTTGTGCATTCTTGTTTAGGAGCCCTTAGGATATTTCTGGTTTTCAGTAGAACATTCTATTTCCTTCACCAAAGGGAGCGTTTGAATATATAATCTCAGGCTTGCTATAATTAGTCCTGATGACAGAGTTAAATACCTCAGCCAAGACTGTAAATCAGTAGTTAAACAGGTTTCTGCAACTGATCGTAAATCTCAGACTCCATATTTTAAACTTATTTGGGGGAACAGACAGATAAGGGAGGGGCAGGCCGGTGACAGGAATAAAATGTATCTAAAATTCAGTTAACCATTTAGAACTTCTACTGATTTTCTTTATGCTTTTTGTCTAAAATGTTATCTTTTAAATACTTAAATACTCAGCTTATTATTAACTGATAAGGATTTCTTAAACTAGAGAGTTAACTCGCAAAATGTTGAAATTCTCATTTGTTGGGTGAAGATTATTACATTTTTAAAAATGCATATTTACTAATCAAAAACATGTATAAGGCTAATGTTTAAATAAGATGCCAGTTGTGTATTATTTTTAAGAGATAATAGGGTTTGGAGAAACAGGCTGATGTTTTACCAGGTCCCATTTTAGAAAATTAACTTTAAATTCAGAACCACCTGAGGCAATTCAAGGTTTTCTGTGTTAGCAGAAGTCATTTTTATTTTTAGTCTCTGGCAGGGTTACAGATGCTTTACATGTCAGTTTAATATTTTTTCAAGCCAACTGTTTATTCATTGGCTTAAAATTTACACTCTACTAAAGTCTTAGCTCTGACTTTCATGAAACAAATGGTAATATTTGGACAAAATATGTACAGGAAAATCTTTTTCCAAAACCCAACTTAGATTGGTGTTTGTGGCATCAGTGCCTTTTATTTATTTATTTATTTTTATGGTACTGGGGTTCCTGGAAGCCCTTTACCTCCAGGCTACACTCCCAGACCTATTTTTACATTTTTATTTGGAAACGGTCTCATAAGCCAGCACGGCTGGCTTCGAACCTGCGTGATCCTCCTGTCTCTGCCTCCCAAGCGCGGGGATTTCAAGCATGCGCCACCACGCCCGGCCATTAGTGCCTTTTAACAACCTGGCAACCAATCTGAAAGTATTTTGAAAGCTCAACATCTTTGTAAACTCATAGCACACATTTCAAATACTTTGATTACAAAGTAATCAGAACATCTTTGTAGGTTTTTAAATTTAAATAAGTAAGAGCCTTTATGCTAGAAAGTAGAATATGTGTTAGTTTCAGTGAACTATCAAGAGACATAAGACAGGGACATGTTCTTGGCCTTGGGTATTGAGGCTGAGACCTGTGTTCCATTTTTGAGGTTCATGTGCCCTGTAGACTTTGATAAAAATGAACAGAACAGCATTCTCTAGTCTTGATTATTTTATTTTCCTTCCACACTACTCGACCTTAAAGGAAAACCTCTGCACACATCTGTGAGTGTTGTGGCTGTAATTGGCAGCGACGTACTGGGGGTGGGGGTGTTCTTGACTTCTGTAAAGAAGGGACAGCATGTGTGAGGTCTGCGGCCATGGGGCACCTCGGGCGCCACGCTGTTTTGCCCCGGTGCTGGAATGAGGGGTGTTGCCCTTGCGCACCGCGTCCCGCTCCCTGGTGAGTGTCACTCAAGAGGTGGGGACTCGCTTGGCCATAATGTCTGCAAGCACAGCGCGCCTTCCGCAGAGCTGCTGGCCGCCCCGGCTGTGGTGATTTTGATCCTTAGGACGCAGCACAGGCTCTGGCGAGGCCCGTGTTGCAGCGCCGTGCACTACACTGTTTTTAGATCTGCTGGTGAAGTCAAGGTTAGCTGAGGCATAAGTATATTTTTATTGCTGTTAGTAATCCCTTTCTCAATCAGGTAGAAAAAGCATAACAGTTTTCTAAGTGAGATGGCATTTTCAAGAAATTGACTTTTAGTTATATGCTATGCCTTCTGTATCCAGATCAGATTTCCTAAGGAAAACAGTACCCAGGAATGAAAGGAGGGAGGGCAGTGGCCCAGGAAGCCCCTGCTCCTGCCACTCCTCTGCCGGGTGCGTCTGGGCCACTTCCCTGGCACCGCCTGGCAGCTGCATTTGTGCCGCCTCCTTGGCTTGCGGGCTGCCTGGCGCTGAATTGCTGCAGGGGGGCTGCTAGGTGACAGGTATGAAATGAGGTAATCTTTTCCCACTTCTCATTTCTGAAGGGTGTGTCTGTCCAGTCATTACTTGTTCATTGAACCCAGAGCGTTACAAACCAACAGCTACAGTACAAGCTGTAATTATTGATGTCTGTTTCATATTCATCTGTAAGTTCTGGCATTTGATCAAGAAGTTAATATATCACTTCATCTTCAGGCTGAATGTGTCTCAGCGATCAAAGTTTTATTGTTTGATGGATAGCATACAATTATGACTGCCCAGGAAAAAAAGTGTTTTCATTTGTTAAGGTGGGTGATGCTAGCAGAAGTCATTGTGAATGTCACAAGAAATCATCAAACAAACAACGAAGCTTTGAGTTTCTTTGAATTCCTCCCTCTAGTTTCTGAGAAGCATTTACTAAACACTTACTTATGGCAGATGTTGATTAACTCTGATACACTAAGATGAATAAGCAGTCTAGTGGGAAATATATATATGCCAAATTCTGGACAACTTGGTTTTTAGATGGGTTATTAGAAAATTGGTGACTTTCTTTGCTAAACACAAAGAAATAACCTACACATAAGTAATCAAGGCATAAAACTGTTAATTACCTGGGCATATACAGGATGCTAAGTATCCTGGCCGGTCAGCCTGCTGCCGTTGCTCTCCAGCCTAGTGACCGAGTCCTGTGTGCCTGTTTTAGAGTGGGTGGGTTGACTCACCTTGATCATTTGCTGGAGCGTGACTCAGGGACGAATGCAACCGTCTGTTCTGTACACTAGGTAGTAACTAAGCTTAGAGCTTTCCTTAGACTGTATCACCCTGTCCTTTTGTAGAAAGATTGTGTCACAGTGCCTGCCCCTGTGGGGTATTGCTAGCTCTTGCTGTAAATGTGCCCCCAGAATATAATGACTCGGCATGGTAGACGTTTGTTTCTGCTCGTGGGACAAAGGAGGATGGCCTCTGCTCCGTTCAGTCATTCAGAGGCCAAGGCTGAAGACTCTCCTTCCTCTTTCCCAGTAATGCTGAGTGCCATCACCTTGGTCACTGGAAGGGAAAGGAGCACTGGTGGGGATCATTGGGACTTCTGCTACTTGCACTGCTCAGGACATCATTACGGCACCACACTTCACTGCAGGGGAGGCTGGGATATGTAGACGGGCTGTTTCCAGTAAGAAGAAATAAACTATAGCAGATAGCAGTGTCTGCCACATTGCCTCACTCACACGTGACCTTGAAGTAGTAAGTTTAAGTTTTTCTGAGGTTAAGTAGCATCAACTGCTCTCTGTGATTTGACATAGTCAGATTTACTCAGATGTGTTGACAGAGCTGAGTCAAAATAGCCCCTCATGTTACCATGTGATGTGCACGGTGCCCCTGCGGTGTGCGCTGAGGTGGAGTTGCGTGCCCAGGGAGGCAGACGCGGTGCTCAGCCTGAGTGACATGCGTGAGGCACAGCGGGGTCAGCACAGGAATGTGACGGCGGGAGGCTATGCAGCCGCAGAGTTGGCTGGAACCGGCTCACAGCTGTGTAGACAGCCCGCCGCTGGGGCATGGACCTGCGCAGGGAGGGTTGGTGCCTGTGGACGGATGGAGCTGTGACCGGGAAGGTGGCAGGAGAGCGGGCTTTTGACTGTGAGCAGGGTCACATTAATTTAGTCAGTAAAGTAGGTTAGACTTAGACTTTGTATGCCAAAGTACCTGGGGAACTGGGCATGGTTACATGCCTGTACTTCCAGTACTTGGGAGGCGGACACAGGAGGATCACAGGTTTGAGGCCAGCCTCAGCAGTGTAGCGAGACACCTAGCAACCTAGTGAGACCCCGTTTCTAAACAAAACATAAAAATGGTTGAGGATGTAGCTTGGAGGTAGAATGCCTCTGAGTTCAATCCACAGTACCACAAAAATCATACATACATACCGGGGAATGTCCTGGAAATGTCAAGTAGATCATTGTGTTTTTTAAAGACCTTGAAGTCAGAAGAGAAGGTTGTGCAGAAGATGAGATGAGGAGAAAGGTTTTAAAAGGTGGCATGTCAACAGCAACATGTCGCCGAGTTGTCAGGCAAGAGAAGGACCAGTTCAGAGGTGGCTGCTAGTAGTGTCCGATGGGGATTGTGGCCTAATCAAACATCCAAGCCAGGATTACATTGGATGGTGTCTAAAGTGGGTTTCCCTCAGTTCTCTTGTGAAAGTGATTTATAAGCAGCTACACTGCTGAGGCTGGCCTCAAACTCAGGAAAAGCCTGTAAGGGAGGGAGCGAAGCCAACAAGGGCGGGAAATAGCTGACCAGGGTATGGGTGGTGAATGGGGGAGAGCTGTGTGAACCAGCCTTCCCACCTTGGAATCAGTCTGCCAGTACCTAGGGCAAGGGGCCTCTCGCCTGGAGACCTCCCCAGTGGGGGGTGATTCTTCAGAAAGGCCAACAGCTATGAACTGTTGGCAGCCAAGACAGCACTGGTGGGTGGGTGTGACTACCTTTGAGAGGATCTGGGCACCTGCTATCAATAGCTGCTTGTATGGCACACCTAGCCAAGCCGTCCTGGTCACTGTAACTGCCGAGATCTATCCTGGAGAGACCTGTTTAGAAAAAGCATCATGCAGTAATGAACTTGGAAGTCAGAAGCTTTTAAATAAGCCACACTCGACCTGGCTGTTATGATTCAGTGAGAAATTGATTAGACCAGTTGGCCCAGATGGAAACCCACTGGATCTGAAATCATAAAAATTATGACCACTGACTCCCTGAACAAATGAAACCATTTGAAGCTCATCTGGAGCTTTCTTGCTTCTCTAGGTTTTTCTTGACCTCGGAATAGAAATCACATCCTCAAAACCCTTGTATGTTGCATACACTTCTGAGCCCAACTGAGGCTGACCTGCTGAATCTCCAGTTGTGCCTTCTTTGTCTGCTTTGCTTTGTTTTAAACCTCTGCAGCGTTTCTCCTGCAGTTAGCCTTGTGCAGGATTGCAGGCCAGCATTTTACATGGGAAGGAGAGCTGGATGAAGATAAATACACACCCGGGTCAGTCAAACTATTTGAAGTCTTGATCTTTTTAATAAATATTCATGGCTGATTGGGAACATAAGGTTTGGAAATATTGTTCAACTGAAACATTGTGTGTGGGGGTGGGTGGGTATGTGTATACTGGGGATGGAGCCCAGAAGCATTTTATTTCTGAGCTATCTCCCCAGCCATATTCTTTTATTTTGAAATGGTCTTAACTAAGTTGTGGATGGCCTCAGTAGTTTCTGAGGCTGGCTGAGGACCTGTGATCTTGCTAGCTCAGCTTCCCAATAGCTGAGATTACAAGCATGTACCATGCCTGGTTCCAACTAAAACTTTTTTAAACATTTTGAGAATTTTTTGTTTATGTTCTTTCTGTAGAAATCTTACATATACATACTTCATAAATGCTTAGCAGATTGAAAACCTAAATTTTTTTTTTTACTATTTCCATATGATACTCTTGCACCATCCCTCTAAGGAAGCCAGTCACTCATATATATATATATATATATATATATATATATATATATATATATATATATATTTTTTTTTTTTTTTTCTGTAGATGAGGAAACTGAGATACTAGGAGACTTTATGAGAGGAAATTCTAAAGCAGTACATCTGGTAAAGGGCCAGGATTAGAATCCAGGCCTTTGCTTTTCCCCCTTATTTCAGTGTGCTGTATGTTCTCTAAAAGTTTGTGTATTGGAAACAGTCCCTAAAGTCCTATAGTTATGGCATTTGGAGGCAGAGCCGTGGGAGTTTGAGGAGGTCATGGGTGTGGGTCCTGAAAATAGCATTCAAGGCTTCATAAGAAGCACATGTGTTTTGTCTCACCGGTTTGTGTTCTTAGACTTGGAAATAAACAATGCTTTATACATTTCCTGGTCTCCTCAACAGCAACAAAAAGTGGACTAAGACACAAATAATTCTCTAAGTGTGATCGATGCCCACCTGCAAGCAGAATCATTTGCTAAAAATGTCAACACTATGGTCTCTCTGGGATGCTGAGCCTGGAAATTTGTGTGTTAATAAACTTCTCTGTGGTTAGTGCATCCTAACGAAGATGTGTTGTCCTAGAGGAACACCTCCTTTCTACATGGGGATACTGGGATAGGAAAAAAGGAAAGATGTGGAAACTTATGCCTATCTTACCGAAACCATAGGGAGGTTTACCGTACTGCCCAAATGCTGAGGAATTCCATTCATATAATGCTTATCTTGCCAAGTGGGCTGGCTCTGTGGAAACCACTTCCATTTTCACAAAGAAAAGTTTTGTATCAAAGAACTCAATTGGAATCGTCACTTAGTACTTGCTTCCTTGCCAGCGGTGCTTAAAAAAAAAAAAAAAAAAAAAAAAAGACAAGTCTATGGGCCTAACAGTCCATTCGTAGCAGTGGAGAGCTTGAAGTCCTCAGGTGTTTCTCTGCACCTTAGAAGGCATTTTTGTGAAATCCATATATTACCAGAAGTGGCTCCAAGAATTCTTACAGTCAAAAACCTTGCATATTGTGTGGCTCCATCAGGAGCAGGCTGCCTTTGTCAAGATCAGTGTCCCAGTTCCTCTTTCTTGTGGCCTTGTGGCAAAGAGGACTGCCCAGGTATCTTCAAATACCAGGATGGCACCACAGGATTCCAGAACTAAGGTCAGATCACAGAATCTGGAAAAAATAACCCCATCCTAATGTTTTGCCTCATTCTTTAAATATGTATCAAGGGCTTGCGATATACTGGGCATTGAACAAGTACTAAAGAAACTGTGCTGAACCAAACAAAGATCCTGGGCACATGTTCTAGTGGGGAAGACGGTAAATCACAGTGGTCCCAAAGCGAGCTCCTGACCAGCATCTCCTGGGAAATGCAAACACAAGGACCTAGATCCAAAGGTTTTGTAACAAATCTCCAGGGGGTTCTGGGGCACACAAGGTTGAAATGGCTGTGCTCTTAAATGGCAAAAAGCTATGAAGAAAAAGGGCCAGATGGGCATTTTGCTGTACCAGCAAGTGCTAAAATAGTGAAGCCATCAACACTGGACTATGGGACATTCCAGATTGGAATATCAGCTCTGCAATTTAGGGATGTACAACCTCAGGCAGATTATTTAATCTCTTTATCTTAGGTTATTCTGAAAAAATGGAGATAATAGCAATACCCTTTTAGTAGGGTTGTGAAGATTAAAGAAATTAACAAATATAAAAGTACTTCCAATAGACCCTGACATAGAGCAAACAATATGCTGATTGGGAGAAGATTAGACAATTCCTGCATTTCTTCACACCGTACAAGCCTATTCTTTTGTTCCAAACTATCTTTGGGAGGATGTTTATAAATAACCCTGAAATATTGAGATATTGCCTAATCCCGGGTCAAAGAGCAGCCATGCTTCCTCCCATTACAAGAATCTCTAAACGCAGAGCTCTCCTCTCCTTGAATGAAAGCAGGTGGTGAACAAGCGTCATCCTGCCTCACCAGCACTGTAGGAATCGGGGTAAAAAGGCTGAGGCTAAAGTTGGTGTCTATTACGGTGAATAATAAACTGTCCTTTGTCTCTCTGGCCCGGTAGTCTAGGGTCTTCTACCAGCCCATGAAACAGTGGCAGACGAACTTGCCAACTCTCAAGTAGGATGAAATCTGAGCTGCTTTCACAATTTTTGGACATACCGTGTCTGTTTAAGTGTTAGCATTATGTAGTTATTACTCTGTGTGCCAATTCTCAGGAAGAAACAAGAGTGTAACTGGTGACTACAGTTTTCAGAGAATTCCCAAATGAGCTGAGGAAGTTAAATATCTGTATAAACATGACATGAAAAAAAACACAGTGGTAAGAAAGCACAGGCTTTGGAGTAAAATGAGTGAATCCAGGCCCTGGATACTCACTAGTTGTGGAAACCCTCTAAGTCTTATTTGTGAAGTGGTAATGCATATTTGTAAGTTGTTATTAACATTAAGATAATGTGTGTGGAGAGTTTAGCACGGGAGCAGGCATGCAGTAAGGACTCAGTTACCAGCAGGAGTTCTGCTGTATTCCTTCTGTGCTGACTGTATGGCCAGAATGTGGGCTCCTCTCTCCCTGGCTCTTTAGCAAGGCCCCAGTACTGCCCTGCATTCCAGGGGAAGCCAAGTTCTCTGGAATCACCCAAAACTCAACTCAATAGAACCCTGGAATTTGCCCAGAGAATTTTCTACAGCTAAGTTTCTCTGACTGGGGAGGTAAAGGACTGGCATTGGAGTCTGCTCTTAGTTCATATGTACTCTGAGGTTTAATATGATAATATAGTAATTTGAAGTTTATATGTTTATGAAGATTTTATTAATGTGTATAAAAATCCTAGCATGCAGTGTGTGTTCAGCCAGTGTTCAGTGCCCCAGGTGGTGATACCATGGTTTCATGGGCCTTTTGTATGATGCATCCCTATGATCTCAGTGACTCATACATGGGAAGTGCCCAATAAATAAATATATGGCACTTCCCATATATGAGTTAATGAACAAAAGAACTAACTTGCCAAACTCCCTTTCTTTCATCTTTTCTTTAGCAATAATGCGAAAGAAAATTGTCTTCAGCATATTTTCTGAAGGCTAAGATTTTTCACAAAACGCTTCATTTTCTTATTACCCTCTATTTCTGTTTTTTTTTTTTTTTTTTTTTTTTTTTTTTTGCGGGTCTGGGGATGGAACCCAGGGACATTTGACCTCTGAGCTACACCCCCTGCCCTATTTTTTTTTTTTTATTCTTTATTTTGAAACTGGGTCTCACTGAGTTGCAGCGGGCCTCACTAAGTAGCCGAGGCTGTCCACGAACCGCGATCCTCCAGGTCTCAGCCTCCCGAATGCTGGGATTACAAGCATGTGCTACCACGCCCGGTTTATTTCTGGTTCTTAAGCAGTGGAAGGCTGCAGAACCTCTCTCTAGAAAGATGCAGAGATCAACATAAACGCTGCGTTCTGCGCACAGTTTAGTATGTCATACTCCTGCAACTTAGCTCTGTAGACGCCCCTTTAAACACTTATTTTGGGGTGTCCAGTTCACAAGGTGACTGAGAAATCACTTCCTATGTATTTGCCCCCAATCAGCCAGCCATCATGGGCAACCTGCAACTTAGTTGCTATTTCATTACTTGAATCAAGACCATTTAAGATCTACTTTTGATCTATTTGTGTTTTAAGGATTAAAGTAATTCAGGTATTTTGGGGTTTCTTATTGAATATAAAAATATTTGTGAAAATAGGTTCATGCATCTTTATAGGTCGTGCCTTATTAATCCTGAAACTTCTACATGTACTTTTTATAGCCATATTTCTCCTTCCTTTCATTCTTTAGTTGTGAGAAAACCAAATTGTCAAAGAATCATCATCATCCTTTGGCTTTAGGGAACTGAGAAGACCCTTTTTGGGATGGAACCCAGGGGCATTTGATCTCTGAGCTACACTCCCTGCCCTATTTTTTTATTCTTTATTTTGAAACAGGGTCTCACTAAGTTGCAGTGGGCCTCACTAAGTAGCCGAGGCTGTCCACGCACTGCAATCCTCCAGTCTCAGCCTCCCGAATGCTGGGATTACAAGCGTGTGCCACCACGCCTGGCTGAAGTCAAGACTCTTTTGGAAACAGAAAGGAAGATAGTACACGAGAGGACTTTCCAGAACTAAACCATATCAAGGACCTGGCCTGACCTCAAAAATACTTAACCAGGGTCCTATCAACATTGACAGGAAGAGGGAATCAGAGAGGAAGTGGGATATACACAAAATCAATTAGTGTCACCCCAAGGCAGGACCCCAAAAGTTTATCTGAGATGAACGCATAAGCATTAGCATATTCAAGAATTAGGCAGTGAGTTTTCCCCATTTGAAAATTGAAAAAGGAAGGCTCCATGGCCCACAACAAAGATTAAAATGACTTGGACCCAGAGGGAATTGTCACTCGCAGGCACATCTTCCAGGGGCTGCAGGAGGATTACAGCCGCCATTTTGACTTTTGTAGGGTGAAGCAGCAAAACTGTCTAGTAGTTGCTAAGCAACCACAGCCCATCGCTGCCCTTTTCCATTAAACATTATCTGCCTTCTTAGATTGTTTTAATTTATTTTTTAAACAGGAAAGGGAATGCAACAGAGAATTACCAGTGAGACCTAACAATGAAAACGCGTTGGAGGTTCTCAAATCAGTGAAGGCTCCGCAAAGGTTAGATCATCCGTGGGTGGGATGTTGAAGACAGCGACAGTCCCCTGAAACCTCCCCAAGCATTTCTTCACTTGTCCTCAAGTCTCGTGATGTCAGAAGTAATGTCCCTGGTGAAATAATAATAGCCTCTGATGTTGTAAAACCGGAGGCCTATGATCTTTACATTGATCCAGTGTGAATACTCTCTTCCATCCCCTGCCAAGACTACACCAACCTAGCGCTTGTCCAAAAGTAATGTCTTCAACATGGTGTCAAGGGGAGGTAAAATAGAGTTCTGGCTCTGGTCAACTTTGCAGATACTTAAAAGCATAGTGTTCATGGAACCTGAGTATAAATACATGGAAATCATACAGTTTATGTAAGGAACAGTTCCTGGCACAAAGATAAAGGTACCTGGTAGACAGAATAAGCATTTTTATTTAGAAACCTATTTGCATTCAGGCTTTAGAGAGACAGTGATGACTTTTGCAAGAGGATATGAAGTGCCCAGCAAAAGGGTAGACCATCAGAATTGGGAGTTGCTGCCACTTCGATGTGTACCATGCCTAGAGACAATCTTCTTAAATACCTGTGGGCTTACTATCTGGCTCAGGGAACTGTCTAGGAAGAGATATAGGGGAAAGGTGATGATGGCTGAGTTCATGGACTAGAGCTTGAAAACTTAAAGCTACACACATAAAGTTAGCTCCCCCACTCAAGATAGAGGAGGTGGGAGTGGGTATGTGGCTTACAGATGGAATGTACAGAAAACCCATTTCCAGTGCTGGTTCTCCCACTCTCTTGTGAAGT
This sequence comes from Muscardinus avellanarius, assembly GCF_963383645.1. Taxonomy (NCBI): domain Eukaryota; kingdom Metazoa; phylum Chordata; class Mammalia; order Rodentia; family Gliridae; genus Muscardinus; species Muscardinus avellanarius. The sequence continues at coordinate 149,820,971 of NC_137789.1, read as the reverse complement.
GGGAGAACTTTCTTGGGTTCTTCATCTGTGAGAGTACGAATACTTGGTAAGGGCTGCTGTGACAAGTCAACAGTATAACCCGTGGCAAAAGTCAGTTACCATTATTATTAACATTATAATATTGTCACCACCTCCACCTCTCATATCCAGGCTGTTTCTCTTCAACAATACTTCAGGTTGCCCTTCCAGACATCTGGTTTTGCAGGCTGACTCTGGTTCTGAGAGAAATTTCATCTGAACCGGAAGAGCATGATATATACTGCTCGGGACGGACTCTTTAACAGGAGAGCGCTCTGAGCGTGGCCAACCCCACCAGATTATCTGCCCTGTGGAGTATTTGACACCGCTGAGCAAAGGTGGCCCAACATTATGCCTGTAGGGCCCTGGCACAACAGGGGTCAGTCTGATGGTCAGTGTAGAACCTCCCATGTGCTAAGATAGAGCACCTTTTCTTTTTCTGTGACCAATGCAGTGTTAAGCACTTCATATTCATTACTTATTGTACAAGTAGGTACTATTATCCTTATTTTATACATAAAGAAGCTTATGTGCAGGAAAGTTGCAGAATTTACCCAGACCAAACCCATGGTAAATAAGGAAGCCAAAGCCCAAGGCTCTGCTACTACTGTATTAACATAATGGCTTTGGTCTTGATGAGAGAGAGAAGGAAGCACACCTCTACACAAAATTTAAAGTCCTTGCCTTCTTCAGATGAGCCAGTAAGGTATAGAGGGTCCACCCACCGTGAATAATGGTAGCAGACAGCAGACACACCTGAATATGACCTGATGCCCATACAGTTAGCGTGGTTCATTACCTTACAAGTGATAGGAGACTTTGATAAGACGTGCATTTTGTGCTCCAGTTGACTAGAGGTGGAAGGAAGATAACGAGTAGTGATCGGACCAGATAGAATTTGGTGTCTAGACCCTGAAAAACAAGAAGAAGTATCTTTATTCATTCAACACAGTCACACTTACTGGTAAATGCTATGCACTTACACTAAGCTACAAGATAGAATGAGGAATGATGAAAGAACACAGACTTTCTGCTTGCAGTTGCTTTCCCTCGTAGTCTAGCACAGGAGAGAGACCTCAGAGACTCATCCAGATCACCTCACTAGACAAAAAGCCTACCTGGGATGAAGATCATAAAGGAGCGTGTGCTCTCGGGAGGGAGTCTGATAGGGAATGTGACCCGAGTGGGGGAGCCACGGAGACCTCTGAGGAACCGAGAATGGAGCACAGAGCCCCAAGAGCCCAACAAGGGCGAGAAGAAGAGTGTGGCAGAGGGCTCCATACGGAAGGGACAGCCTCCGCAAGGTGCTGAGGTGAGAAGGAGGGACATGGCACACGTAGAAACCCTTCATAGGAAGTTGCCATTTGTCAAGCCCACACAGCATCCAGGGGACTCTAGCCGTCCCCAGGGCTGCTAGAGATCATGGGACCGACACCCCACCCACTCCTGCTCCCTTGTTGCTCACAGCAGTGCCTTCTGCACACCTGGTGCCTGCTCAGCAGCACTGAGTCTCAGTCTTTGTTTCCCTCCGGTGTTGATGTGGTTTTATTTAGTGCTTCTATATCTGCGGTGATCTCTTCCTGCCCTCCAGGGGACTATACTTCTGAAAAAGCCGGCACTGGATGGGAAAACAGGTCCCCAGGTAGGCAGCAACCTGTGGCCATCCAGGATGTCTCCCTTCCCTTCTCAGAATGACCAGACTCCCCAGCCTTGCTCTCCCTCCTCTGCACTCTGTGGAAAGATGATGGGCTATTGGCCTTTGGTGCCCTTGAGGTGTCCTCTAGGGAACATTAATAGAATTCAGTGAAAAATAACCCTTATCATTATCATTATTCATATGCTTTCATCAATTAAGTACAAGGACATAGGGTAAAGAATTTCTGCGTAATTATTTTTGTAAGCTTAATTCAATTGAGGATCCATTAGCAAAATTATTTTAAGAGTGTGATTAACAAATATAAAAACTATCAATTTGATCACTGTAGTAAGCCACCCAAGCATGGATATCACCCCATTTCATTAGAGCTGAGTTTTCCCTTTGGTTTCAAATTTTAATCAAAAAGTCATCACTATGAAAAAACCCCTAAACATAAATTTCCTCATTTATGGTCAATAGAACATTGATATTGCTACATCACTATAATAATTCCATTATTATTTTTTTGTAGGCAAGCAGAAAGTGTTTTTGATCTGGAGAGTTTTAGGTGAATTACAAATTTTTGAATTATAATAAATATACCTTGAAACACAAGAATTTGGCCTTATGGTTCAGTACTTATGGCCTTTCTGGAGATGTAAGTCACAGGAATTTTCCTGTGGCCAGGCTGCCTCACAAAGGATCCCTGGCTTGGATGCTCTTTCTCTGGAAATCTACAGCAACTGTACCTGCTGGGCTGCACGCTAATGCCCAGATGGAAAATGTACTTTCTATGCCCTGATGGCAGAACAGTAGTGCTTTTACCACTATCCAAGGCTCACTGTGCATGGCGTTGCAGGCTGAACCCACCCAGACTGTCCATCCATATAGATACATAGATCTGTGAGGGGATTCACAAGGGGATTGGCCTACATGATTATACAGCCTTGGAATTCTCATGACCAGCCCTCTGTAAGCTGGAGACCCTCTACCAGCAATGTGCTTACTCCCAGTCTGAAGACCTGGGGAAACATGAGTATAAGTCCTGGAGTCCAAAGCCCAGAGAGTTTGGAGTTCTGATGTGCAATGGCAGAAAAAAAGAAAAGAGTATCCTCACCTTTTCTGTTTTTGCTGTTTCTACCCCCAGCAGATTGGATGGTGTCTGTCCACACTGAGGGCAGCTCCTCTCTACCCAGGCAACGCACACTCACATACCCACCTCCTCTGGAAATGCCCTCCAGGAACACTCAACATAAAACTTTGCCAGCTCTGTGGAAATCCTTTAATCCAGTCAAATTGATACCTAAAATTAACCATCACAGTCATCAAGAAGCTTTCCTGCAAAGGCTAAACTTTGGGAAGGTTCCCACCCAAAGTACTGGTCTGGCCCTCAGTTATACAGACCCAACCATCTGGCTAAAATCTCAGAAATATTTTCACATAGAGAAGACGACTTCATTTGCACAAACCTTATTTGTATGAACCAGATGCTAATTTATTGAGTGTCCTCCCAACATGGCGACTGGAACCAAAGTGAGCGATCCCAGAGGGCACAAGGTGGAAGCCCGAGTGACCTCAGGACACAGAACAGTCAGTCACTCTCCATCCCTTCCTCCAGGTGCCACTGGTTGTACAGTCCTCCCTACGCAGTGCAAAAATAACTGCACAAGAGCATGGATGAGAAAAGATGAGGATCATGGGAGCCATTATGGAGACTGGCTACTACTATACTTAGGGTACTTGCCTAGTGGAAGAATTTTTAACAATAGTTGCTAAAACTTAACCTATTTACATTTTAGGCACTGTTGAAAGTGTGTGCATGCACTTTCATTCAATCTTTCCAATAACCCTATGAGATAGTTTTTAGTATCCTCATTTTTTTTCTTTCTTGCGGATCTGGGGATGAAACCCAGGGGCATTCAACCTCTGAGCTATACCCCCTGCCCTGTTTTTTTATTCTTTATTTTGAAACAGGGTCTCACTAAGTTACAGAGTGCCTCACTAAGTAGCTGAGGCTGTATGTGAACTGTGATCCTCCAGTCTCAGGCTCCCAAATGCTGGGATTACAAGTGTGCGCCACCACGCCCGGCCTAGTATCCTCATTTTATAGAGGAGGAAACTGAGGTCCTAAGAGTTTAAGTAATTTGTACTAAGGACAAAGTAAATGTCATTCGCCTAGTAGTAGAAAACCCAGGGTTGAAACATGTAGTCTAGCTGTGGATGCCACACTTGTTAGCACCTTATTATCCAGCCTGTATATTGTATTAAGTTTTGCCACTGTGGCTTGGTTTGTGATTGATTGTGGTGGTGAGAAAAGATTATTATTAAGGATAGAAGGGAGACAGTGGCAGTGAAGATGACTTCTTTATTACCAAGAATAGCACATTTGAGAGTCAGAAGCTCCTGCTCTACTGGAAAGATCATGACCTACACAGTGGCTTCTAGCACATTACCCTAGTGTCAGGGGGACCCTCACAGGCCATTGCTGCTCAGGAACATCCTCAGGATGTTATGATGATGTGTATGTGCCAAAGTCAAGCTACTTAAGAATCTTCCATACTGCCCTGTAACAGAATACTCTCGCTTTTAAGTCAGCTTTCCAAGCCAGTCCATTAAGTCATCTGCTATCTTCCACCAGGGACTGCAGGCAGGTAGGAGTGTCTCATTTGCCTGGTTGCTGAGCGTTGGGCTGTAAATAATAAACCAAAGTCTAACCTGCCTGAGGGACCCTGCGCAACCCTGTGACCACAGGTGAACATCAACTTGCACTAGAAGAAAGCAACTGGATTTTCTTGGTGCAAATCTGTGTTTACCTCTGTGGTCCCCAGATGGAGCAGGGCTGGAGTAGACCAGTTGTACTTGGACATGCAGTCAAGGTTCTGTGTGAGGCCACCTATAAGGTCAGGCCACCTCCTCCTGGTACCTTTCCCAGATTGGAGACTCAGAAGCTCTGTTATGGCCAACACTGAAGGGGAAAACCAATAAGGTTTGTCACACACACACACACACACACACACACACACACACACACACACACACACGAAAATGTGACTCAGAGTAGGGTGCGGGCATAGGGAGAAAAGCCCAGGGAATATGGAGAGTGGGCCAGCTGCCATTTTGGCTGTTCTCACTCCATAATCCTTTTTTAGTCTTTCTTTTTGGCTCAGGAGATGATTGAACATGTGGCTCACAGCTGACTCCTGCAGGCTCTCAGATAAATGATGAGAAGACGGTGATACTGGCACCAGTTTACCATTCGCTGTGGGCAGGATGGGGCCACACAGCCTCTGTCCTCCACCTCTTATGGAAGGCTTTACTCACTTCCAATAGGAAGATGGGGCAGGGGGAGAGGGAGGGACACTCGGATCATGTGTTCAGGGACAGTAAGCAGTGTGTATGAGTGAGTGGGTTTGTAAGCTGATGAGCATAGACATGGGTACTGGGGACCTCTCTCTTCTCAAAATCAGATTGTGGACTGATGAAGGACTCCTAGAAGGCCAGAATAATAGGTAACATCATATAGTACCTACATGGAGCCAAGTCCGCTTCAAAGGGCAACACACAGCAACCTTTCCAGGTAGATGTCCTGGTATTCCCACTTCACAGGTAAGGAGACTGAGGCACTGAGATTGTAAGTAACCCCCAAAGTCTATGCAGCCGTGTATGTGGCAGAACCAGGAACACAGATCCCAGCCCATGTCCATAACCACCACTCTCCACTGCTTGCCAGAGCAGAAGGATCTCTGAGGGCATCTGGCCTTAAGCCAAACAGCACCCTCCCCCAAAACACCTGCATGGTTTTATGGTTGGTGTCTGTAGTCCCCCTTTTAATATTTACTTAACATTTCCCTTTCAGCAATTCACTGCTTTTATTTAATTATGTTTATTTTTAAAAGAATCTTGACATTATTAGAGATGAACAAAAAAACAGCATTTTCCATAAATAGAAGACATGTAAAATAAATTCAGTGAAAACGTTATTAAACTTTTACTAGGGATAACTGCCAGAATGGGGCACAAGAGAGAACGGACAAGGGAGTCCCACACTTTCTTTTGTGACATTTTGTGTTCTCTGGGGGCCTCTGAAGCAGTTTTGCTTACTTCCAATGGGTTGAGGAAGCCTGGTTAGTCCAGTGCCCTCTTCTTGCCACTGAGGAAACAGGCTCAGGGAGGGGAACTGCTGTGCTCAGGAGCGTGTTGGTGACTCGTACTCAGAACCCCCAAGTATAAATCATAGTGGGGGCATCACACTGTGGTCCCCATCCCCATTTCTGGACACATTTTCACACATGTCTTGCCCCCCTGGGATAACTCTTGGACCTTACATCTTGACTATGACTTTGCCACCTCCATAGCTCACCTGTTTCCATAGTAATTGCAAGTCTCTGCTGTCCCAGCTGTCACTGTCCCTTGTGGAGAGAGCCCCTGGCCCTATGCGATGGGATGGGGCGCTGGACTTGGCAGCAGGACCCCCAGACCCAGTGGAATCTGCCTCTCCTGTGGCTGAGGTGATTGCCTCTTTTGATCTGCCAGCTCATCTGTAAATCGAGGCGAAGGGTGCTTTCTCTGAGGATTTCAGAGTGTTGTTTTGGAGTCCAAGTGAGGTCATGGGTTTGAAGGTGCTCTGCGGAGAAACGCTGCTCTAAAAGCGTGAGCTCATCTTCGGCACTCATTCCTCTGGCACCCATGAGTGATGAGAACCACAAAGACTGGACAAAGGCATCTGAATAGACGGAGCAGGTTCTTGTCCCCGGTTGACTCGCGCATCCGTGGGACACCCACTGTCCTGCGCTCTGCCAGGTTGCTAGCTGAGTGAAAGCAGTACAGCTGTGTGTGCTACCATGTGGCTCCAACCTGAAGAGTTTGCAGCAAAAAGACACATGCAGGGCATTCAGTGAATGGGCTCCTCACGACACACACCCTCCCTGAGCATCCGTCCCTCTCGTACCCAAACCCAGCAGGCTCCGCCATCTGTTTTCCTAAAGTGCATGACTTCACAGCTAACAAAAAGGAAGGCGTGGCTATTGGGCCAGGGCAAAGTGTGCTGGGGAGGAAGACAGACTGACTTGGAGGGAAGGCATGAGGCAGCTGAGGGTCCTGTGTTGTGTGTGCAGCGACATGGGGTCATCTGTGGGGTGGCGCAAACTCGTACAAAAACCTAAAAACCTCATAGACCCTGCGTTTCTTTTTCTTCCAGGATATGGTAATGAACAACCAATATTCACGCAGGTTTGCTGATTTGCTGCTCTCCCTGCCTGCCTGGCTCCTCACTTCCTCAAGCCTCCGCTGTGGTGTTCCCCACTCCATGTAAGTCCAGCCCTGACCACCCTCTTCTCACTCCTACCACAGCCAGGCTCTTGGAATTAATCCTGTATTTTTAAAAAATAGTACAACATCCTTTTGCTATGTCTATTATCTATCATCTCTATTATTTACTATGACTTTTCTCTGACTCTCCTCACAGTTTGCTCCAGGAGTGCAAGGGTTTATTTTATTTTTTTCTAGTGGAACCAGTGGCCAGAGTATCTAGTTGGCACTCAATAAATATCTATTGATTGACCTCCAACTCTGACTTATGAAGGAAAAGTCAATTTATAGTTAATATACTTAAAACCCTTGGTGAGTATTTTTACCCTTAGCATCTGTCAGTCTGTGATATTATATTGTGTCTGCTTCCACACACTTCACCCCTGAGGACCTGGACTTCCTTAGTTTAACACTGGTACCAAGCCAGGTCCAGCAACAGGAAAGCCTTGTCCCTTACCGGCCTGGCCTTTTACTCATGGACTTCTCTGGACAACTTCCCCAAAAGAGCTGCTACAGAAAAACAGGGCTAATATACATAAAATAGATATATGTTATAGCTCAAAATATTATATGTTATGTATATAATAGTATACTATATTGTGTGAGTATGTATTACACATACATACTCACACATCCACAGCCATTTGCCCAATTTTTTTTTTTTTTTTTTACTATTTCTGTATTTCTTAGAAGATACATTACAAAGTCACTTATGGAATACTTAGACCAGATCCCTACGATATGACTGGCATTAAAAAGAAGAAAATACAGCACATATCCCAATTTACTCATCCATGCACATTGGCTTAAGGGGAAAAAAAAACTATAATGGCAAAAGTTTCAAATTAGCCACCCCAAATGCCAGGCTTAACTTAAGTACTTTTTAGGAGGACTGTTGCCATAGCAACTCGAGGCCCATCTTGGTGGTCACTTTGTGTCCAATTCTATGGAAGCTAAAAATTACCTTACCCTCGTGTGTATGCGGGCCAGCACAGTAAAGACTAGGTTACGGAAAATTAAAACTTTTTTAGCCAGTGAAATTACTTTTACTGCAGCAAAAGAAACCTCTCGAATTTAAGTGTTTTTCTCCTTTTAAAAAAAAAAAGCATAATTTGTTGGACATTAAAATAACAAAAGGGCTTTGAGAAAGGATTATGGGTTTCTGGTGTGTCGCCACTAGACTAGATTTACTTTCTATCCCACTGATGTTGTAATCTTGCATTCTGAGGTAATGTTTTAGCTCTTTCTCTTCACATAAATAAAGATTTCGGTGATAGCACTTCATTCCTTCTCTGGAGAATTCCTTTAGATTTTTCACCCTGGGACTCTCAGCCTTGTAAACCATCTCACCAGGCCGCGGACGTGTACAAATTGGATACAGAACGTCTGTCGGGGGCAGGGAACTCATTACCAGAGATTTTCATTGCTACAAGCTTAAAATGGAAAACGGGCAAGTCTGACGAGTTTGAATGGGAATACAGGGCAGCTGATGCTTGCCCCAACCAGGAGGAGGGGAAAAGCCTGGTTCTGAAAGGGAAAGTTCAAAGTTCTCTTCTTAAACCAAAAGGTGCTTGGCCCTGGGATTTCTCTGAGCCCAGGGCTGAGGATGAATGCTTGCTTGGGGTAATTCTGATTTCAGAAAGAAAGTGCCTGTGTTTACAACCCAAACTTGTCTGCTAATCACATGTGCCTCTCTCCCCCTGGAAACCTCAGGCCCTCTCCTGCAACTCTCTCCAGGGTAGCATAGATTTAATTAGGGCTAAATCTCTTTAAAAATTCACATATATATTCCTTTCCATGTAAAGCAACTGCAGAAACTACCCAGGCTTTGAATATCTTTTGAAATCGAAACAACTGTATGTAAATACCGGGCTGCTATTTACTAACAAGGAAACAAAAAGCCTGGGCACCCCCTCAGCTTCCAGCTCCCTGGAGCACTTCTCTCCCCAGCAACTTCCTGCTTATTAGCTTGACTGCCAACGTGGGCTGATTATTCTCCAACTCACTCTGAGCCTGGCTTTTGAATGCAAAGGAAAAATGGTGTTTATGTTCCAGATTTTTTTTTTTTTTTTTGCTTTATTCTCATGACTGAAGTAACCGGTGAAGTATTTGCTGCCTCGTATTGTAATTACCATAAACAAGCAAGCAAGAGAGACACTTCTGGAACCTCAAGGTAGAGGTCCCCAGAAAGGTAGATACTGAGCCTTCTGGTCTGCACCCAACCCTCCAAGTCTCTGGTCATGTGAGCATAGAGGAGGGCCCCACCCCACTGTGCAGAGGTGGCCTGTGCCCAGCTCAGTGGCAGAAATGTTCTTTTTTTTTTAGATGAAAATGCATAAATTTTGTTTAAATGCTTTGAAGGAAAGTCATTTGCAATTGCCCGACACAAAATACTGAGGACAAATAAAACTTTGCTTGAAAAAAATCCATGAGAAACTCATCGCCTTACATAAACCCAAAAAATGGGAAATTTCAGATGAAGACTTTGATTAGGACATATCAAGCAGATAACTATCAAGAGTACAGTAGTAGTCAATGTTTGACTTCAGCTATAACCTCAAATTCTGGCATTTGATTTGGGATTTGGTTCCAAGGTAGTCAACTTCTTCCGTAATCACTAAGAAAAGCATAAATCAACTATGTCTCCATTGTGGTCTCAAAAGTCTTGGTCCCCGAGGCTTAACCTGAAAAGAAATATTTTTACTAAACACCATCTACTAAGCTTTCCTAGCAAATAATGATGGCCGTGTGTCCCTGTGGAGGCTGGGAGGGGAATTGGTGTGGAGAGGCAGTTGTGGCCATCTTGCCCAGCATCCCTGTCTGCGTCCTGACCATCCTCAACTAAAGTTTGCTCTCCTTGTGGTTTCTGCCCCTTGAGAGGGTTGCAGATCTATTTCTTTTAACTTCTCCTACACTAAGTGTGTGCATGGTTCCTTCTACTACTAATTAATGTGAGAATAGAGAATGAAGGAGGGTATCCCTCCAAAGACTTGTTTTTGAAGAGTGACAAATTAATCCCCTTGGATCTGCCTGCAGGCAGGCAAGAGATATTCTGTTTTGTTTTGCAAAATTCTGTAATTAGATGTGAAAAATTTCCATTTTTAGCAAGGAATTTTGCCGACAAATTTTATCCACTTCGGAAACACACACACACACACACACACACACACACACACACACACATGCACACCCGCGCACAGACACACACATTTGCTTACACATTATTTCTGGGGAGTAGTTGTACAAAGAATATATTTTTTGATAATTGACAAATTCTGTCAGGTCCTGCTTTTTCTTCCTCCCCACTCCCTGCTCTTTCTCAGTGCCAGCACACATGGCTGGTGGTTCCCAAGTGGAGCCTGGGCTCAGGAACCCCTCAGGGTACACACCGCTTCAAGGCCAGAATGTGGACACCCTTTCCCTTATTTAAGCCCTAAAATAAGCCTGGGAGATGTTACCTTTGCCCCCATTTTACAGATGAGGAAACAGGATCACAGCAGTTGTATGGTTATTTAGAAAGTAAGTGAATTCTGGGGCCAAGATTCAAAGCCAGATGGCTTTCATCAAGATCCCAAACTCTTTCTGTCAGTTTCTCTGACTTCTGTAGATTTCATGGAGATGGGATTAGCAACCAGACACTGCCGCTCAGAGCGCCACACGTGAAAGGAAAGCCACGGTCATGTTTTCAGATTAAATATTTAGTTTTTGCTTAGTGCTCCCAATTAGGACACTAGTGACTCATAAAGCAGTGCCCTTCAGTCAATTGTGACTTTAGGAATAAACCCTGGGTATGGGCCATGCTCAGGCAGGCTAAGCATGGGACCCTGAAGTCTCCACTACACACACTTTGAGAAGGTAAATACTTGGTGAGCTGTCTTTGAATCTGAACATCTTTCTCCCAACCGCACTTGAAGCCAAACCCTTCTCTTTATCCTCCCAGCTACCAGGTCAGAAATTGGTGCTTTCTTGTTTTTTTACATCAACTTTTCAAATCATTATTCTTTGGCCAGACTCCATTAACTATCATTAAGATGCGCTTTTTCTTTTTGAACCCTCAGCAGGAGGGAAAAGAACGGATATTTCTGGGGTTCTGATCCCTGGCCCCGCATCGTGTACAGTTACGGTACCTCAAATGAATAAATGAACAGAGTAAGACACACAAGCAGAATGTTTTCAAGTCCCCACTCACACCCCTAAGATCTCCACAGCCGCTAAGGCTTTATCTACTTCAGGTTATACAGATGGGCCCAGTTCTCTAGTCTTCTGTTTTTGAGTGTTTGTGTCTGTGCAACAGTGCAAGAGAAAGGATTTTTAGCTAAAGACTAAACATTTTTTCTAGGACCAAGATTTTATAAGCTCAGAGACCTCAGAGGGTCACCGGAAGTGGGACCACAGCATCTACACGGGAATGGCTGCTCTCTGCTGTGCCTTGTTCAAGGAGGAGAGAGCCAAGTGGCAGCACCAGAGACCGTGTCTGGGGCATCTGCGTCCCAGTTGGGGTCCCTGCTGGTTGTGTCAGCCAGGATGGAGTCTGCGAGACCATGAGGGGACCCAGTTTCTGTTTGATGCCTCCCTTTGTGATGCGTCTCAGAACTCACTGGGGGCCCCATACTTGACTACCTGACCACAAATCAACTGTTCTTGGGCTACACAAATCCCAATGTGATGATTGAAAGCAAGAACTCTGGAATCTGAGGAACCAAAGTTGGATGGATAGCCACTAAACTGCTGTGTGACTTTGGACAAATTACCCCACCTCTCTGAATATTAGCTTCCTTATCTAGAAGCTGGAAAAAAATAGTTCTTATCTGACAAAGGTTTTATGAGTTTACATATATAAAATACTGAGTGCCTGACACATAAGAAGTGTTTAGAAAACGGTACATTATTATTATTATTATTATTATTATTATTATTATTATGTGTATAGTTTGAATATAAAGCTGAAAGAATGTTAGGCTTAAAATTGTATAAAGCCATTCTGATGCATTCTACAACATGAGAAATCTCAAAAGATATTCTTTGTGTTAGAAGCCAGACAGAAAAGACCATATGTCATATGATTCTATCAATGGAAATGACCAGAACAGGTGAATTTGCAGGAACAGAAAAAGGAGGTTTCCAGGGAATGGGGAGAATATAAGAAATGGCTGCTTAAGGGGAAATGGGTAATGAAAATGTGCCAAGCGAAGTAGAAATCATTGTCACACAATATTGCAAATGCACCAAATCAAATACTTTAAAATGGATAAAATGGCAAATTGTACATTATGTGTATTTGGCCACAAGTTGAACCAATTGCATAAAAACAGAATCTCTTCACACATCTTTCTCCAATTCTCTCCTTTCCTTTGAGGGCTCTTGTGTCCCTTGACATTCGGATCACTTTCTGTAGTCACTCACCCAAAAGCTGAATTCGTCAAATTCAAAAGCTTTCCCATTTTAGATGGTGCTTTATCATTTACTCACGTTAAGACACATCCCTCCCCACCCTGTGAAGCAGACAGCACAGTATATTGCCCCATTATACAGGTGACTCAGATTCTTTTCCTTGTGGGTCATTTGTCGTTGTTAATTTGCATTTTATAGTGATGACATCCTTTTGAGTTCACAGAGCTACTGTGTGTCAGACAGAGGCAGAACTCAAATTCTCATCTCTGGTTCCTGGATTGATGCCTTTAGCCTCTCCATTTCACAGGACACGATTCCTTGACAGTACATTTTATATTACACAAATTATCTCATTTTCATATTATTTGTATGGAAATACTGCTGGATTGATGTTTATTCCTGGCTGACTCTCAGGGACAGGCTGTTGGAGACTTCGCGTTTGGACTGTTGGCTGCCTTTATTAAACTGGAAATTACTGCCTTCACTTGGGGCCATTAGCACATCAAAATGGTGTTTGTTGAGCCAGGAAAAGTGATACATTATGCTTGCATTTATTCTTAGGTCCCCAAAGACTAATTGTTGGTTTGTGTTTTGAAACACCCTTTCAAGTGCTAAGAGGCCCTAATGAGTTAATTTAACAAACCATTAGGGTTAAGAAGAGTGGTGTTGATGTGGCCATAGCTTTCCCATTGCTGATGCTGGACACCAGGATGAGGCAGGATTCCCGGGGAACACTAAAAACCCCTCTACTCCTGATGCTGCCAACACTTGTCAAAGCCTTTCTCCCGTGGTGGTGTGTGATCGCTACTTTGATGCCTGGACACCGAGAACTGTCGTTTTAAGGTGAGGACACAGACTGGGGAGCAGCCATGGTGTCAAGTTAAGGGAGCAAGTGGAATAGGGACCTCAGAGACTATCTGTCTCTTGGAAGGTGTTGCATACTTGGTTTGGTTTTGAGCATACACAATACTTATTGAATGTCTAATATGATCTGCTCAGAGCTCAGCGCAACACTGGCATGAAGGTGATTTCCCATGATGCCACTTACAGCTCTGACTTATCTGCTGGGGACAATCTCTTCCCACAGCTCTGTGACTCTAAGGCCATTAAAAACATTCTAGGACATTGTTAAAATAGATGTTTTGGGACCATCTATACAATCTGATGAGGTGCTCAGTGGCTTTCTAAGTGTTTTGGATACCCATTCCGTTCCTGCCAAGATAAAAAGCAGCCATGCTAGAAATTTCTGGAGACATTCTCTAAGGATATCTATTCCCAGGGATGCCGTTTCAGGCTGGTGTTTTGTTGTCAATGATCTCCATCATTTTTGCCCACTTGGTATGGGATGCTGAGCAATTTATGTGCACTGATGAGCTCCAATCCTTTTGGCTCTCTTATGCGGTCAGTACCATTATCTTTCTGTCTTGTAAAAGACACTATGCTCAGAGCAGCCAAAAGATTCTTAGGACGACTCACACCATCTCCTGTGACACTTGGCCGGCGACATTCCTCTGGACCCCACTTTTGGATGGTTTTCTGTGTTGCTTATTTTCAGGGTCTCTCTCAGTTCCTTTCCAGATATATCAGATGTATCACACTCCATCAAGACAAGGCTAGAACCAACCTGAGATGGTCATTGAGAATGAGTTAGAAGGAGATTCAGATCACAAACATGGCTTAAATCAACCACCAACACCCTTGCATTTGAGGGCATTGGGGAAAGAGGCCAGAAAACAGTCAAGTCAAGGGCCTTGTTATGGTTTGGCTGTAAAACACAAAGCTCATGTGTTTAAAGATGGTCCCCAATGAAGCAAGGTTCAGAGGTGGGGCTTTTAGGCCGTGACTGGATGGCAAGGACTACAATAGCAGTAGTTAGGTTAATTTATTTGATGGGTTAATAATTTGAGTGGATTTATGGGTGGTAACTGCAGGAGGTAGGGCATGGCTATAGGAGGTAGTCACTGGGAGTGTGGACTAGAATGGTTTATCTTCTCTAGGCTGCTTCCTCCTCTTCCTCCTCCTCCTCCTCCTCCTCCTCCTCGTCCTCCTCTTTCTCTTCCTCCTCCTCCTTCCCAGATGTCATGAGCTAAGCAGCTTTCCTCCATGATGGATGCCCTTCTACCATGATGTTTCTGCCTTGGAGCCAACGGACTATGGACTGAACCGCTAAAACCATGAGCCCAATAAACATTTCCTCTTCTAAGTTGTTATTTTCAGGTATTTTGATCATAGCCATGGAAAGTTGATTTAGCAAATAAATTGGCCCTGTCTGAAGCCTTCAAACCAAAGTCTAGCTCCCCAAGTCCATCCCCAACACTACCTCTATGCTATTCTGAGCAATATACTGCTAATGGGGGATGCTTGGTGCAAGGGGAATTTGGCTTATTTTTAATATGTAATAATCACCATTACCTCTCAATTACTTAACAAATAGAGAAGCATAGGGCCATGTTATTTCAAAAGAGCCTCCTGAGAGTAGGGCTGGAGATCTCTAAATGTTACCCAGAATCAGCCGGGAGAGGCCAGGCAATCAGATCTTTTAATACACACCCAGGGGAAAATGCATATACTGGGTACTAATAACTCAGGCAGCACTGTATCTATTCTTGGCCCTCTCAATTTAAGCTCAGACCTGGAAAACGTGCTGCTCTTTCTCTTTCTACTAAGAGGCAGCTAGACAAATAGAACAAGGTTTTGGTTAGGTCCTTTCTGTTCCTAGCAGTAGGGATGGATAGCCTGCCTTCGTCTCAAATTTAGCAGGCCTTCCTCCTGGATGCAGATCAAACAGCTGTTTGGCAAAGATAGAGAAAAAGTGAGAAGAAAAAAAATAAACCATAGATGAACTAGTGGTGAAAAAAAAAGTTAAATTATTTGGTATTGTGCAGCAACACACACACACACACACACACACACACACACACACGCCCCTAACTGGGTTTTAGACATCTCCTTCTCTCTTTTAGAACACAGAGACTGCCTTCTGCTTTGGTTTGCCAATAAGTCAGCATTGCTAAAATTCCATGAAACAGCTGTTCTGGAAAGTTAACCATTGCCCACTTTCTTGAGCATTATACTCAAGGCCATTTTTTAACCTCTTGAAGCCAGTACTATTTGCTAAAGCAGGAGCAAAAAACAAAACAAAACAAAACAAGAAGAAGATAGAAAAAGGAAAGAAAACGAGCGTCATTTTCATTCCAAGATTTGATTTAGATTTGACGTAGAATTGCAATCTTGTAAGAGACTTCGGTTTTCTGGTGCCATGAGAACTAAACTTAAATTTGGGATCAGCTAAAAAATCTCGATGTGTAATGAGGATTAAAAGCGAAGGATCTGTTTGCCCCTGAAATGTTCTGCTTCGTCATGATGGGCATCTCCGCCCGCTCGGGGCGGAAGGCACACTCTAATCCACAGGAGCGTGGGGACTTCAGCTATTCTGCTCGCTGGCTTTTCGTGGGTCTTTACACCGAGTGAATAGCTGTGCGTTTGTTGTAGAATCGAGGACTAAAGGAGTAAGGGAAGAGAGGAGATTACCCTTTCAGAACCCCGATTCCCACTAAACCAAAGGTAAGCTCTTTGTAACTATTGATCAGGAAATAAACCCTTCTCTATTATTCCACAGATGCAGGAAAACCTTCCCCTGCTGCTCTCCCCAACTCTTCCCGCAAATGCAGTTTACACTGACCTCCCATTTCTTCTCATGGACCTGCCAGTTCTGAACTTTTCTGACCTTAATCATGGTGTCCCTGACCCCCAAATGGGAAGTGGAACTAATCCATGGTGAGTTAAACTTTTCTGTTAAAAAAAAAAAGAAACCCAAGCCATTTACATTTTTAATTCACTCAGTTAAAAAAAGAAAGTGGTGTGATCTTGCTAAGACACTGTGGCCTTTAATGTTTCACATCAATATCCAAAACAATGATACTGTATTTTTCTACTATCATTTTGAGTGTTTTTTCTATTAAGAATTAGAGAGTATGACTCCAGTTGGATTTTAAGCCCTTTTTGAGGGAATAATTTTTTATTTTTTAATTTTTACTGGTGCTTTCTCTAACAACATATGACTGCTCAATATACTCATTCATGATGCCGGTTGCTAGTGACCAACCACCACAGGAGTGGGTAATGATTCACAAATATATATTTATGTTATTTGAGTAGGAAATCCATGTGCCATAGGTAATGGATTGAAGGTTAAGTGACAATTTTTCTTTGCTACCACTCTTGCGGTATAGCCTGTGAACTGAAAACTGGATTAACCTTTAATTACCCTCAACGATCTCTCAACTCCGCGACAACATTACCACTCCTACCAGTAGTATTTGCATATGCAATTCAACGAGAGAAACATCTGTTTGCATATTGGGTATCATTAATATTATGCAGATGAATAGATATTCACAGCGCGATAGGCCTTGGTGCTGACGTCTCATTTTCTTTCATTTCTAGTCTTTCTTCTTCCACCCTCTGATTCAAGCTGGACCCGTATTAATTAGAATTGAAGGCTGGCTCCAGCCGGCTGCCTTGTGCAGAGTGTGCAAATGTAGTGTGACCAGCACACTTGCAGAGCCACATCTTATTCAGCTGCCAAAAAGATGACGGCCTGTTTGTAGGAAATGTACACTGCATGAGCGTGTGTGTGTGTGTGTGTGTGTGTGTGTGTGTGTGTGTGAAAGTGCTTTAAATAAAACTATGCTCAATTTAAACCAACGAAATTCCTGTGTATGTCTGTTTTTGAAAACACTTGCTTTTACACACAGCTTTCCTCTCTCATGGTTGCAGAAACTACTTCTAATATGGAATTGGGCAATTTTAGGGCTGGCAGAATCCTCGAGTCCAAGCCAATCAAACCTTTATACTTTCTGTAAGGCTCACTGGAGGCTTAGTGGGGTAAACGATTTGCCTGCAGTCTCTTTATCAGCTCCTGGTGAGGCCTGAGCCTCTGGACTCCAAACCTAGAGGCTTCTCCACAAAACCGTGCTCCTTCTCTCTATGAATGAAATGTGAAGACACTTAGAGCCCCCGGTAGACCCATTTCACACAGTGTCCTAGAATATGTGTGTGGTTACTAATTGAAACCACCATTTTAAAGGCATGCCGCTGTGTACAGCCTATGTGAAATGCATAGGATTTCATAATCCTTATCAAAAACTCTTTATTCTTGGTGTGCTTGTGTTTTTATTCCTGCCTATGAAAAGATTTTATTTCTTGCATTGTTCTGAAGATAATGGAAGCTTTCCAGGACTTTAATTCATGCTACATTTTTAATACTTTTTTGATATGAACATGAATGCTGCTTCTTTAGCCTTTTAAAAAATAAGGAACCTCCTGGTTTTAACTTCATTTCACCCCCTTCTGATCATGAACCTGGAGCCAGACACCATGGCCCTTAGCACTTGCAACATCCCAGCAGAGGCCGTGGGGATTACCTCAGAGCCACGCCCGGTTGTCTCATCAGAAGGAAGACAATTCTTGGCTTTCATTAGTGAATCTACCCTCATTAATTCAAACTAAATGGTGGTAGTGGTAAAGGGATGGCCAGATTAACTAGGGAATACTTTGAACCATAGAAATTTTTTATGGGACTGTACTATTCTTGCTTCCACAGATGTTTTGTAATTACAGTGAGCCTGGGCCTCTAAAGGTCTTTAGGATGCACGATTAAATCAATTGGCTTGTGATTTCACTTCCATTATCTGCAGGCAAAGGTGTATGATGAAACCATTGGAAGCTTCAACATTTCCTTATGCCCGTCTTATAATTTATATACTATTCATTTATATTATTTCTAATATAAAAAGCATTTCTTTAAAGAAGGAGGGCTAGTTTGGATAGCATCTGGGTTATTATTATTTCCAAATAAATTAGATTTTTTTTTTTACCATTTTCTCCCAGTAGGAATGGACATAATAGGTCACTTTGATTAGAAAAATACATTTTAAGCACCTGATGTGAATAGAGCTGCCCAGGGATTAGGTTTCTATCTCAAGTATAGTTAGTATGGGCAGTCATTTTAGAGTTCCATCTCCTACTGCTGTCTGGCAAGTAACATTTTAATACCAGGTTAAAATGTGTCCCTTCTAGTTATGGCTATAAATACTGAGTGTGGATGCCCAATACACAGGAGATATCCAATAACAATGGTGGATTCTAGAAGTAGCGAATCTATCATGTATCCTGTATTTTGGCATCTAATATGGGTTCCCAAGAGTCACTTTGTAATTGCTTAGGTAGTAAAGTAAGGTGTGTGTGTGTGTGTGTGTGTGTGTGTTGGGTCAACTCATATAGAAAACTGCATATAGTAGGTAGTTAGAAAATTCAAATTGGCTTCTGGATTTAATGCATTTTTTTATTTGCAATAGACATTATTTTGTTAGTATTGTATATTAATTGACCTGTATATTGACTTGACCCATAGGACTTTTCTCGTTCTGTTCTAGGTTTCAGAATCTATTGTGAGTCCTCTTGGATGTGTCGGCATATGAATCATGAATGTGTCCACTCAGAGACAGGAGGGAAAAGATGTCACCTGATGCAGGCCAAGGTTTCCCCTGTGGTAGGAGAATGTGTGGGATAGAGCAGACGTGCCTGATGGTCCTCTGCCGGGGGCTGCTTTGCCTCCTTCTGCAACTGCGTTTCACCTGTGTCAGAACTTTGTCAAAGGACTATGCTTCTGGCTGCATGAGAAAGAGAGGCATATCTGCCTTATTGAGATGAACAGAAAGAAGCTCTGAGACAGAACTTGGGCATCCATGGACCTGTCAACTTTGGGGTATTTGACACCGCCAACAGTCTACCAGGAAAGAAAATATTACAGCTTTTATTAATGTGTTTTGATTAAAAGGTAAGAAATAGATAATAGATACCTGTATTCATTATACAGCTGAGATCCTTTCATGTATATATAATTTAAATTTTTATTGGTACATTATGACTGTGTACAATAATGAGTTGAATACTGATACTTTTGCATAGGCATTTTCCAGGACAGCTAAGTAAAGTCCTTGCCCACCTCTTCACTGTGGTCTCTGGATTCTGCTTCCTTTTCCTGGACAGCCTGGATATAGCACACCGCTTTCAGGTTTCTGAATGTGTGGTGTTGCTGTGTATCTCAGGACCTTTGCACCTACCATTTTTCCCAGCCATGGGTTTGCTTTCCCTGTGCATAGTAAATTTTTATTTTATTCTGCAAACAAGTCTCCTGTGCTTATTGAATAGCAGGAATCTTTTTCTGTGGGCCCTACCACTCCTTCTTTACATTTCTATTACTTCTTTATGATTTTATCACCTCCTCTTTCGAGCAGTTGGAGGACAGAGCCCATTCCTTGTCTATTTGTGTGTAAATGCTCGTCCTGGAGTCCTGGAGGAGTAGCTGAAGACCTTGCACCCTGTAACCCGCTTAGGTCACCAGGAGGGGTCGCTGTTGGCACTTCCTGTAATGTCTGAAGCTCCGGCCTCTGGTCTTTACCTTAGAATCTCTCCCAATATGGCAGCGTAATTCAGTGCTAATTTCAGTTACTACCTCACCTTACCCTTCCGCACCCACTCACCCAGAAACAGAGAGGCTGAGCTTAGAAGGTGGCAAGCTAGAGCCTCTGACTTGATAAGGATTTTTTCAATTTTGGGGGGGTACCAGGGGCTCCCCGTAAAGTATAGACTGGGGGAGCCCCCTGCATGGTGGATGCACCACCAGTGAGCCCGTTTGGGTACAAGCAGTGGCACGTAAAAGAAGCTTTTGAGAATATCAGTGACTGAGAAACAGCATTCAAGCCTCCTGAGCAGATCTTTCGAGGCCCCAAACCACGTCCCTGCTCCTCACTGTAGGCGGGCTGGGGGATTCATTTGGTTTCTCTTGGCAAACTGGATGGAAAAAAATTGCACCAAACTAGGCGAGATCTTTGTGTCGACCACAAGATCTGAGAACACACTGTCATTTGCCTGACAACCTGTTTTCAAAAGACAATTACGAAGGCGTCCATGCAGATAAAAAAAGGGGGTACAGGATGAAATGTCTCTGTCCTCGCCTTTAAAATCGCTAAAATTTTTCTTTAACTTTATTTTAATTCCAGGACATTTTTTTTTTACCTTAGTAATAAATTAACATTTCAAAAGTACTTTTACCTGCTGAGATGGTTCATTCCGCTAATGTGGGGAACACTGTGGACTGGAATAATTAGTGTAAATTGCCTTTGAATAACACAGAGCTGGGAACAACTTTAACTTGCGAAAAGCTTAATGCCCCTTGCTGTACAGGATGAAGAGTCCTTAATGGGGCCTGGAAAAACAACTAATACCTACAAATCAAAGGAGAAAAGCCGTTTTTGATGCATTTGTCTGAGAGTGTGAGTTTTAAACTAAATTGTTAACACTTCCTCCCCGCTGAGGGTCATGGATTAGCTGGGCTGGGAGATTCTTTGAGAATCTTTCACACTGACCAGGGGAGGTAGGGGGTTCCAAATACAAGTGTTTTCTTAACCCTAATCCCTACCTCCCTGACCAGGACGGCTCTGCATTTCCCTCTAATTAGGTGAAGAATTAGGAGGGGGATAAATGTGCTCAGGGTAGAGGATAAAGTGATTAGTTCACTCCAGACCATGATAGTGATTTCTAGGCAGCTACTTAGTTCCTTTCAAGATAATAACTTTCTCTCCCTTTCTTACAAAAATTCAAGCAAACCTCAAACATGTATTTGTAGGCAATCATAATTATCTTTGGGCAAGTTCAGGGAGGCATATTGACAAACTATTTTTACTTTCCTCCGCATCTGCTTTGTTTTTATAAGATTTTCATGCCACTGAGGAACATCTAGAGTTTCTCATCTGAACCAAGTATGATAATTATTTGTGCAATCTGAACAAAAGCTAATAACCTAAGCACAAATCATGTTCACATTTAAATGATTCTTGCAGGGAAGGGGGAAGACAACTTGTTGCTTAGCCGCCCCCTGAGATCAAACCATTTGACACATCTTCTGCATATGAATAGATTCTACTGTGTAAGGCAATTTTTTTTTAAAGGATCTTGTTCATACTCTTTATGGAAGGGCAATTTTAAATTTCAGATTGATCGAAAGCCATCTCCAGAGAGTTGCAAACTTCGGTGGTGGTAGCAACCTTCACCCATGATGAACATCTCAGGGCTCCCTGGACCTTCCAACCCTTTTCTACCCAGAAGTCCTACACAGGTCCTGGAGAACATGTCATCGTTTGCTGTCAGACAGTAGGTCGTAGAATTGTGCCCAAAGCTGCTCTGTGTTTGCCCATTTAGCTCTTGCTGATAGTGAACATTTTGCCTGTACAGTTGATGGCTTATAGCCAGAAGTGAAAATAACCTCAGGAAGAAGAGTGACGGCGGTGAGGGTCACGCCACGACATCCTTCTACCTACTCTATGGACATCCGCGGGCCCAAGGCATCATTCCCTGGTCCTTTCAAAGGTGGGTATTTCTGGGGCTCTGAAGCTATTACAACAAGCTCTTCTAGTTTTGTCCTTCTTGGACATTCCCTCTGAGGATTATAAGTGGGTCAGAGTGAAACAGAAGGGAAAAATGAAACCCTAGCTGTGTGCTGGGTCTCTAGGCTCAATTTCAGAGTTAGGCTCATAGGGCCATGGCCAGCTCTTCCCTTGGGAAGGCACTCTATTTATTTATTTACTATTTATTCATTTATAAACGTTCTTTAAGCTGGAGTTCCCCCTTCCACGCCTACAGATACCTTGGTTGGTTTAAGATACGCCGTCCTACGTAACAGCCAATTCTATAACACAAGGCAGATCGTGCTACATTAGCCAGGATTATGTTCCCTTTTGATCTTATCAGCTCTGTTTCCTAAACTACAAGAAGATCTAACACAGTGCTGGTGCTGGTTAGCAGTCTGGCTCAGAGGATCTCAGTAGTATCCATCACTGTCATCAGTTAGCACCAAACATCAGGTATGAACCTAAGAGACAGGACACTGGGCTGGCTCTCTCCTCTTGGGCTAACTCAGTAATTTCACATTTAAACTTGCTCTTCTGAGCCTTGTCCTTTTGTAGTATTGACCCTTTCTTTCCTTTCTTTGGGTTTTGTTGTTGTTGTTTGTGTTTTTTTTCTCTTCTTATTAAGCAAGTCTTCTGCAGGGTGTTACACATCTCTGTTGCTGGTGTTTCAATTCCTTGAAACTGTAGATAAGACAGAAAGTAAGGGAAAACATACATTTCTGAGCTAAAGTGAGGGTGCCAAGTCAGATGTCTGGGGGCGTGGAGGCTAATTAGTCTGAGCATGCCCACCTCTTGGGTTGACTTGGGTAAATTCCATGCTCACAATGAGGACTTTGAACAGAAAGGTCCAGCCAGCCCAACAACTTGAATTTGTCATCTTCTTCTTCATCAAATGTGGTGTGTTTCAAAACTTGCTTATTTTTGCTTTACAGTCTGGTTCTTTTAAACAGTACTGGGAACTAGCGAGGACAACTGGGTTCCAACCCGCTTTACGTTGGAGCAGGTGGGGCCTGAGCTGGGCACCTGCTCATAGTTACCAAGGTGAGCCCTAGGCAGAGATATGAAATCACATGAGATTTAAAAGCAGAACCTTTTACCCTCTTTGCGGCCCAAAACTAATAGGATCAAGTCCTAAGTGTTCCAGGAGAAATAGCTAAGTGTCAAATAGTAAACTTGATAATTGTGAGAATACATTTAACTTAGAAAAGACCACCACACCAGAAGATTAACATTTCCTTTGTATAATTACGGGTTCAAGGAGTTCAGCCTCTTATCACTTTATAGTGAGTATAGAAAGTAGGAGTGATCATTTTTAATTTGTAATTATGTAACTGCAATGTGAGGTCCAGCGGCCTATTCTTACCCTTGTGGGCTGGAAGACATTGGTATGCAGAACCCATGCAAGAAGGCGCAGTACACTATCAGAAAAAGACATGTTTGATTATTCTTTAAAACCAACTAAGAGAAGTTAATCTCATTGAACTTCTTTTTATTCAACAAAAGAGTTGGATGTTTCCAAGTCTAATGTGACTATAATGTTCATTAAATGGACTTCTTTACACCTTTAAATGGATTAACTGCACATCTTTACAGTCTAATTATTATACATGTCATTCAAAAAAATCACAGATCTAATTCAGGGCATGATAAAGGCCTTTCTTTCGCAGCTATGGAAAAGACACTGCACTAAATGGATGTGATTTTTATCAGTGACATTTTTTTTAAAGGGCACATGTTGCTGTAAGGAGGTGGGGGGAGGCAGGCTCTGAGCATGCCGACTCTTTCTGCCCTAGTAATTTTATTTTAGAGACTTTAGGATGGGCCCGTGCTGGTGCCGGCTCCTTCCGGGCGCGCTGTGCCAGGTACCTTGGCGGTTCCTCCCGCGTCAGCCTGCCGGGCTAATGACTTCAATCTGCCCCAGACAGCTCTTAGTCAGATAAGTGATAAATTATGGACAGCCTGTTCAGTTCCTGGCCTTTGGGGCTTCTCTGAGTTCCTTTACCCAGACTTTTCTCAAAAGTTAAAAAAAAAAAGAAAAGAAACAGCCGTGTTGTTTGCACAGGTACCTTTGACCACAACTCTTTGGGGCCTGCATGTGTCTCTCATTTTAGCTGGGTGAGCATTCGATGTGGCATGCTGTGGCAGTTCCCTGCTGCCCTGCCTGGCTCAGGTGGGTAAGGAACTGAGGGTCTGAGGCAGAGGGATGGCAGTCATTTGCCTTTTGGGGACCAGAGGACTAGAATAACAGGAGGCCTCGGGCCCCTATCCTAGAAGGCCACAGTGAGCCACTTAGGCTTTCTCGAGAGCTGAGGACAAATCTGTGCCTCCCTGTCTGTGGAGAGATTTCTGTGGGCCAGGTCCTGTGCACTGCCTAGAAGATGCAGCCCAAAGTAGGGCAGAGGTGATCCCTACGCTCGGTGAGCGGTCCACCCGAGACCCTAACATGGAGTGTTCTACACTGAAGGCATCTTCAGAGAGGAAGGTTAGAAAATCTGGAAATCTGGCCAGAAGGTTGTGTGCAGAGTTTGCTTGAGGTAGTGTGTGTCCAGGCATCCCACGCTATTTTTACTTGTGTTCTGCCTAATGTGTAGCTGTTTTGGAGTGCTTCCCGGGAAGAAATGAACACCCTCCTTGGGGTCCATTACCAGACCTCTCATCCCTAGTCCAGGTTCATCGTGAGAATGGGGCGAGAGGCATGGCCCTGGGCTGGGCCGCAGGCGGGGAAGCAGAGTGTGTCCCTGGTGCGTCCATGTGGAAAGGCTGGCCTGCTTGTCCCAGTCCGTGACCAATGTGCTCAACCTCTCTAGACCTCAGTCTCCTCATCTACAAACAAGGACAGTGACAGCCACTGTTCAGTGCTCTCTGGGGCTTTAGAAACAACAGATACAATCAAGGGACTAGTGCAGAGCCCAGTATATAGTAGGTGCTCAATAATGTCTCGTTTCTTCCCTGCCAGATGCCTCTTCTATTGTCCTTCCCTCTTCTACTTCATTTCGTGTTTTTAATGGTTGGCAGCATTCAAGTCTGCAAAGCTCTTACTTCACGAACAGCATAGCCTCTCCAAGCCTGCCCTACTAGGGGTCTGTGTCTTTTGAAAGTAAAACCTTAAAGTACTCAAGACGCCAAGGAGGGTGATGGCCAATAGGGTTGGTGTTTGGGACAGATGTACACTTCCATGGGACAGCAGCCATGGCGCCATTGACTGTAGACTTTCCCAGCCAGAAGCCACCCTCCAGGGTGTGTGGTCTCACATTCAATCCAGTACTCAAAACTCCATCCCAACCCCGTTGCCTGGATGCGCATAGCGCTTGGGATCCGAGCAAGGCTGCGGTGGCCTGGGGTTGGCGTGCGCTGCCCCCAGGCTGAGCTGCCCACTTCCCATACCTGGTCCTTTGTCCCTCAGAAAGTTCTCTCAGAGACGCCTGTCTCGAGGCAGACAACCCTTTCATAAATCATTTAAGATCCATGTTGTACCAACATCAATTATCAGAATTAATTGCTCCTTAAAACATAGAGAATTGTGCTACAAAGAGTCAACATTGGCTCGGGGACTCTGAGGCTCTTCCCTGAGTCTTCTGGAAGAACATGACGCAGCTACTGGGATAAAGCAAACATCGGCGCAGTGTGTGCTAGGTACTGTGGCCCGGTTGCCAAACTAATAAATACTGAATGAGTAAATAATTTTGTTTTCCCTCTGTGTTATAAAGATTCAGTCGTATTTGGCCAAGTAACTTCAGGGAATATCATTAAATACTTTTCAAATAGTGCTCTCTTTAAGCCACATTCTACGGTTGGAAAATATCTTCCGATCTACTTAGCAGAGATGGCAGGAGGTCTACGTGGGGTGGGGACTCAGAGGCCTCAGAATCGCGACTGTGCTCTGGGGACAGAAACCTACCGTGGGAACCAGAGGTGGTTCACTCAATTGCTCATTAATTCCTAATGGGGCTAGGTAGCCAATAGTATCCAATGGAGTACTCAATTACAAAAATCAAAATCTTACCCAAATATATTTTGTGAATGATAAACCAGAAAATTAAACAGATCTGACTTCAGGATATTTAAGAATAGAATGCTGATATTCTACCTAATGCAAATACTGTATACAAATAAGCATATGTTTGTAGTGAAAATGTGTGAATTAGGTAAATTATATGCATATTACCTATGTGACGATGTTAATACCTAAGGAATTAGCTATGCATACCACTCGTTAGCCAGAAAACATACATTATTACTTCAAGTTTCTTCTCCACCCAGGAATTCTGGGATGACCCTGTTTCCATCACAGATTTATTTGATCTGTTTTATCCAAGGCTCATCAAGTAACAGAGCACAAGTTTTGGTTTGCATGTACGGTGTTCAGAGATCTGACATTGGCTTTGATGCCTGGAGCGAAAAGGATCTTTGTTCAGGAAATCTCTTCTGGGAAAATTAAGATGTGGAACCTATACCAAATAGTATGTGAAAAGGCTAAGTCCATGCTAGTTTCCGAAGGGTGGAGGCTCATTCTTCTTGCAACAAGACTATGACAACTCTTCCTGATGGAATAAATGGGATCTTTATATATCGGTCTCCAAGAAATTATCAGAAATGAAGCTTTGTGAGTTCTTTCCTAATGGGGCCACCTGTAACCCCTCAGTTTTTTGTATCTAATGGCATGTTTGTTGCCGAAAACTTGGGCCCAAGTTCAGCTCTTCCAAATGTTAGGGACCCTGTTCTCCTTCTCCTTCTGTCTTGCTATGGTGAATAGATACATTTTTGGCTGTTTTTTTTTTTTCCACCCTCCACCCAACATGTTATTCTGTGTGTCCAAAGTGCCTGTGGCAGGTATACAAAGCTATAGAAAAACCAGGTGTTCTTGGTAATTGCATGCTCCTTGGCAGACTTGATAGCTAAGACGTCCGTTGGAGGGGGAAGGGTGGGAGTGGGCAGCAGTTTTCTCACCGGGGCCTCTCCTGGCTACCGCCTGCCGCCAGCTGCTCTGGGCCAGTGGTGGCTGCTTACACCCAGGACTGGAGGGCGGCCCTGTGTGGGCTGTGGGCGGGGACCTGGGGCTTCTGAGGCTCTGCTCTGGGCCTACACTCGAACTCCGGCTCCGCAAAGATGTGGAGGTTGGGTGTGTGACTGTTGTTCTCCTCCAAGGCTGGACAGAGAAAGCAACATGGCCCGGAAGTAGCAAGTGTGTGATCCACTCGCTGGCTTTGAAAAACCCAGCTGTCTCACGGATCTCTGGTTGATCGCCGGAGACTTTTCTCTACCGTGGCGTTCTGGGATGGCCACGTTGCCACCACAGATTGTTGGATGTGTGAGATGGGAAGTGAGGCCACCTCATTATGTCTTCTGGTAATTGTGTCCTAGTTTGATCAGGTTAGAGACAGCAGCTTTTATGCGCTCTCATTCAGACACCTGGGCCCGGTTCGTATGCTTGGGAAGAAGAAGGGTCTTTGTTCAGGAAGCTACTTATGGGACAATTAATATGTGAAAACGCTACCAAACAGTGTGTGAAAATAAGTTCACGCCGACTTTACAAGGGGTAGAAGATTCCCTCTTTCTCTTCTCACAGATAGCAAAGTTTTGTGGTTTGGCTCAATGTTCTTTGAATGGCAGAATTCTTCCAGAACATTTGGTGACCCTCCCAGTGACTGTGGCTTAGAAGCCACTAAGGACCATGTGAAGATCCCACTTAGCAGGTGACGGTGTATGGAGAGAAGGGCAGGGCCACAAGGAGCCAGCCTGACAGGATGCTTTCATTGGGTTCTGCTTTGTATTTGGCTACTCCAAGGGAAGAAGGATCTTGGAAGTCTTTGTCAGTTGAGAGAAGATAGGAGAGTGCATTTCAGATCTCAGGAGTGAGGGTGGGGCATGACATGTGGGCCAGTGTCTGAGCCAGCAGAACACGCCTTACCAAGGGACGCACTGTCTTGTCGGTCTGTGTGGATCCCGGCCATACATCACTGGGAAATACAATTTCACACTCATTAAAACTTCTCACAGCCTACTTCCTGAAAGGTTCAGGTTTGTATTAGTGATGCAAATTGTAATCAGTAACCAAAAGTGTTCACTCCTAATGCAGGAAGAATCCCTAGTACTTTCTTCTATCTACAAAAGCCTTCCCTTCTGCAGGCTGGCCCAGAAAAGTGCCAAACTACATCTCACCTATTTAATTCCTTTTATTCTTTTGAGGGGTGCTGGGGAATCAAACCCAGGGCCCGAGTGTGCTCAGCAAGTGTCCTACCCCCGAGCCATACCTAGCCCTACCTATTTAAGCCTTGAATCCTCTGGGTTTCAAGTGATGGTTCTTCTGGAAACATCCTTAAACCTCCTTTTCCTTCCTCGGTGTAGCAGTCTCAGAGCTGAACACTGCCATCCTTGGTTAAAAGGCTGTGTGATTCTGACCACAGCCCCCCAAAACTGACACCTGTTGAAATAATATTAGAACCGTACTGGTAAGTAATCATAACCAAAATGTCAACTCAATTAATTTGAGGCTAGAAATACCCAAGGGACATCCTCATGCCCAGGCTGGTGTTCCCAGGCAAGTTGGGGCTCGTTGTCGATTACCTGACAAGCCTGGGACAAAATTAGCAGTAAATATAAGGTAATTTAATTAACTCCTCCTATCCCAGCAGGCGGGCCGCAGTACCCCTGGTGCCCCAGGCCTCCTGAAGCAGGAGGGCTGCACCCCGGTGGGCGGACACTTCGGTCGTGCCTCTGCTACTTTAAGTGGGTGATTTGCAACTGAGAATATTCCTGAAAGTCCTCTGGCCACTAAAGCGACAGCTTCCTCTTTCGTACCTTTAAAGACATGGTAATCAATCGTGTGCAGCTCATTCACAGGAAAATATAGCTTGTGAGAGGGTCTCTTAAGGATTCTCCGGGAGTACATATACCTCCTGGACCGAGGCGGGGGTGGAGATGCAGAAAGAGGAAGGCCTGGTTTAAAAGGAACAAGAGGGAAAGCCTGCCCAGAGCTGTGTGCATGTAGATCACAATCACTGTGATCTACATTACCATGTGAGACTCTAACACACCCATCAGCTTATGATCCCAGCATTCGGGAACCTAAGAATGGAGGATCGCGGTTCGCGGACAGCCTCAGCTACTTAGTGAGGCCTTTTGCAACTCAGTCAGACCCTGTCTCAGAAATTAAAAAGACTAGAAAATAGAGCTGGGGGTGTAGCTCGGAGGTAGAATGCCCCTGGGTTTCATCCCCAGTACTGCAAAAACAAAACAAAACAAAATAAACAAACAAAAAAACACCAAAGTACTTATCAAAAATAAAAGGAACAATAAAAAAGATAGTCTAAATGAGCTAAAAAAAGAAGCTGTAGTAACATAAGGAAAAATAAATGCTGTGAAATTGTTTTATTATACTCTTTGAGCTGATCGTTTGGGGACACCAAGGTCCCCTTTATTTCCAGGTTTCAACAATGCTAACCCTGAACTCCCTCAGCCCCAGGGAACTGAACAGCAGCAGATTTGTTTCCCCGGTGTCCAAGGTGAAGCCACACACAGGACATGAAGCAGCAGGTCACGTTCTTTGAGAAGGCAAACCTCGGCTACTCAGGGAAGGCAGGAGGCGGGGTGACTGTCAAACAGCTGGGGCCATCTGTGTGCTCAAGCTGAGCCCCTCACCCCTGCATAGGTCTTCCCCGGAGACGCCAAGGAGAATGGGGGCCTTTCTCGAGTCCCGGGGGCAGGAGAGCTTGCTGGGAGCCAGGCCCATGTGCTCACCCGGGCCTCTTGGTGACCAGTGATAGCCCGCGTTGAAGCCTGGCTGGAGCTTGGCGTGTGCAGTGGTGGGTAGGGCAGGAAGGACTTCTCTCCACGTGAAGCCAATTAGATTAGACATCAAAACAATAAAGAGGCTTCAGCTCATTTTCAAGTGTGGATGAAATCAGGTACCTGGGTCAGGAAATACCAGGTCAATAAGAGCCTGCGGACCTCATTAAAAAAGGCAGATCAGCAGGATGGACCAAAGTCATTAAGTATGTTAATTTGCAGCAAGGAAATTAAAACTATGGAGGAAATCTGCAGCCGGTGGAAGCGCCAGACCTGGGTGCCCTGAGTGGGGGGCCTGGGGTCTAGCTCATTTGTCTTTGGTGAAGGAGTTGAAGTATGTACTTGGAAGCCAGGGCTGTACATTCACCCACAACACCCTGTCACCCTGGAGACAGAGAGGTGTGTCCACCCCAAACTGTACTTGAGCCCCGGCTCTGAAATCCACACCTGTCAGGCGTGGACAAGATGGACAAGGAACCCACATTACTGAATGAATGAACGAAAAAATAAATGATTTTTTTTTATTGTATTGGGGATTGAACCCAGGGCAGTCTATCTCTGAGTTACATCCCCAGCCCTTTTTTAAAATTCATTTTGAAACTCGGTCTCCTGAAGTTGCTGAGGGTTTCACTAAATTGCTGAGGCTGCCCTCCAGCTCGTGATCCTCCGATCTCAGCCTCCCAGGTTTTGGGATTTCAAGCGTGCACCACTGTGCCCCTCTGAATGAAGGAATTTAAGCAGTGGTGATGTAAGCAGGAAGGCGGTTCCAAACATTGTGGGCTTTGGAGCAGCCACCTCACCAACAGGGAGCTGAGGGTCACGGGAACTCCAGCACCCTGTGACAGGCTCGCTTTTCTTTCTGGCCCAGGAAGGCCCCAGACAGAGCATTCACAGTCCTTTATTCCTCCCGTTTTGCTTTGGGCTCCTGACTTTGCAAATGAGCCAAGCTCTGCAAATCAAGTCCTTGAAGTCTCTTTTGGAGAGAGTCTCAAAAGCCCGGGCAACGCTCTGCATTCGCTCCTCTAGGTACCTGCAGATAATGAGAAGATACAAGATTGTGCAGAACCCTGGGTCTGTCCGAGGACACTGCCTCCGGGGGGAAGGATGGTTTAAAAATGCAGGAGAAGGAGCGAGAAGGAACAGAGTAAAGGCAGGGCCCCCGAAGCGGAGCACTGCACGGGCCAGCTCAGCTGACATGAGGCAGCTTCTGTCCCTGGCAGGAGTCACCCCAGCCAGGGAGGAACGGCAGGAAGCCCCAGAGAGGCACCCGCTCTTTCAAAGGGAAAATGTAATTTGTAAACAGTCAACATCTTAACAAGCTATAAACAACCAGCCCTGACTTTGAGCACATTTGCTGATGCCTGAGTGACTGAAACTCATAATGCTTTTGCAAACCCGCTTCGTTAATTTGCAGCCTGGTGTTCATTAGGGCTGCAAGTCCCGGGGGGCTCCTCCCGCTCGCCTTCCACCACGGAGGTGTAGGTGGGGCCCGGGATCCAGCGCTCTTCCAACCCGGGTGCAGCCCGGGGTGCTGGAGCCGGTCTTCTCTCCCTCACTACCCTGCAGACTAGCCTCCTAACTCACGGGATGTGTTTGTTTTGTTTTAAAATTCTAGCGTTTTGGAAATCGCCCGTCATTTATCACTCATCTGAGATGAGCAATTGTGGGTCGATGCCGGCGGATGCTTCTCCTCCAAACTCCTCCTCTCCTCCCGCCCCCCCTCGCCCCCCAAGGGAAATCAAGGAAAACAAGATTCCACTTGTCCAGGGCCTCGGAGACTCCTCTGAATCGCTGGAATCGTCATAATAAGTGGTAGTAATAGAACCATATACAGGATTGTAAATACAAACTGCTCCGTGGAGTGGCGAAAAATAATGAAGTAATTAGGTGAGCTATCATCAGCACCTGTGACTGATG
Source organism: Muscardinus avellanarius (assembly GCF_963383645.1). Classification (NCBI taxonomy): domain Eukaryota; kingdom Metazoa; phylum Chordata; class Mammalia; order Rodentia; family Gliridae; genus Muscardinus; species Muscardinus avellanarius. The sequence continues at coordinate 149,789,444 of NC_137789.1, read as the reverse complement.
GATGCAAGCACGGGCTCTCTTCTATTGTTATTTGTCAAGAACAACAGTGCAGATTGTGAGGTTGCGGGACTTCTGGTCCGGTCCCCGGTTTCCCTCTCCCGAGAGTCTCTGCTCCCCCAGGTGGGTCTATACCTGGGGCCGGAGCCGAGTGCCCCAGGCTGGGGGCTAGTGTGGCCAGCCCGTGGAAACCACAGAGAGGTCTCCACAGTCCTGCTTTCCCGCCCACTAGGGTTAATGCCACTTTAATTAGCAATTGACGTGCTACCTAAGAGCACTGTTTAATGAACCATTTCTCGACTAAACCTGCGTTCCACAGGCAGCCTCAAACCCCGAGCCCTCTCCAATGGGAGGCAATTGAGAAAATGGAGACTCGCCAAACAACTAGCTGTTGATTCAGAATGGAAGCGACCATTCCGATGTCCAGTTTGTCTTCTTGCACTTTCCCCTGGCTGGGATTTCTACACAGAACTCCACGATTGCCAGTAACAGTAATTTCATGGATAACAATAATAGTTAATGGTTAGAGTATCGCAATGGATGGGCCCTATTTTATTTTTATGGCTGGCCATGAACCTGCGATCCTCCTGTCTCAGCCTCCCAAGAACTGGGATTACAAGCGTGCGCCACCACGCCTGGCTGTGGGCCCCATTTTAAGTGCTTGTGTGTTTGCTCACTTTTTGCCATACCCCCCTGAGCTAGCGACCTTTATCATCCCCACTTTACAGATGGGGAAACTGAGGCACAGGACCGTTCATTGACTTGACCTCAGGGCTCAGGACCAGGCTTCCAACACAAGCAGTTTGGTGGGAGGACACATCATAATCTTCTGTCACTGCCCCTGCCTCGCGGGTACGCGCAGCCTGGGGACCAGAGGATGAGCCCTGGATCTGGCACAGGACGCCCAGGGCAAGAAAGCAGTCCCTCACCAACTGGCCACCCGAGGTGAAAGACTGGCGCCTTCCTGGGGTGGGCAAGGGGGCTCCATGTCCAGGGACAGCCGTTGTGCCTGCAGAGGGGGTCCGGACACTTGTTACCCAGCATGGACGCCCATGCTCGCTGGTTTACCACCCCCTCTGCAGAGAAAAAGAATCACTCAGCAGCCCCCGGCACTTCTGACACCCCCTTATTTGTATTCAACACCCCCCATCTGCACCCAGGCATTACCCCTCACCTGCATCATTCCAGCACCCCAACCTGAGGAAGACAGAGCTCATCTTGGGAATCTGTGGTGGTGAAATGTGAGGGGTGGACAGAGCGAAGCCATTTACGGGGAGCCAAGGCTCACAGGCTGCTTCTGAGGTCCCTCCCCCTAGGACCTTGCGGAGGCTACCAAACTTTGGCTTAAAGTTCACCTAAGGATAACTTTCCGGGCCTAGTGGCGTAGGTTGTAATTCTAGTACTTGGGAGGCTGAGGCAGGGGGATCACAGGTTTGAGAACAGCCTGAGCAGATAGCAAGACTCTGAGCAACCTAACAAGACTGTTTCAAAACAAAACAAAAATTAGAAAAAGGGCTGGGCATATAGCTTGGAGGTAGAAGTCCTCTGGCTGGGTTCAGTCCCTAGTACCACAAAAGGCAAAACTAAAAGGACTAACTTTTCATCTGCAGAGTGTGTGGAATTGCAAGCCAGGACTACACTTTCTGGTTTCTCTCCCCAGGGACAGGTGGAGTCATGTCCCCCACCCCACCGCGGCCATCGTTTCTGATATAGGGAACCTGAGCAGATCACCTTGCTGGGTGGCTTGACCCCTCGACTTTCTCATCTGTAAAATGGAAATAATGACCCCGCTGCCTCTTAGGCTGACCATAAGGGTGAGGAGAACTACGAGCTCTTCACTGCTAATTGCTGTTATTTTATAGAAATACAATTGTCTGAGAAGCAAAGGGAGCTCAGTCCCTGTTTTGCAGGCCCTCCTCCGCGGCCCTGTATTTCATATGGATAATTCTGTTTTCTGTTCCTTACAGAGCAGCCTCAGATTGAGTAAAAGGTTCAAGCCCTTGCAACTGGATCCACCCCTGGGTACCCAGGAAGGAAGACTTGGGTTGGGCTTTTGGTAACCACTCTGCCTAGCTCAGAAGTGAAACTTCTGAGTGCTCAACAGAAAGACGTGTGAGGGCTCTTCTTTGTGGACAGGGACACTGAACTTCTTTCAAAGAAGACAAGGAGCTGCGGAAGAAGAGTGTTCTAGATGCGTTGCGTGGTGACCAACTCATCCCTGTGGTGCCCCGGGACTGTGGCTGTTGAGAAGCTGAAAGCCCCGTGTCCCCCAAGTCCCCCAGTCCTGGGCCAATAGATTCAGTCATCACCCCACTTGCTGAAGACAAGAGCATGCCACTGTGGGTCCCCATGGGGCTCCCAGCCTGCCGGGCGCCTGGCACAGGGTGGGCACCCGGTCAATAGTTACTGAGCACAGAGTATAAAGCAAGCCCTGGCAGCTCAGGGGCTCAGAGGAGGCGGAGGGCACCGCCATCCGAGGTAGGCAGGGGGATTTCGTGGAAATCCAGTGTGAAAAACGAACCTGCCGCAGGGAAGTTGGGACAGCAAACTGGCATCCCACGGAGGGGAGAGCTGTAGAGGGCGATGCTGTCCCCCGAACACAGGAGGGCTGCCCTACCCACGATAGCTCCTGTTTACCTCCGTGTCTGGGATACCTCGGTGTCTGTGATAACATGTCTTCCACTTCCAATCCGCGCTTTTCATTTTCTCTGCTCGGAAACGACGCTGGCATCAAAGCAGAACCCAGACCGAGGAAAGCCGAGGCACCCGGGCAGGCCGTGCCGGGCTTTGGGCATGCTGCAGAGCGGTGTGGGCCCGATTCCACGGTCTACATGCGGTGTAGACTCCAATTACCCAAGGACTTAGAGATCAAACGGCCCGCTGTGCAGCACAATGAAGGAGGAGGTCTTGATTTTACTGGGCCCTGGCCCCTTCCAGCAGACTCGGCCAAACAACTACTGCGCTGGAGTCTTCTGAGCCCCGAACCTTTCCAGAACTGTCTCAGGCTATCCCAGCAACACCTCCATAAAGTGGACAAGGAGAGACTTGAGAGACCTGAAAGAATCATAGGATTTCTGCCAGCTCCGGCCGAATATCCTGGCAGTCACAGAGGGCTTTACGGAGACGCACAGCCTTCCTCCGCTGCAGATAGAGGAGCAATTTGTAAAGGTTATTTATTTTTATTTTTAGATGGAATTTTAAAGGTGTCATGTCGGGGTGTGTGGGTAAGTTTGCATTAGCCCCAGCTGAACTGTGGCACATACATGCAGGACTCAGTGCACCCCCCAAAAAAAACCAAAAAACAAAACAAAACAAAACAAGAAAGATACCAAGGGCCAGAGGCTGAGATTTTGCAAATTTTATTTTTCTTCCCTCTCAAAGAATAAACAGTTGGGTTTGTAGGGAGGCACAGGACTGCCACAAATTAATCAGATTCCATTTTCAACTGTTTTACCAGTTAAGAGGTCAATGTTTCAGAAACTACATTACTGCAGATGTTTAAGATAAAGGAAACCAGAAAGGTCTGAATTGTTTTGTTTTGTTTTTTTGGTAGACTTGTAAATTCTTAGGTAACAATAAAGACCTCAGCCCACTAATCTGATTTTTATATATCAGCATTTTTATGCTTTCAGCTTTCATATAATGCATTTAAAAATCAAGAATAGTGCATTAAACTGATTTTAAAAACTCAGCATTTTCGGATACGTGATTTCACCTGTATAATGACCAGCTTTCTTATGTTGCTACTTGTTTACAGCCTTTTCTAGAAATAAACAGTGCTGACATATTAAATTGCTCAATGTTCCCCTTAAAAGTAAATAGTTCTTTGATAAATAGAGTGAAAAATAAATGTTTGAGGTGTTGTTGAGGCTCTACCACAATTTATGACTTTGAGATTATGGTTCAAAAGGAGGACGCAAGTGCCTTTGGAGGCGGAGCATTATCTGCCCACAGCTTCTGTTTTTAATGGAAATTAACCTATCCAGGAAGGGGAAATGATCTTGTAGGGTTTTCTATTTTGGAACTAACATGCTAAATCATTTCATATTTGATGGTCTTAAAAAGCTGTTAACAGGATGCTTTTGAAAGCAGCATTTTTTTTTAAGGATGGTAAACATGCTAGCGTAGGGAACTAATAAGAAGCAAGGTTATCCTTCTGTGATATTCTTAAACATCGACCTTAATTCTAGTTACATACTCTCAAACATCAAATGCTCACCCCACATTCCGCTGTACTCACACGCTGCTTACGGAATGATTTCGTGCCATTCACCACTAAATGACTTATTGTCTCACTTTGAATAGTCCGAAAAATATGTAATGCTAAAACTTCATGCAGGAACCCACAAAGTCCTCACTCTAACTTGAGCTAATCGAGGTTGCAAGAATAAACTCGGAGATATTTATTTTCCAGTAGTGCTTTCGGATCAACCCATTCTTTTATTGTAATAGCTCCAAAATTAGAAAGTTAAAAATCAGATTGTTGATAATTGTGAAATATGATATCATAGTCCATTGCAAAAATCGCGACTATGCATATGTGTAAGAATTCAGCTGTGAATCTGTACACACGACCTTCTTTCTCCCTGTGTACTTGAGAAACAGAAAGCAAGTTCTCTGGGTTATAGAACTCATGACCAGATCCTGGGATTCTGCACACAGTAATGGTTTCTGGGGGAAAGACTCCGGTGTCAGACTGCTTACCTTGCGTTAGAACACGACTGTTGCAGGCAGTGTCTTCAAACACTTCTCAGGTTTACTCATCTCATCTGGGAAGAATCCTTCCTCCTGACTAGTTACTCCTTAGCTGTTCCTTAGGACGCAGGTATTTTGGAAAATACTATGCATGCTTTCCTTGGTAGTTCCCTTCAGTTTAAAGCTTTAAAGATGGACAAGTGTTTGGCGGCTGCCCGACAGGCACTGAAATTTGAAAAAGTGAAGCTCATTCCAAAGCTTTTCCCATCGCATGAGCACAGTTCCACAGAGAGCCACTAGATGGCGCATAGCAACCATTTGTGCCAGCCGCGGGGGCTGCATCCCCCGTGTGTTCACAAGGTACCAGATGTATTCTAAAATGATTCCTCCAAGACAACGTCACCATTCGAGTATTATAATCATTTTGGTCTTCTTATGCAGCCCAAACGGTCCCGGTTTATTTTTTGAATGTAGGGGAGCAGTTGTACTAGCAGTCTTTAAGAGGTTGTGTTTTGCTGGGTTTACTGGTCCTCAGGAGCAAACACTGGCACTTACCGCTGAATTAAGACATAACTACTAAGCACAAATGTGTATCTCTGGACGTATACACCAAGGCTTCAACAAACATTAAGTGTCTACTGTGTGCACATGCTACTTGTGTTTCTAAAATGTTGAAAGAACATCTTATTCTCAGAAATTAACACAAATATAAAAAATAAAGACATCAGTTCTGTATTGTGCAGTCCGGTCGTTGGTACAGTGCTAACATTAGATAGGCACTTTCAATAGTTTAACTTTTTGATATAAATCTGAAAATTAGGGACACACATACACATACACACGAAAAAATAAAAACCCGTGAAGCACCTTGTAACTTGTCTTCCCTCATTCAGAAAAATGTATTTCCCCGAATGTAAACTTCTATGCAGAAATAATAAAACTGACAAGTTCTATAGCAGAATCAATGTTTTTCTTTTGTGTACACCATCATCAAATATAGGAACAAAGTATTTTATAACATTTTAAAAGCCTATTTACTGACCTTAATAATGATGACTATATCACAAAGTTCAGAAAAACATGAGAAAACTTCTTTAAAAGTCAGCCCCACACTTGTGGGGCGAATTAAGAAATCTCTAAGATCTGTTTCACTTTTAAGAATCAGTGGTTTAAAAAAAATCAGGAGCATTTGAATTCTTCACCCTTCTCAAAATAGGTGTGATATTTCTTTTAAACCAAGCTCTAACCAAAGGAAAAGAATGGTCTTATATTTAGAATTACGGGATGTTTGTTTGAACTGAAGAATTAGTTGCATTTCAAAATAAGGACATGCCTAATGAAATGATTAAAACATACAGAGCATTAAATTATAAGCAGATGGAGCTGAGGCAGGGTGGGGGGGAGGTGAGTTTGCTGAGACCTGAGTCCAGGGGACCTAACAGCTTTGGGTTTTCCTCAGAAATACAGACTTTTCAAGCAACAGAAGGTAAGAAAGCAGCCCCTGGAGAACAAATCTTTCTCTCCTAGATAGTAGCACAATAAAAGCCAAAAAGGAAGGAAAATCCATGTGTATTCTAACAGTTAGCCATTACTGAAACAAGATGGACATTCATAATAATGCCCAGAACAGGAGCCAGGGAACCTAGAACAGGTACTCTGGAGAATGTCAGAATAGCTAGAGTCCCTAAGAAGAAGGAGGGGATCAGACAGGCTCAGATAATTCAGGGCTTGAGACTCGGGGCTTTCTCTCTCTAACTATTCCCTGGTACCAGTTATTCATGAAATACCTTCTCTCCTGAAATTTATCATTTAAAATGCTGCTTTGAATCGCTAAAAGATAAGGGTTGGATGAGATAGACTCTACAACAGCTGAAAAAGAAGTTTCACTAACGGACTGGGCAGTCTGTCAGCGGCCCTCTATGGCTTGGCAGAGTCCATGAGAATCTTATCTTGAATTTCTATCAAGTCACATTTAGAGGAACTGGTTCCTTGGAAACCGACTTTTTTTTTTTTTTTTTTAATTTGTGTCCTCTCTCTGTCTTCTGGATATATGGTGGCAGTCTCGACCCATTTGAACTGCCTTCCTGAACAGTGGCACCAATTGTCTCTGAGTGTGGGTTAATGGATGTAGGTCTAGCGATAAAGGGAATAAACCCTCTAAGATGTTGTCTAATTTCTAAAAGGCATCTCACCTTCCTCGGTTGTGTGTCGTCTTTGTCTTGGATGTCTGCGAGGGACAGGACGGAACCATTGTGGCGACTGTGCCTTGCACCCAGGGCCAGCCAGGCTCCGAGGGAGGGCTGGGGTCACCTTCAGAATTGAAATGGGTCCTTGCTTTCAATAGCAGAAAGAACACCTGGCCACGAGTCAGTGCACACACAGACTCTCCGCACGAGGGATGGCTGCCGCTGGTCTCCAGCGGGAAAGGCCCCTCCCCGTCCATCTAAGCTGCTGCTTCTGAGTGTCTGGTGAACTTTCACATCAGTACACCTGTGTCTGTCTGACCTCAGGTCAGCGAGCACTGCTCTGAAAACTGACGGATGATTCCAGAATCTTGTCTCTCTAGCATCACCCACCAAGGGAAGGTGCGAGTGTTCAGTATCCCTGTTTCAGGCCTTAGTAAGATGCGTGGAGCCCAATCTTCCAGGAAACAGCGACTTTGTGTTCAGGAACTGAGGGCCTGGGTCTCTTTCCCAAATGCTGCATTCACCGGGAAGGTCAGGGTTCCTTGGAAAACCAACCACTGTGGCCATGGTACCAACCATGGGTACAATCTCTCTTCCCACTTTCCCTTTCAACCACAAAAAGACCATTATCTCTTATTGGTATTTATTTTTATTATTTTTTAAAAATATTGGAGTCTGAATCCAGGGCCTGCCTCATGCCGGGCAAGCATTTCACCATGAAGCTACTCCCTAGCCCCTTTTTATTTTGTTTTGAGGCAAGGTCTCTCTAAGTTGCCCAGGCTGATCTCAAACTTGAGATCTCCTGCCTCAGCCTCCACGGTAGTTGGGATTACAGGCATGTGCCCCCATGCCAGTCTTTTATCATTATTAATTTTTTAAAGCACTGATGAATGTGTCCTATAGAAGCCTCTTTCAGTCCCTGGGAAGAAGATGGACCATAACGGTACAAATTTAACATCTGTGTACAAAGACATAAAAATAGGATTTACCAAAATTCCACCTTTAGAGACTCACTTTTGGAATATTTGACAGTGTTCCTACTGCTCAAGGAGAAAAGAACATTCAAGAAGAGTTTGACAACCGACGGGCGCAGCCACTGGCCAGCAGAGAGGGTGGGGCCTTGGGGCTGAGAAGGGCTGGGAAACGAGTTGGCAGCTGATCCCAGCAGAGCTTATCAGGGTGTGAGTCTTGCTCTGGTCTGGGATGGAAAGGAGCCACCTCCTGATCTGTATGAGCAGGACCACACCTCTTTCTGGACCCTTCTAGTTCCTACAGGAACAAAAGGATGCCCAAACTCTGCAACTGGAATGGGAGAGGTCAAAATCCTGACCTGAGTTTCTGGATCTGCCACAGGCAGGGGCCCCTCCTTGAAGACCTGGGTTTATGTCCTTGAAAACCCAGTTTGATGGCCGTCATCGCCATCATCGTCATCATCATCATCGTCATCATCACTGTCCTAGAAACAGCTAAGGCATTGGGAGCCTGCCGTGTTCAAGGCACACCCTCTGCACTATAGCCCTGGTTGAACAGTCCGTGGCACACAGTCAGAGCTCTGGGAAGAACAGATGCCGCTGGACTTTGGGATAAAGCCCTTGCATGGGGCAGTCCTTCCAGACACACAGGAGTCTGTCTCTGTGACCGTCCAGGTGCCAACAGATGGTCAGTCCGCACTAGTTCGCCGAGCACCATCCCCTGTCCACGTGGGACGAGCCAGGCTGCTGGCTTTGTGGGCCACTGCACCTGGCATTTTTACCAAGCTTCCTAGGCATCCTGGTGCTAGGGGCCCGTGGACCTCCTGCTGAGAAACAAAGGCCAGAGTTTAGAATGGAGTAGGGTGCTGCTGGGGTTCCCAGAAGAGACATTGACACCAGGTGGGCCCTGCTCTTTATTATAACTAGGTCCTCGTATCCCATTTGGGGACCCTACCCTTTGGGAAGCAGAGACAAGCCTAAGTCACTCATCTGCCTGGGCGGCGGATGTCTGGGGAGATGCAGGGGTCTCTGATTAGCTCCAGAGCACAGCTAAGGACCCTGCCCAGCCAGGAGGAGGCTGAGGGGCGCCTGGCTCAGCTCTGGGTCCAGCTGCTGGGGTAGCAACAGCTGAACTTCAAAAGAAGCACAGGGTTTACCCCAGGGCAGCTGTGGGCGTGGGGGTGGAAAGCAGAGAGAAAGAGAGAGGGAGGCAGAGATCTGGGGAGGATATCAGCAGCCTTGGGTTCGGGCTTTATTTATGAGGGGAGGTGGACATGCTTGGGATTGTCTTCCAGTTTTGTGTTTTGATCAACGCCCAATAGTAAAATTGGCCGGGTAATCCCTTGAGTATCCATGCAGAGAAATTGTTCCACGGTTATTCCATGTCAAATCCTTTCCTGTGCTCATACATGAAGGACCAAGGACCTCCGCTGACACTTCTCAGGAGCAAAGAAAGGACTTGGGACATCTGTATCACTCGTTACAGTCACAAAGGATGTTTTGTGAGTTTGTTTTGTTTTGTTTTCTTAAGATGCAATTATTTTAGAGAGTTTGGCTAAGGAGTGCAGGAAACCCCAAACAAACAAAAGCAAGCCACTCAGCATTTGAGAGAGAGAACACTTAAGAGCCTGCACCCCGGTCTGCCTCAGGAAGACGACAGAACACAGGCCCCCTAGCACTTTCACAATAGGTGAGAAGATGTTATCGAAGGAATTGCTTTCAATGGCTTAAGTTACAGTAGGGAAAACAGGGCTCAGAGCTTGACTAAGTTAAAAAAAAAAAAAGATCCTGGGATTGTGCAGAACAAGAGAACAAGCAATGAACTGCCAAAGAAAGTGGAATTTCCATCCCTGGAGCTATTCTGAGTGAGAGGAGGGGCCTCTTTATTGCAGGTTGTTTAGAGTAATGAACTTGATCCCATCGAGATGCTGGGAATGGGCTAAATGACCCAGGCCAACTTCCAGTCCAAACAACTCCATAATTATTGACCCAGGTGGCCAAGGGTTTGTCTCAGAGGACGAGGAGTCTGTTTTCCATGGACTCACAGAGACTCTGCTGCCAACAGTGCTCTGTCACTCACTGGATCATTTTCAAGTCTTCTTGTTCAGCGAAACTCCAATGGGGAGGTCCACGCGGCAACCCGCTAAGCGCTTTTGGAGGGTCGTGAAGGCGCAGGCCTTTCCCGCCAAAGGTAATTCCCAATTGCGTTGTGCAAGCTCAGGGAAGGCCCCAGGGGTCAGCTGAAGAATCCTGCAGCTCCCAGGAGAAAGGTAAATAGAAAATAGCCTCCATGTTTTCTCTTGTTGGACAGTTCCCCCCACTTGGCCTCTGGAGCTGGTGGACGGAGCGTTCCCCCAAGGACTGCGGAGCAGCCTCGGCCTCCATCCCGTTTTCAATCACGTGGATGTGGAGTCGCTCTGGCTTCCTACTCTGCATTTTTGCTGTGTTTTCTCATCGCAGTGGCTCGACTCGAGGATGTCCTACCCTCACAACTCACAAAAGACCCCAACCGGTTTTAGCTCTCCACGGCCACCTTCTTCTCCCTGTCTCAGAGACTGAGCTAAAAGGACTTTTAGAAAGTGAGTTTCAACGTTTTGTAGCCTTATACAATAAGTATCTTTGAAACAAAAATTTAATACAATATGCAACGTGTCTAAGCCCTGATTGGCTCAGGCTCTCCCCGTGGAGGAGCTAAATGGCTCTCCATTAATGAACCACACGTCCTGGGTCTTGACCTGCTTACGGACTGCAGGGCACCTCTCCTGGGGTTTGTCTCCTCAAGAATCTATGCTGGACTTTCATCCATGTTTGGAGTATTTGTGGTATTGAGAGGTGGAGGCTGTGGGAAGGTAAGAATTAAGGTCATTGGGGGAGCTCCATGATTGGTACTGGGGCTCCATGAGAAGAGGGAAAGAGACCACAGGACATGCCTCTTGTCATGTGATGTCCTGTGGCCTTGAGAGGCCACTGCTGGATGCAGCCTCTCAACATGGAGCTCCAGAGCCAAGAGTCAAATAAATCTCTTTAAAGAATATATGTTATAAGCCAGGTGTGGTGGTGCACGCTTGTAATCCCAGTACTTGGGAGACTGAGACAGGAGAATTGCAGTTTTGCTGTCAGCCTCAGCTACTTAGTGAGGCCCTCTAAGACTTAGTGAGACCCTGTTTCAAAATAAAGAATAAAAATTGGGGCAGGGGTGTAGCTCGGAGGTAAAGTGCCTCTGGGTTCCATCCTCAGTACCGCAAAAAAAATATATGTATATGCACATACATGTACATATATGCCAGGTGTGGTGGCATACGCCTGTAATACCAGTATTTGGAAAGCTAAGACAAGAGGATTGCAGGTTCAAGGCCAGCCTCAGAAGTTTAGTAATGCTCTCCGCAACTTAGTGAGACCCTGTTTTCAAAACAAAAAATACAAAATAATGGAGGTATAGCTCAGAGGTAGAACATCCCTGGATTCTATTCCCATTTAAATATACATATAGAATATAATAAAATATAAATAGAATATAATACTGGTATTACAATACTGGTAAATGTAATACTGGTATTACAGGCATATGCCCACACACCTGGCATGTGTGTGTATATATATACACACACATATATGTACATGTATGTGCATACGTGTATATATCTCTATATATTCATGCATGTGTGTTTATGTATATGGGGTACTGTTATTAGCCCCAGAAATGATCCCTCTGGGTAGTCCTTAGAAGGTTCTTGGATGGTATCTCACAGTCAGCGTCCACCCTGCTTCCCTCCCCAGGCAGCCATGTGGGAAGGGAATTCACCACCACTCCAGCTACTGGGCCCCATGGTGACGGAACAGATTCCCTGCTAGAGTGCCGGTTGCAGATGGTTTCAAAGTGGCAAACCCAGGAGCCACAGCAGAGCTGCTCCTCAGGCTCCTCTGCATCCCAAAGACACAGTTCAGGTCCTGTGGAAAAGTGGGGATGCCCCCGTCCCTCACCAAACCCTCTCTTATGACCAAGATGCCAGTCATGGAGCTTGGCCAAGGCACCGGCATCTGGAACAGAGAAAACCCTGTCCATTGTCCTCCCCAGCCAAGGAGCAAGAGCACGCTGCCCCTGCAGCGGGCTCCCAGGGCCCCACCAGCTAGAGAGCCAGGCGCCCCACTCAGGTAGGAACTCACCTGCGTCTCTCCTTGGCCTTTTCCAACACCAAAGACCATGGTGCATTTTCCTTTAGTTATACCCATTAACTCAACAATCCCAGGTCATATTTTTCTAGGAAAATAATCCTGAGTACAGAAAAGATGTTGTACAGAAAGGTGTGTATGGAGGCATTGTCTACAGTTGTGAGAAATCAGAACTCACCCAAACGCTCAACCATTAAAAAATGGCTGGGTAAATGATGGTAGATTCTCTCCTCAAAGGAAGAGCGAACAGCTATTAAAAAATGTGTTTGCAGAGGCTTTGTAGGGACATGGAAAATGTTTATCACACGGGATTAAGTGAAGCTGGGCATGGTGGTACATGCCTGTAATCTCAGAATTTGAGAGGCTGAGACCAGGGGATCATAGGTTCGAGGCCAGCCTCAGCAACTTAGTGAGACCCCGTTTCAAAATAAATAAAAAGGCTTGGGGGTGTAGCTCAGAAGTAGATCATTCCTGGGTTCAATCTCCAGTGCTAAACAAAACAAAGTGAAAAGATTAAGTAAAAAAATAGAAATACAAAGTTTTATGTTTAAATGATTAAAGTGGCAGTAAGATATGTATAAAAAGTCCGGAAGACTATACAAACATTATTAACATTTGCTGCTAGGTAGTAGAACTGTTTTTTTTTTTAAAAAAATATATTCTTTTTACTTTCTGAATATATAAACTTTCATAAAATAAGAGAAGCTCGTACATTATTTAAAAGGCTAAAGCCAGCAAACAAGCAAGCAAGGACACCCATCCCCACCTCCCACACAAGCAAAAACGCAGTTGCTCTTGGCGGATTCTGGGCTTGCAAGTTGAACATCCCACCAGGGACGCTGGCAGCTAATGTGCCCCCCTAAGTCAGAGTGGCGGGGACAGCAGGCCACTCCGGAGGATCCAAGTTCACAAATGGCTCTGACCCCGCTCTGTTCACTGAGCACCTATCAGCATTCTCTCACTGAGAAAGACAAAACAGCTCATCTAAATCAAGATGCATTTATTTATTTATTTATTTGGTGGTACTAGGGGTGGAACCCAGAGGCTTTCTACCTCCGGGCTATACTCCCAGACCTTTTTAAAAATATTTTATTTGGAAACAGGGTCTCGCTAAGTTGCTGAAAGCCTCACTAAGTAGCAGAGGCTGGCTTCGAACCCGTGCGATCCTCCTGTCTCAGCCTCCCAAGCACGGGGATTACAAGAGTAATCGGGGGTTACAAGCTCAAAAAGCATTTAGAAAGTCTCTTTAGAGTGCCAGAACCCACGCCTCTCTTCTTCCCCTGTGACTCCTTCCTCACACTAAGAACTGGGGCAGGCCTGGAAGCCCTAGGACCGCGAGACTTTGCCGATAGGGGGCGCTAGAGGAGGGAGCCCGCTCCTTCGCTCCTTCCGGCTTCCTGTCTCCTTGAGCTTCAGGAGCTGCTCCCTGGGCAGGGCAGCTGCGCTTCCCTTCTGGCCGAATCCACTTTGCAGCTGTCCCAACATGGGTAGACCTTCCTCCTGCTGCCCCTTAGAGACACCAGTGGGCCCTGCGCTTCTCCCTCAGGGTCTGGGCCTGCTCCAGCCTCTTCTCGGTGCCTACATTGTAATGACCCAACTTCTTCCTTCTCTTTCTCCAGCCCTGGGGACGTCATTGCCTTCTGCGGCAGGCACTTCTCTGATGCCTCAAAATTGTCTCTTTGAACCCTTCAGTTGTTAATTTGTGTGTGTGTGTGTGTGTGTGTGTGTGTGTGTGTGTGTTACTGGGGATTGAACCCAGGGGCATTCTACCTCCAAGCCACACTCCTAGCCAGATATATATTCTTTATTTTTAAACAGGGTCTTACTGAGTTGCAAAGGGCCTCACTAAGTAGCTGAGGATGCCTGCAAACCGCGATCCTCCTATCTCAGCCTCCAAAATGCTGGAATTACAAGTGTGCGCCACCATCCCTGGCTCTCAGTTGTTAACTTAATAAACTTTTATTAACAGTTATTTATATTAAATACTCTCCTTTCAAATGGCCGGGGGGGGGGGGCTTCTTTTACTTGGGTGAGTTTTGCACATATTTCTAAACCCCCACCTCCTCTCCTATGGTACAATAATTACTACATCACTCCTGTTTAAGACCAAATCCTCTATGTGTGCTCCTACATTATTATGTCATTACTCGTTTCCTCTCAAATAGTCAACATTTCCTCAAATGGATCCACCCTATTGGCTTCTAAATATAATGCAATCTCCTAGAACAAATAGATTTCTTCCTTGGTGTCCAGCTCCCCTTACCCCTCACTCTCTCTCTCTCTCAATCACTAAACATTTTGAAGAACAGTCTCAATTCCCCATCTCTAATTTCTCCCTTTTTACTTACTCCTCAATTTACTCCAGTCTGGTACCTGGTCCCAACAGTCGACTTTGTTAAATCGCTGACGATCATCGGGCCACACTGGTTTCTGCGGGAAGCCTTTTTTGCTGCTATGAACACGGTAAAGTCCTTCTGCACAGCCTGCACTACCTCTCCTTGGACTGTCCTGCCCTCCCTCTCCTTCTACACTTTGATTTGACATTTCCTCCTGAACTTGATTGGTTGATGTTGGTCTCCCCAAAAATTGCATGATTCGGGATGTCAGGGACTGTATGTGATTACTATATCCTTGATGTCTTAGGCCTGACCCGGAGCTTGGCTCCTCCTCACCATAGACAGATGAGCACTCATGGAATGAAAAGTTCAGACTGGGGCCTGCTGGTCTCAGGACATAGCTCTCTCCATCCCATTATCACCGTGGGATGCTTCTGTGTATCTCAGTGAAATGCACTGCAAACTGAATAGAAACTTCTCTTCGTCATCTCTTTTGTTGTTAGAAACATATTTTCAGATGGGAAGAAGGTAGAGATGTGTTTCATTTACCATCTAGTGTTGAACAGTGAGGTGTGTTATTGTTACGGAAGTGAAACTTTTGATAAGAAACAAAACTCAAGTCCAATTTCTGCCTGAATCCAAGAGAGAAAACTAGTTATAAACCTTGGCAAGAAAATCTTATTTTTTTAAATAAACTTTTTAATTTAGAGTTTTAGATCGACAGAAAAGTTGACAGTATAGTGAGTTCCCACAAACCCCTTGGCCACTTCACCTCACCATCAATATTTCACATCACCCTGGTGTATTTATTAAAACGAAGAAACTGGCATTGGTAGATTACTATTAACTAAACTCCAGAATTTATCTGGATTTAATACATTTTCTAAAACTATCCCTTTTCTGTTCAGGAATCCAATCCAGGACACCACAGTACATTTAGAAAATTTCCTTTTTCACAGAAGAAAGGAAAGGACCCCAAACCTACTTGGGGATAACATGAAAAGTTAAACCAGAACTTACTAGCTGATATAAACTAGGAACATTTCTGTTAATAGACATTTAATGTATAAGTGTTGACTTTTTGTGAATATTTAGAATGCCTAGTATGCACTATATTACTAATATGTAATACATGACAACAGCTATGTCTCCAGAAATTCTATCCATTGCCTTAAATTTTATAAAACCTTATCAGTGTGTTGATAAAATACAAAACTCAAGTCCAATTTGCTGCCTGAATCTAAGAAAAAAAAAACAGCTATAGGTTAAGAAGAAAATATGAGTTTTCTATGATTATCATTCTTCTATAGAGGAGGTAACTATGCCCTGGGGAGTTTAACCTGCTCGAGATTACGTAACTAGTATAAGGCAGAAACTAGTCTGGAACTTCATGGAGCCTGACCCCAAAATTAAGTATCCGAATCACCAGGAGGAAACTTGAGTTAATGAGCACTACCTAAATATAAGTGTTCTACTTATCTTTATTAAATTGTCATTATTGCAGAATGAACCACTCCCAAATTAGTGATGTAAACCATCAGCCATTTTTATTATGCTCTAGATTTTGTGGGTAAGGAATTTATTAGGGCTCAGTAGAGATGCCTCATCTCTCCTCCAAGATGGTAGATTACTACTGACTAAACAGCCCATAACTGGCTAAAGATGATGGGCATGGCCATGGAGGATCACGTGCCAGGGACCTTGGTTCTGGCTCTGGGCTTGTGTTCTTTCTCCATATCATAATTTTTGGCATGAATTATTCAAGATGGCTTTTTTACTCGAACGTCTGGCACTGGTCTGAGATGGTTAGAAGAGTTGGGGTTGGCCAAGTGTCCAGCCTCTCCACACACCTAGCTTGGGAGTCCTCACAAAATGGTGGTTTTGTGGGACTGGGTCTTCTTGCAAGAGACAAGTAGCAAAAGTTGGAAGCGGGTACAATATCACCTCTCTATTAGTCAAGGTAGAGGTCATCTTAGATTTAAAGGAAGAAACACAAAAGTTTAAAATTTTTTTTTTTTGTATTGGGGATTGAACCCAGGGACATTATTTCTCCAAGCCATACCTCAGATCTTTTTAGTTTTATTTTGTATTTTAAAACAGGGTCTTGCTAAGTTGCTGAAGGTCTCATTAAGTTGCCAAGTGTGGCCTTGATCTTGTTATCCTCCTGTCTCAGTCTACTAAGAACTGAGATTACAGGGTTCACTGCCACACCCAGCAAGTTTTTAATTTTGATAGAATGTCATTTATCATTGTTTTGTGGCATGTGAATTCGGTGTCAAGTTTAATAATTCTGCCTAGTCCTAAATTCTGAAGAGTTTCTCCTTAGAAGTTTAACTCATATTTAAAAATGTGATTTATTTTGAGTTAAATTTTGTATAAGGCTCGTGGCTTAGGTCAAACCTACTGGCCAGATCTAACCGATGGGTAATTGTACCCCCGCCATTTGTTGTAAAGGCTATCTTTTATCTACTGAATTGATTTTTCACCTTTGTCAAAAACCATTTGAATATGTGGGTTTATTTTTGGCTTCTCTGTTTTGTTCTGTTGATTTATGAATTTATCCTTTGCCAATACCATGTAATATTGATTACCACAGCTATAGAATATGTGTTGAAATAAATTGATTCCTCCAAATTGTTTTTTTCAGACTAGTTTTAACTATGGCAGTCTCTTTGCCATTCCATATATATGTATATTTTTTCCATATATCTGGAAAAAGTCTTGCTAGGATTTTTATGTGAATTATGTTAAATCTGTACATTTATTTGGGTAGATCTGGCATTTTTCTTGTGGTGAGTCTTCTAGTACATGCGTAGAACATGTCTTGCTGTTTACCTAAATCTTTCATTTCTTTCATATTATTGGGTTGTTTTTAGCATATAAATCCTGTGCAAATTTTATTAGGTTTGTAATATTTTATTATTTGAAATGAAGTTACAATTATACTTTTAATTTGGTATTATGTAATTGCTAGTATGTAGAAATAATAATTTGTTTTTGCTTATTTCTCTTGTATTTTATAGCCTTGCTAAGCTCACTTATTGGGTCTAGATTTGTTTCATAGGTTCCTTGAGATTTTCTATGTACACAGTTGTGTTACCTGCAAACAGGGATTGTTTCGTTTCTTCCTTCCCAATCCATAGGCCCCTTATTTCCTTTTCTTGCCTTATTACATTGGTTAGAAATCCCAGCACTATGTTCATATGAGCAGTGAGAGCAGACACCTTAGTCTCATTCTGATCTTACAGAGAAAGCTTTAATCATTCACAATTAAATGTAATGTTAGCTGTAGATTTTTAATGGATTTTAAAAATCAGGTTGAATTTCCCTTGGTTCCTACTTTTCTGAATGTTTTAAAAATACTGAGTACATGTTGGATTTTGTCAAACTTTTATTTCTTTATCAGATGATAGAATCATGTGATTTCTCTGTTATTATAGTGAATCACATTGATTGATCTTCAAACACTGAACCAGTTGTGCATCTTTGAAATCAGTTCCACTTGAGCATAATGTACAATTATTCTTCATATATTGCTGAATTCTATTTGTTTCTTGACACCTTTTTAAGGATTTTTCTTTTTTGTGGTACTGGGGGTGGAACCCAGAGGCTTTCTACCTCCGGGCTATACTCCCAGACCTATTTTATATTTTATTTGAAAACAGGGTCTCACTAAGTTGCTGAGAGCCTCACTAAGTAGCTGAGGCTGGCTTCGAACCTGTGCGATCTTCCTGTCTCAGCCTCCCAAGTGCTGGGATTACAAGCGTGTGTCACCACGCCCAACCAGGATTTTTCTATCTCTACTTATGAAGACTATTGTCTCCTCTCCTCCTCCTCCTCCTCCTCCTCCTCCCCCCCTCCTTTTTTTTTGGTACTGTCTTTGTTAGCTTTTGCTACAAAGAGTAATATACTAGCACCATGAAAAAATTGTGAAGTTTTCTCCTCTGACTATTTTGAATAAATTATATAGAATTTTTCTTAAAACATGGGTAAAAGCCTCCAATAAAACTATATGGGCCTGGAGATTCATTTTTTGGAGAGATTTAGAATTCTAAATTCAATTTTTTGAGTAGTTAGAGAGCTATTCAAGTTACTGATTTCATATTGGAAACAGAATCTCAGTAAGTTGCCGAGAGGCTGGTTTCAAACCCGCAAAGTGTGCACCACCATGCCTGGCTCCAATTTTCTTTTTCTTTTAAAAAAATTTTTTTTTTGTGGTACTGAGGTTCCTGGAAACCCTTCTACTTCTGAGCTATACTTCCAGACCTATTTTATACTTTTTTATTTGGAAACAGGGTCTCTTAAAGCCAGCGCGGTTGGCTTTGAACTTGTGCGATCCTCCTTGTCTCTGCCTCCCAAGTGCGGGGATTACAAGCGTGCGCCGCCATGCTCAGCCTCAATTTTATCTTTTTAAATAGCCAGATCTGCTCGGACAAGGAGGATCACGCAGGTTCAAAGTCAGCCACGCTGCCGGGCGTGGTGGCGCACGCTTGTAATCCCCGCGCTTGGGAGGCAGAGACAGGAGGATCGCGCAGGTTCGAAGCCAGCCGCGCGCGCTGGCTTAGGAGACCCTGTTTCCAAATGAAAATGTAAAAATAGGTCTGGGAGTGTAGCCCGGAGGTAGAAGGGCTTCCAGGAACCCCAGTACCACCAAAAAAAAAAAAAAAAAACAAAGTCAGCCACGCTGGCTTAAGAGACCCTGTTTCCAAATAAAAAAGTATAAAATAGGTCTGGGAGTGGAGCCCGGATGTTAGAAGGGTTTCCAGGAACCCCAGTACCACCAAAAAATAAACGAATATAAATAAATAAATACATAAATAAATAAGTAAATAAATAAATAGCCAGATCTTTGTTCCACTGATTTTCTCTATTGTTTTTCTGTTTTCAGTTTCATCTCTTGTCATTATAATGTTTTCTAGGTCTAAGGTAGAAGCTTAAAGTATTGATTTGAATCTTTTGTCTTTTCTAATGGAGATATTTCATATGATAAATTTCTTCATCAACATTACTTACCCTGTGGCTCACAAATTTTGGTATAATGTATTTCTGATTTCTATTTAGTTCAGTGAATTTGCTATTTTCCCTTAAGATGTCCTCTTTGGCCCATATATTACTTAGAAGTGTGTTGTTTGGTTTCCAAGTGTTTAGAATATGAGTTTCTTTTTATATTTCTGTTAGTGATTGTTAGTTTGAATCCATTGTGGTCAGAAAGCTACTTTTGTTTGATTTTAATTCTTTTATAAAATTTCAGGTTAGTTTTATGATTCAAGATCTTGTCTATGTTGATATATGTTTCATAGAAACTTGAAAAGAACAAATATTTTGCCATTGTTGGGTAGAATATTTTCTAGATATTAATTATATAACAATGATTGATGATGCTGAGTTCTTTTTTATTCTTACTGGTTTTCTATCTAGTTGTTTTTCAATTATTGACAGAGGTGTTTACATTCAACTATAATTTATGAGTTTGTCTATTCTTCCTTTCAGTTCTCTAAGTTTTCGTTTGTTTGGTTTGTGTGTGTGTGTGTGTGTGTGTGTGTGTGTGTGTGTGTGTGTGTGTTTGGTACTAGGGATTGAACCTAGGGGCATCCTACAGCCAAGCTACAAACACAGCCCTTTATTTTGAAGCAGGGTCTCACTAAGCTGCTGAGGCTGGCCTGAGACCTGCAATTGACCCTCTCCCAAGTACTGGCATTACAGGTGTGCCCCAGCAGATCCAGCTATTTCTGTTAGTTTTGCCGCACTTATTTTCAGCTCCGTAGTTGATGCTTAGACACCTAGGATCGCTATGTCTCTCTAGTGCATTGCCTTTTTCATCATTCCATGACATCCCTCTCTGTCACTGGTAATTTTCTTCACTACTGTTTCTTTTCTTCGATTAATATCTGCATACTATGTCTTTTTCCACTCTTTTGCTTTCAGCTTGTCTATCTCATTAGAGTTGAAGTGAATTTCTTATAGACACAATATTTTGTGTCCTATTTTTAATTTACGCTGTCAATCTCTGTGTTTTAATTGTTGTAGCTAAGTCATTTGCACTTAAACTTATTATTTGATATATTAAGTCTGTCTTTTTAATTTTTATTATTTTTTATTTTTTATACTTGTTTTTTCACTTTTGTTTTCTCTTTACTGACTTCCTGGTTCACTTGAATAAGTTTGAGAATTAAATTTTGTCTTATTTAGAGTGTTTTATAGTCTTATTTATAGTCTACATATATTTATTTATTTATTTATTTATTTATTTATTTATTTATTGCAGTACTGGGGTTGGAACCCAGGGTCATTCTACTTCTGAGCTACACCCCGGCCCTATTTTTTATTCTTTATTTCTGGGAAAAGAGAGCCTTTTTGTGAGTTGCAAAGGGCCTCACTAAGTAGCTGAGGCTGTCCACAAACTGTGATCCTCCTGTCTCAGCCTCCCAAAAGCTGGGATTACAAGCGTGCGCCACCACGCCGAGCTTTCTGCCTTTATCTTTTTAAGTGGCTGCTGCAGGTAGTACGTTATGTACACAGAATTTAGAGCTTATAAGTCTATAGTATCATTCTTTTACAGGATTGAGTGAAGCGTAGGAATATCATTTCCCTTTATGTCGATTTATCCTTATTCAAATATTAAGATTTTGTTAAATATTTTCTTTCATACATTCTGACCCACATCACCGAATGCTATGATTTCTGATTCAACCATCAGACACCATTTAGAAAACTCAAGAGGAGAAAGTGTTGGTCTATCCATATTTTTATTTGCCATATTTTTTCTTTTTTTCTAATAATATTCAAAGGTTTCTTCTTTTATCATTTGTTATGAAAAACTTTCTGGTACCGTTCTCTTTCAAAAGATAAGTCTGCTGACGACACATTGTGTTAATTTTTCTTCATCTGACAAAATGTTAGCTTCCCCTTGGGAAGGATATTTTTCCTGGCTATGGAATCAGGGTTAATAGTCTTCTTTCCATACTTATACAATGTCTTGCCTCTGGATTCCATAGTTTCTGATACAGGTGTGTAGCTTCACTGTATCCATCTTTTATGGGTAAGGTGTTATTTCTCACTCCTTTTGAGACTCTTCTCTAAGAAATTCAACTATGTTGTGTCTTAGTGTGGATTTCTTTGGGTATGTTCATTCACTTCTTAAATCTGAATTTTCAATATGCTTTCCCCCCAAATCTGGAAAGTTTTCAGCCATAACATCATCTGATACATTATTTAACATTTTTATTTTTTTATTTTTGGGGGGTGCTGGGGATTGAACCTAGGGGCAATCTACCTCTGTGCTACACCCCCAGCTCTATTATTTTTAAATTTCGAATCAGGGTTTTGCTAAATTGCTGATAGCCTCACTAAATTGTGGAGGCTGTCGTCCAACCTGTGATCTTCGTGTCTCAGCCTCCCAAGTACTGGGATTAGAGGCATCATTAAACCCAGATGTCCAGCACATTTTTAGTTCCTTATTTTTCTTAACTTTTAGGATCTTAGTTCTTTTACTAAAAGAACTTAAGTTCTTTTTACTAAAGTCCTACAAGCACCTGCAGCTCTGTTCATTTATTTTCCAGCCTAGTTTTTCTCTCTTTTTCAAAAAGGTGATTTCTATCCTTCAGATTCAATTCAGGTTAATATTCAAGTGTTCAATTCAGGTAGTGTCCTATTTTTTCAAATTCAGTAAGTCTTTCTTCTCTTCCTTTCCTTTCGCTGTTGTTCTCAGTTTCTGATTTTTTTTTTTTACCTATTACAATTTTTAGTTAAACAATTTCCACTTGTTCTATCTATCTCCTATTGCTTGACCGAGACTCTGTTTTACTTGTTTCAAGTTGTTCATAACTGCTCATCAAAACATTTTTACCATGGCTGCTTTAAGCCCTTCAATAATTCAAATATGTTTGCCATTTCACTAAGTTCTCCATTAATTATCTTTTTTTTTTCCTGTTGGGTTAGATATCATCCTGATTCTTGGTTTCATGAGTAATTTTGAATGAAATAAAAACATTTTGAATGTGATATTCTGAGGCTCCAAATCTTAAATATGCAGCCTCCTCCTCTTCCTCCTCCTCCTCCTCCTCCCCTCCTCCTCCTCCTCCTCCCCTCCTCCTCCTCTTCCTCCTCTCTAACTCCTCTTCCCCTTCTCCTCCTCCTCCTCTCCTCCTCCTCCTCCTCCTCCTCCTCCTCCTCCTCCTCTCCTCCTCTCTGCCTCCTCTTCTCCTCCTCCTCCTCCCCTCCTCCTCCTCCTCCTCTTCTTCCTTCTCCCCTCCATCTCCTCTTCCTCTTCCTCTTCTCTGCCTCCTCTTCCCCTCCTCCTCCTCCTTCTCCTCCTCTTATCTCTGACACTGCTCTGCAGGAGAAGGGCTTTTTCCTTTATGGCCAGGTGGGAGTGGAATTCCAGTTCCTTCTTGGCCTCTGTTGATATGCAGTTTGGAGGGCAGGGTAACTTGCTAGTGCCAGGTGAGTGCCTTTAGGCCTCCGCTGATACCAGGGTGCCATGGCCGATTTGACGCTGTGAAATCCTTGCTTCTTTGGTTGCCTTCTGGTGCCACCCCAGTGGGGTGGGGGCGCTCGTCACTGTCAGGAGGTCGAAGTTCAGGCTTCTGTGGTCTTTTCTGATACCACAGGGACATGGCAGATTGGGAGTGGGGAGCTCATTACCACCTTCCAAGGATGAAAGTTCCAGCTCCCTGACTGTGTCTGACATCACCCCAGCGTGGGTGTTGGGGCTGGGTGCCTCCTTACAGCCTGGTGAGGGTGGACGTCGAGGTGCTGTACTTAGTCTTCCTTGTCATGGGAGGCCTGGGACCACTATGTTTTCTGTGATATTAGCTAGAGTAGAACAAATATTTTCCAAAAGTTTCTTTCATTTACAACTTTTCCCTTTCATTGGTCTCTGGCCAAGGAAGCGAGGTTTTGCTGGGGATATTTTCTTTTTAACCTGTTCTCATTGTTACCAGATTTTCCGGCTTTTCTAGCAGTCAATCAGAGCACTGAGGCAAAAAGAAAATCCAGGGCCCTCAGCACTGCGTTGATCTTCAGGGCCCATGGTTCCTGGCCGCTCTCCCTTCTTTTTGTTACCGTACAGAGTCTTCTAATGTTTGTTTCACATTTAAGGTCAGGGGTTTTAATTGTATTTCGAGGGAGGAACAGGGGAAAGTATCACTGCCTCATCCTCTTCCCTAAAGTTGTAGTTCTTGCCTTCAGTTTTAAAGAAAATCAAGAGTTTTTTCTTCAAATATTGTTCTGAAGTCATGGGTTGCACCAAAGGAGAAAGAACAGAGCAAATATAGCAAAGTTGGGTATGAAATATGGAGATAAGTGTTCAAGTTCCTTTAAATAACTCTTCAACATGGAGACTCGAAACTTTCACTAAATAAAAAACAGTACCTTTTTATGTTTAGAGAGTTTGATCCTTACGTATTTTCTCATCTTTTTTTCCCCCTGTTTTATCCTGCTAGAAACCCTGTAAAGGAGGTAAGGCAAATGTTATTATCTCAGTTTTACAGAAAGGAAAATGGTTCTATAAAAACCAGAACAAAACACAGGACCCACACACACACACACACACACAAAAAAAAAAAAAAAAAAACTTACACTAAACAGTTGGAGCATTTGTTTTCCTGCTGTGAAGTCGTTTTCTTTATAGAAAAAAAAAGTCTTAATGTTTGCAGAGACTTTCTTTCTATCACCTGAGAGAGAATATTCTACCTGTTCCAACCATGAAAATACTTGTGTGGAATCAACGAAAGGATGGGAATTTACTACTGCTCTAGTCTCTTCAGAAATACCGCACCATAACTCCTCCAACTCATGAATCATGTTTTGAAAGTCTTGAGTTATATTCTGAATCCTCATCTGGACCCAAGCTGGAGAAATGGCATCTCCTTTGAATTTTGGATTCCATCTGAGCAAATGAAGTCCGAGCCCTGCAGTGTCTCCTACCTGCCTTTGCAGATGTGGCCCGCCAAAACATGGGGACCATTTTGAGGAATTCATCTTGATGAAATGAGATAAAACCTAATAGGACCCTGAATTACAGAGTAATTACATTATAGTTCAATTTTGTGTGGGGGAGGGGTGTGCAAAAAATCTCACATGATGAAAAAATTCCTGGGATCTGAGTCTTCTCCATCTGCCTACATAGTTCTGCAAAAGGCAGAGAGCAAGAAGAAATTAGCTGGTTGTGGGGCTTTTTCTCAAGATACAGCATGGAGACTTTTGGTTCCATTTGGTTGCTACATGCAGGTCTAAGGGAATCAAATATAGATTCTACCGAAGAGGAGATTAAAGCAAAATGAAACAGTAAAATATGAGATACCTTTGATAAAATCATGGTAAGAAAGAAAGTGTTTGAGAGTAAAGAATTGAAGGTCCACAGATGTAATACTGAGTTCATGGAGACGCTCAGTAGTAGCTCACCAGCACTCCCAAGGCATCATGGTGTGGAGAAACCATTTTCCTACCTACACCATGTCCAGCTTCCCTGTGGATTCTGGGGAATTGTCTTCTGTCCATCACCTCTGCCTAATAGCAATTTCGGGGGGTGAGAATACTTAATCTTTGCCCTCAAGGAGCTTCTAGCCCAGCCAAGGAGGTCAGACCTAGAGATGAGAAGCTGACAAGGCACTATTCCTAGAGATTCCAGGCAGGAAGGAGAGAAGGAAGACAGGGGTAAGGAGGGATCTCCATCTTATCTTTAGGACCATTGAATGCATATATCCCTAGAACCACACCAAGAAAAGGGTTCATAGAGGGGAGAAATTGAAAGGGGGGCCATGAGGAATGGCAGGTGAGAGTGGGATGGTATTTGGCAGGGAGGGAGAGTTTCTAAGGGTCAGTGGGAACAGGAGTGGCATGCAGAAGGAAGCACATTAGGAAGATGAATCTCTCAGTGGTGCAGAAGATGGATTGCAAAGCAGAGACCTGCTTACAGTGGTGACAGGTCATTGATTTAGACAGCCATGTTCCTTCTTTGTTTAGACAATAATCTTCCATAAGGGAATAATTAATTTGTATCCTCTTTATCTGTTTACAATTAATATAGTCCAATAAATGTCCAAAATCCGAATTCAGCCAAGTTCAAGGTTTGTCAACCCATGGAATTCCCCACTGTAATTGCAAAGCCATTATTCAATATCTTCGGAGCATCTTCTGAATTCTTTCACTGGATTAAACTCCAACATTCCATTTCTGGTGCAGAAATAAAACTATTTTCCTTCGACTCACAGAAAAGGAAAATATCTCATGATTTTGAAATGCCGCATTTGCTCAAAATTATCAAAATTTGCTTACTGCTTGGGAAAACATGATTGAGATGCTTCGGTGCATCAGCTGTCTATCCTCGAGAAGAAAACGATGAAAGAATTCAAATGAGGGAAGAAAAGCTCTATTGAAAGGTTTGAATAAGATTAAAGAGGTTGGCTGAGTTGGTTGCAGCATAAAAACTTAGAGGTCTTTGAGATCTTTTGAAGACCGCAGGTCTGGTTGGGGACCAGGCAGGACTGAGCTAGGTCCTCACATAACTCCACGATGTTCTGATGGTCCCTGGGGTGCCTGCTCTCAGCCCCGGCTGTTGGGCCCCTCATAGAACCCTTGACACTGTAGGGTTGAACAGTGAAATTCTATGAGGAGTCTATTCCCAATCTCTATCCCAAGTTTGTGGGGCATTTTTGGTTCTCAACTGTTCCTTCCATGAAATGGACTAATATTTATTCCATCAACTCCAGAGTTTGGGTTGAGGTTTTAGAAACCATATGAATGTATGATTATTTATTTAAAAGAACTCATGGAATGAATATCTCCGTGGTAAATCCTGTAGCCTCCCATCAATTGTAGATTGGCTTGATATAAGTACTTGGTTAATAACTAGTCTTTAAAAAAAAAAAATACGAGGCCAGGCATGATGGCGTACGCTTGTAATCCCAGCATTCGGGAGGCTGAGACTGGAGGATCGCGGTTTGTGGACAGCCTCAGCTACTTAGTGAGGCTCTTTGTAACTCAGCGAGACCCTGTTTCAAACTAAAGAATAAAAAATAGCTCAGAGGTTGAATGCCCCTGGGTCCCATCCGTAGACCTGAAGAAAAAAAAAAAAAGAGAGAGAGAGAAATTCTGCCAGGCATGGTGGTGCATGCTCGTAACCCTAGCATTTGGGAGACTGAGACAGGAGGATCCGAGTTTGTGGACAGCCTCAGCTACTGCTTAGTGAGGCCCTTTGCAACTCAGTGAGACTCTGCTTCAAAATAAAGAATAAAAAAATAGGGCTGGGGTGTAGCTTGGAGGCAGAAGGCCCCTGGGTTCCATCCCCAGTACTGAAAAAAAATGAGAGAAATCCCTTTATTGCTCTCTGAGCAAAGAGTTTGAATAAGACATAAAGCTTTTCTCTTTGCGCAGCCCTTTAAAGTTCATTTTCCTCAAGCAAGTTATTCTTTTATTTTATTTTAAGCAATGTCCCTATCGTACATGGGAGGTGCTATGCTAGATTTTGATTTTTCTGTTACTTTGTACAATTTTTTTTGGTCAACAGGCAGTACTTGTACATTTTTATGGGGTACAGTGTAATATTTCAACACATGTATATAGCATGTGCTGATCAAATCAAGGTAGTTAGCATTTACATTTCTTATGTTGGGAGACTTAAAATTTCTTCTAGTTCTTCATAAAATACACAATGTGTTATTGTGAACTACAGTCAGCCCACTGTGCGGTGAGATGCTAGCAAGTATTCCTTCTGTCTTACAACTAGTCTTTTAAGGCAGCTAGTTGTTAGTCCTCATACTGGAAACTTTGACGGGACAATGGCTACTGAGTGTTAGAAGAACACGATGTTAATTATAGCCACGCATGGTATTGCATGCCTGTAATCCCAGTATTTTGGAGGCAAAGACAGGAGGATCGCAGGTTCAAGGCTAGTCTCAGAAACTTAGTAAGACCTTGTTTGAAAATAAAACATAAAAGGGCTGAGGGAGGAGAGAAGAAGAAGAAGGAGAAAGAGGAGAAGGAGAAGAAGAGGAGGAGGAGGAAGAGAAGGAAGAAGAAGAAGGAGGAGGAGGAGGAGGAGGAGGAGGGGAGAAGGAAGAAGAGGAGGAAGAGAAGGAAGAAGAAGGAGAAGGAGACGGAGAAGAAGGAGAAGATTTCAGGCTCTACTCTTTCTTTCTTTCTTTCTTTCTTTCTTTCTTTCTTTCTTTCTTTCTTCTTTCTTTCTTTCGTGCTGGGGTCTCATGCTAGGCAAATGCTTTACCACTGAGCATCATTGCCAGCCTGATGATTATGTTAAATACTTTCCATCTCAAATGCATTTAGAGTTTTTTTCTAAGACAAAAGACAAATGTCTTTCTACCGTCCCCACAGAAAAATGATTCAGCAAAGCTTTCTGCAAGACCACCCTAAGAAAAAAATCATGCTAAGTTCCAGCTTTCTAGAGAAACTCAAAAACCAAAAAGAGGAGGCTGCTCAGGCAGGTGGGCTGAGAGTCCAGGTATGCTGAGAGTGCAGTCAGGGTGAGCCAGCTACCTTCTAAGTTAGGCTGCTTTGCAAGTGAGTAGCCCGTAAAGTGTTCTTTCAAGAAGCAGCTGGTGGCCACACCAGCCTGAATTTGGGGCTTCCCATCCCTGTAAGTTTGAGAGCTATTTTTAAACTACTCTTTGTTTGTCCCTAAAGTGTAGCCCTGCCTCTGCTTGTCAGCGATCACACCGGCCTTGTGACATTCATATCGGGCTCCTTTGAAGAATAAAGGTGTTTATTTATCCCTCCACTGGGCTGTCCACTCTGGCTTCTCTGTAGGGATTTCTACATAGGTCGCATACTCCGTAGTTTAAATCTGACCCTTTCTAAATTGAGTGAAAGAATCTCTCCAGCCATTTTCTTTTGATGCCCCTTCAGAGTTTTATTTAAATACATTTTTACCAAAAGCAGAAGCTGGGCATGGTGGTGCACGCCTATCATTTCAGTACTTGGATGCTGAGAGAGGAGGATTGCAGGTTTGAGAACAGACCCAGCAACTTAGCAAGACTCTTAGCCACCTAGCGAGACTCTGTTTCAAAACAAAACAAATAAATAAAATAAAAATAAAAAGGGCTAGAGATGTAGTTCAGATGTAGAATACCCTGTTCAATCCCTAGTACCTCCCACAATAATACTACTATTAATACTAATAGTAAATAAATCAAAACAGAGATAGGCATCCAACAGTGATCCAATGATCTAACAAAATTAAAAAGTAAGTTCATCTCCTAGGGCTGCCCCATCAAAACAACAGCGCTTGGGTGGTTTAGAACAATGGACATTTCTCCTGCAGTTCTGGAGCGGGAAGTCAGAGATTCAGGGGAGCAGAGCTGAGCTCCCTCCAAGGCCCCGGGTGTGGGGGGCTCCCATCCTCCACCTTCCCAGCACCTGGGGCCCCTGTGTTTCACACACATGCTCCATGCCGGCCTCTACCATTGTGTGACTGTCTCCCAGAGTCTCTCTGTACGTCCTCTTCTTACAAGGATGCTCGTCATTGGATCTAGGGCCATCCGAATCAAGTGTGATCTCCTCTTAACCAACTATATCTGCAAAGGCCTTATTTCTAAATAAGATCACACTCCGAGATTTCAGGGGGACATGCATTTTAGGGGAATGCTCTTCAGTCCAGCACCGTGACAAAATGAGGAACGGGATGAAGAAAGGGCTTGTGGAGCGCAAGGAAGCCCAGGAGGATGTGAGGTTGGCCTCCCTCTGATTGACATGTGGCGCCGGGAGCAGCAAGGCATGGAGTTAGAAGGAGAGGCACTTGGGAGGTGATGAACTTGAGGTTTCTGTCCTTGGGAAGGGGATCAGTGTCCTTCTAAGAGACCCCGGAGAACTGTCTTCCTTTCTTCCATCTGAAGACACACACATAAGGCTCCCTCTTTGAGGACTGGGGCCTCATCGAACGCTGAACCTGCTGGCATCTTGATCTGGGATTTCCCAGCCTCTTGAACTGTGAGAAATAACTTCTATTGTTGATAAACTATTTGGTCTAAAGCATTTTGTTATAGCAGCTCCAACAGGCTAAGACAAACAGTCAGGTTGATATCCAAAGTATCCGCCACAGGGTCTTCCACGTGTTTTCAGAAGTCTGGCTTCAGAAGCGATTCCTTACATGGTAAAATTGCCAGGATAAAGAACCCGTGCTCTGGGGTTCTCGGCAAGAGCTAGGCAGAGAAGTGTTGGCCAGGCAAGGCCCAGAAAGCAAAAGGTAAAGGGAGTTGTGGTGTGGGAGGGGATTTCAAAGGAAGGACAGAGTCTGGCTGGAACTTAAGAAAGACACAAGTGGTCACCATGCCATTGGCCCAAGTTCCGATACCCGCACAGGCCCTGGGAGTCCAGGGAGAAGCAGGAGGGAAGGCAGGCCTTGGTCTCTGTCAGAGCCCGAAGCATCCACTGCCCTCCTCTGTCTGCTGCCATTCCCGCTCGCGCCTGTTGGTTCTCAACCCCACTGGAAATTCTTAGGCCCTGCTTTGATGTATCACAAACATTTCCTCATCATTCCTGGTTGGTAGAAACAGAACTGCCCACTGTTAGTGCTCTTGCGCTTCCTTCAGATGTTTTATTCCACATTCTGAGTTTTACAACCTGGTATCATAGGTCTCTCCCCCCCTCGCGTCTTTATCGATAAGCAGGGTTATGTCTGTGACTCTGAGTCTGGTCCGCTGTGACCCCTGGATCCTTTTCAGCCTGTCTTTGGGATCCACAGCCATTCTAAATCTTCTGCAGGCCTAATTTGCGTTTTCCTTCTCTGCAGGGCACTCGGATGGGCTCAGGGTCTGCTCTCTATCAGGGATGTGGCGGGCTCCCCCCTCCCCAGCCACAAACCATAAAATTAAGAACGGCAAGACTCTCTTGATTAATTTCACTTGCTCGTCTTTATATCCATTAAAGAGAACGCCTGTTTAAATCATTCTTTTGCAAGCGTATTTGTAAATAATACTTAAAAAACACTTCATCTAATTATTCTTACCACAGTTGAATGTTAACAGATTGAAGATGAGATTTATGTTTAGACAGAATTAAGGTACTAATTTTTTTCCTCCACAATGGGTGCCGCAGTCGACGAAATTAAAACAGAAAATGCAGACCAACAGAAATTAATTTGCACCAGGTTTAATAGATTTTTTTTTCTCTAAGTAAATCCAGTCACTCCTCAGCTGCCTAGGAAAAGTCATAAAAATTTCTAAGAAGAATCTGGAGTTTAGGATTCCACACTAATTGCCTCCCCCCTCCCACCCAGCTTTTTAACCTCATCTCCTTTCCCTGTGCTTTCTCGAGTGCAAAGGGACACGCAGTTTCCATATCCAAAATGCCTTGGCGTCTGCCGAGGGAAGGAAGTCAGGGGGAGGCGGGGGCCGGCCCGGGGAACCACATAAATAAATGGGAATTTCTGCAAGGACGTGAGGATTTTCTTTTTCATTTGTAAAAAATGAGAATAAGGCACGGGGATAAATTCCAAAAAGAGCAATTTATTTAAGTCTATCATTTTTGGCAACACAATAGAACGCACATTGGGATGAACAGTCACAAATCACTCTCCTTTCCACTGCGTTTACTCCACCATATGTTGTAGAGAATACAATTCACATGCTGGAAGTCTTGTCTCCTTTCCATGTGAGAAAGCATATTGTGATTTCAGCAGCCTGGTCACCGAGCCAATGTTTTTTTGGAGCGGTAGGGGGTAGGGAGAAAGAGGAAATAGGAAATACAACCAACCCTCCAGTCTGAATATTTTGGAAAAGCTGGAGGACCTCAAAACCAGTTTCCTCCCCAGCTACACAGACTGGACTGAGCTCTGCTGGGCACTTCTCATAAAGATTTTCATGGGTTCTCAAAACTTCTGGGCAGAAGACAACTTGGACCACACGAGTGCAAATGTATAGCCTTGGGGTACTGGTCATCTCTTTCTTCAGTGTGCTATTTTATTTTTATAGGGTTTTGGTTTTGGTAACGGGGACAGAACCCAGGAACATTATATTGCTGAGCTACACTCCAAGCCTTATTTTTTTTTTCTTTTTAATTTGGAAACAGGGTCTTGCGAAATTGCTGAAGCTGGCCTCAAACCTGTGATCCTCCTGTCTGTGTCTCCCAAGAACTGGGGTTTACAGATGCGAGCTACCCTGCCTGGCTCCGTTTGTCATTCTGTACACAGGTAACACTTCCTCCCCATGACCAGCGAGAGGTATTTACTTGGTTGAAAGGTTATAACACCCTCTATGTCCCCCCTGGACACACCTGGCCTTTCATGGTGGATTCAAGATGAGGTGCAGTTATTGGTGAAAAGGATAGCCGGGCGTGGTGGCGCACGCTTGTAATCCCAGCATTTGGGAGGCTGAGACAGGAGGATCACGGTTCGAGGACAGCCTCAGCTACTTAGTGAGGCCCTCTGCAGCTCAGTGGGGCTCTATTTCAAAATAAAGAATAAAAATAAAATAGGGTTGGGGTGTAGCTCAGAGGTAGAATGCCCCTGGGTTCCATCCCCAGTACCACACTTAAAAAAAGGATAAAAAGGTCAACGCACAAACCCAACCTCGTTAGTACCACGTTGGCACTCACTAGGCTAGCACACGTGTCTACCCACCCAGAGAGGTGAGGCTGCGTGTGCTGCCCCCAGGGACAGTCTCTGTCCATCACAGAAGCCACTGCGGGATGGTTTCCATGTCACAACTTTTGTGATCTCACGTCTGAAACCACAGCACAGATGTCTCTGATGAAAAGAGACTTCCTAGAGACACTAAGCTGACTCAGTATGAGGTCAAATATTTTATTAAGCCCTATATTTTCAATTCTTTAAGGGGGGAAAAAAACTTGTGTTTTCGTTTACAGCATGACAATGTTTGAAACTATTTATATATGTGGTACTGGGGTTCCTGGAAGCCCTTCTACCTCCGGGCTACACTCCCAGACCTATTTTATATTTTTATTTGGAAACAGGGTCTCTTAAGCCAGCGCGGCTGGCTTCCAACCTGCGCGATCCTCCTGTCTCCGCCTCCCAAGCGCGGGGATTACAAGCGTGCGCCACCACGCCCGGCTGTTTGAAACAGTATTTTTAAAGTGTTTTAGTTGATCACCATCTTAACTTTCAGAAAACTTTGTGAACCAATAAGGAAAATTGTTTGGGTTTTTGTTTTAGGGTGCCAGAAGAAATCACAGGTAAAAAAGTGAATCCGGTCCCCAAAATTGTGCATCAAACTCCTCGTCTAAATTAAACTGAGCAGATGTGGAAAAAAATGAGTGCGGTCTCTCTGTTTAGTTCTAGGTTCTGCTTCCTATGACCGGTTTTAGCCTAAGCTGCCTTATTGCCTAAGATCTGCAACTCAATACTGAAAGCTTGAATTAAATGCGCGCTTTATAAGTTTACATTTTTACAGTCTAGCTGTTTTTCTTTGATATTTGACAGGGACACAGGTTCCCATGTCATCTGGCCTTGAAGTACTTTCAGAACTTTCTCCTGGACCAATTTGAGGGAGCTCAAGGTTGCGGTGAGTTATGGGCCCTCTAAGCTCTCTGCCCAGCAGCCGGCCCTTGGCCCACACTTGAGGGCTAACACCTGTTGGCTGGACAGAGCAATTAATTTTTTTTTTAAATGTGGTAAGCTGCCAGAAATCAAAGCACAAAGATAAAAATATAATTTTACCTCCTGAGCTTCCAGGGCTGCCCTTTGATCTCGCCCAGGGCTGGTGTGGCAGGAGGCACAGATCTGAAATTTGTTTCCCAAAGAAGCACCTTTCAAAGACACAAACACCCCAGGCTGATGGAAAGTTTCCACCCAATGTTACATCCCTCTTACATAATGACTTACTGACACCGAGACCTAACTAGATCTCCACTTGCAACTAAAAAGGCTCCAAATGTCCCCCTTCTTTGGAAAATTATAATTGGAAGCCCTTAAATCATGCTACAGTCCATCCTTTGCAAGATTGAAAATTATCTCCATAAGAGGTGATAGTTAAGTTTTCTTGCCGATGCTTATAACGTGGCGGTGTTTGTTCCCACACGTCTGTGCATTAAATAATGCATTAAATAGATAACTGTAAACTTCAAAGAGCTAAACACCAACTGTGGGCGGGGGCTCGGCCACACGTACAGCCGCCCTCCTCCTCCAAACCCTTTGGTAGGCAAGACAAGGTCACCGATCAGGGTAATTTGCAGGAAAAGTCAATTTCTCAAGTACCCAAGCAGGTGTTGTGGCCCTCGATGACAATTTACTGAATCTAAATTGAGGAAGTTGAAAAAGCAAAGGTCGTGATCCACAGGAAGAAAGGAGGAAAGAAAATCTCTTTGACTGTGTTTTTAACTCCTCTCCAACCAAGATGTGCTCACCAACCGAGACCGATGAACACTAAAAACAAATAAATGAAAATCAGAATATCTTACTCCAATCAGCGACTTATCTGATATCTTTGACTCAAAGGAGAGAGAGAGGATTTCATGTTTACTTGAATTCACAAGGAAATAAGTTCAATTTATCGGAGCTAAAGAGCAGCTCCTCTCCCTGTGAGTGTTTGAGAGCAAAAATCAAACCAAGATGTCACATTGTTCCGTCTTTAAAAAAAATTACATATAGGGCTAGGGGTATAGCTTAAGGCTATTAAATGGCAATATATATATATATATATATATATACACACACACACACACATATATACATACATATATGTGTGTGTATTTAGATACTATTTCGTGTATAGTTTATAGTAAAGTATAATATGGTATACTCTATGATGGATATGTAATATATAACCCTGAATATTTTATTATAGGTGCGCACTTCCAAGCACCAGAGATAGAGAACGTGTCAAAATGGAAAATACTTTCAGGAAGGGAAAAAGAATTCCTTTTCCCTTAATCTATGATTAAGGAATCATAGATTCCCTTAGAATCTGTGATGTGGTTGGTTTTCTAAGGAAGGTACAGGGCTTGCAGGTAGAAGATTTGAACTTAAATTCTTGTTTATTACTACTTAATTGTGCAATTATAGCGAATCCCTTAACCTCTTCAAGTCTCTATTTTCTCATCTGTAAAAGTAGTGCTTGCTTAAAAGCATTAAATGAGTTAATATACATAGAAGCACCTGGTAAATTGTAAATACCAATTATGGTGATTGACCCTCTGGGTGTATTGTGCAGAAGGGTGATCTGCATCCTACTGGTGTACATGACATAGTGCAGGCACTTAAGTTTCACCAAACAGTAAGTTAATTTGAAGAAACATGTTAAGTAAATAACAGTAGGGATGGAAAAATATAGAAGATTGTATGCAAAAGACTGATGTTCAAGCAATTTCTTCAGATTTAGTTCAGTTTTTCTTGGGAGGAAGGGAAAACGATTGGGACCACCAAACTCCCTAATAGCATGTCTAGTACAAGAAAAAAAAATTTGTTTCGTGTAGATAAATTATGGTTAGGTATCTAGTATAGCCCATAGTTGGTAAATGAATTGCTTTGTGGTTAATTAAAACATCCAACCCAAAAGGAAAATACACCTGAAATTTATTTGCAAGTTGGTTTCTTTGATTAAAAAACAATTCTCACAGAAAAGATATCGTCCCTATAACCTAGACTTCTGAGTTCTGGCTGGTAGGCAGTCCCGTGTTTTCAAGCAATATTCAATGTACAATTCCTTTTCAGCAGAGGCGGAACCCAGGCCCTTTGTCTATCAAGGTGAGCTCATGTAGTTTTTTGGGTCCGAGACTGTGAGAGCCTTAGGAAGCATCCATGTCCTGTTTGCTACGCTCCTCATTGTACAAATGGGGAAACTGAGGACCAGAGGAGGGTAGCCCTTTGGTGCATCTGCATTTAGCACAGGTCCAGGCCCGGAACTGGCTTTGGGTTCACTGACCAAGTCCAGGAATTTTCCTAGTCCCAAACCGTCAAGTGCTTCATGTGTGCCCTGGGGCAGGAGAGATTTTTCATATTTAAATTCCCCCCCCATTCACTTTTTAAAAAATATTCAGTGCTCATGAAAACCCTAAATCAAACATAGAGAACAACCTTAAAATGCGTCAAGCATGAGACATGTTTCAAATTAAAATATAATTGAATGTCACCTTCCCCAGATTCATATTCTCACTTAATCTTAAATTCTACGCTTCTTCCACATTCTTAGTTTAGTTCTGGAATTACTTTCCATATTTACATCACCTCTCCATGGGTATAAAATATATGTTCATTATGGTGCTCCTCAGTCTTCATCAGAGTGCTTGTGTACCTTCTACATTTACTGGAATATTTTAATATTTGGTATTGATAGCTGGACATTCAGTACACAAAAACATTTGCCTGTGAGGAAAACAACATAAATGTTGACACATATTATTACACTTGGAACATTTAACCTGAAGCCAGTGTGCTTTTTTATGTTGGTATGCATTATTTCATGAAGCAGATATTTTCTAATGGGCAAATACATTGCTGGAAAGTGAATCATATTTTAGCCATCTGGATTCTGTGATCATTCTGGCTTTTAGAAACCAAGTTCCAGTTCCTAGGGAGGCTGAGGCAGGAGGACCACAAGTTTGAAGTCAGCCTGAGCAACTTAGCAAGACCATGCCTCAATATAGAAAGGGCTGGGGATATAGCACACCACAGAGAGAGAGAGAGAGAGAGAGAGAGAGAGAGAGAGAGAGAGAGAGAGAGAGAAAAGAGGAGAAGAAAGAGAGAAGAAGAAGGAGGAGGAAGAGGAAGAGGAGGAGGAGGAGGAGGAGAAGAGAGAAGAGAAGAAGGAGGAGGAGGAGGAGGAAGAAGAGGAGGAGGAGGAAGAAGAGGAGGAGGAGGAAGAGGAGGAGGAGGAGGAGGAGGAGGAGGAAGAGGAGGGTGAGGAGGCTACAAATATGTGGAAGGAAACATTTCTTGTGTGAACACTCTCAGAACACTAACATTTTACTGATATCTCTGGAGTCTAAAGTTGGGTCTAGAGACAAATTTATTTAAAATTTCTTTTAAAATTACATTTTAAGTTTTGAAATAATTTCAGACATATGGAAAAGTTGCAAACAAAGACAAAGAGTTTCCATACCCTTCTCATCCAGATTGCCTAGAGACCCATGTAGGGCCTCAAACGTGTCTCTCCTGCTAAAGTTGGGGGGCTGCCCGAGTGCCTGTGCTGTGTGGATGTGGATTCGCTCATCCTGCAGAGCCAACAGCAGACCCGCTCCCAAGTGCCCTGGAGAAATCCTCCCAGCCTCGGTCTCCTCCTCTGGCCAAAGGGACGAGCCAGCCCTTCCCACGTGGTCATTAAGTGAGGCTGGGATGAATGAAGCCCGAGGCCAAGGGCTGGCTCCCTAGGTGCCAGTCACTAGAGACACCATGGACTGTTGTTTAGCTGGACTAACAAACGCGTTTTGTTTTGCATAAAACAGGATAGAAACTAATTTCAGTTCATTCTAAAGTAAGTAGCTCATGTTTTTTCCACAGCTTTTCTAATCAAGCTGAATACTAGGCCTCCTCAGGAAAGAAAAAATAATCACAGTGTTAACTTGGAACTCTGAGAGAATACATTAAACCGAGGGCACAGAGCAGGGGCAGGAGGCTGTTTTATTTGTATATCCTCATGGCTATTTTATTGACTATGCAGTAAAACCATGGAGCCATGATCTTCCTGATTGTCAAGTTCTATTTCTAATCCTTCTCTAGGAGATCTTAGAATTTAAAAATTTACTGGAAAAGTAAAGAAAAATAGAACGCCCCCTTTCTCTTCCTTTCTTTCTTCTCTTCCTTCCTTCCTTCCTTTTCTTCCTTCCTTTCTTTCTTTCTTTCTTTCTCTTATTCTTTCTTTCTCTTTCTTCTTTTCTTTTTTCTTTCTTCTCACTCTTTCTCCTATCCCTCCTTGTCTATCTTTCTCTATTTCACAAAGGACACATCTCTCTTGAGAATGTGATCCTGAGCTTATTGGCCAGACAAATAAATAAATGCACTTGAATACACAAATACAGGTGGCTGCACCCGCAGGCATGTAGGCTGGCGAGGGTCTCGGGGCGGGCCACGTGGACCCTTGCACCACCGGCTGGCCATCCTTGCGGTACAGCTGAGACCACCTCGCTCGGGCAAGGTCAGCAGGACAAGTGGGACAGAGATAGCATGTTTCACCCTTGGTAGAAGACCCACACCACCATCCTGGTCGGCAGCTGCAGCGAGGCTCCCCCGCAGCCCTCAGCTCTCATTCCTGAACCTCCTTTTTTTCTGAGAACCTGCCTTCTAAAAAATGTCTTTTTTTTTATACTAGGGATTGAACCCAGGGGCATTCTACCTTTGCATTCTACCTGCAATCCTCCTGTTTCAGCCTCCCGAGTACTAGGATTACAAGTGTGCACCACCATGCCCGGCTGTATCTTCATTTTTAACAAATCTCTTCAGCTGGGTGCAGTGGTACCTGCCAATAATCTACCTGAGGGGAGGCTTAGGCAGGAGGATGGGTTCAAGGCCAGCCTCAGCAACGTAACAAGACTCTCAGCAACTTAGCAGACCATGTTTTAAAAAAGAGCTGGGGTATATCCCAAATCTTCAATTGTTTTATGAATGTGAGAATTCTCCATTTCTCTGTTTGTATACATTGTCTTTGAATGAGAAGTCACTTGGCCTATAGCAAGCATTGTCACCTGGAATCTAAAGCTCAGTGAGAGCTATGATTGAGAGTTTCAAAGCCCATCCACTGAGCTTTGACATTAGTATTGCACCATTAGAGGCATCAACTAATTATAAGTGAAAAGATCATTCAGCCTGAAAAAGGCATTTCCTACCCATTAGAAAAAATATATGTATATAATTTCTTTTTCTATATAAAGTATATATAGTTACGTAAATATAGACTTTATATAAGTATATGTATATAGTTTAAAACTTACACTTTATAAAAATATATATGTATATGCATATATATATATATTATACACACACATATGGTCAAAAGAAAAATAATTCCAAGATCATTTCAATATTTATAACAAATGTCCTGAGGAAACTTACACTTCAATTTTGGCTTAGTTACAGGTTTTGTCCTTTGGGTAAAAGAAGTATTAATTGATTACTCAATTATAAGCAGTTCAGCACATTAGATTAGTTCTTGAAAAAATAAATATATATCTTTAAATAAAAAGTTCTCAACTTGTGTTTCATTACCAAAGGATTCCATTGTAAAAAAAAAAAAACATTTAGGGGAAAATTTTAGTCATTTTTCTCATTTATTTTTCTTATTGAGCTAATTTAATTATCATAGAGACACAAACATTAGTTCCAATACTGGGCTTCTCACATCTGTTAGTAAAGATTTGATTAGGGCTACACAAATGTGCTAGATTAAACTATCTAGTTGGCAAAATTCAAGCCACCTGGATATTTTAGCAACATCAATAAGAATAATTCTCTTTTTCAAAATCAGTAAATCCGAGCTATATTAAAAAGAATTAATTAATGAGTGCCAGATAGGCAAAACAAACATTTGACAATGAATCATATTATCAAAGGTTTTGAGGGAGATCCCTCTCAGCTTATGTTTAGATGTCAAATTATATTACCAAAACCAAACAATCTGTTAAGATGGTGCCTTAGTGCAGTAAGTCTCCAGTGCCATATTTTTTTCTTTTTTTTTTTTACTTCTTAAACATTCTTAGTAGAAAGAAAAAAAAAAAAAGATATACTCTATTTACCAGTGGTAATCAGATCATCAGACATTTGCCCCCAAGTTTTACCTTGAATATTTCCAAGAGCTGTTAATGTCATCTGAATCCTATCAACAAGAAAAAGGAAAAGAAACTATTATGTGGTGTGGTTAATGTATCTTAACCCTTCCCTTTGAAGTTTGTTTTATAGAAGGAGCTTAGCAAGGATATGGGGCTTGAAAGGATTAGTAGATAAAAAGTTAGGTGTTTTGTAGAATATTTAAGGAATTCTATAATTGGAAGGGTCTTAAGAAATCACCAAGTAAAGAAATATTTGCTATCTGCCTATTCTCATTTCATCAACGGGCAGATAGGAAATATTTTAGGCCTTGTGGTCTGGTGGTCGGTTACAACTTCTGATGCTGCACTTCTAGTGAACATAGTTAATGGTTGTGGTTGTGTTCTAATAAAACTTTATTCACAAAAGCAGAGAGGATTTGGCCCACTGGTAGCATTTTAACAATCCCTCGTGGAACCCAACTTCCATACATTAAAGATCAGACAACTTGGGCCTCTCATGGGAAAAGAACTTGCCCGAGGTTAACCAGCCAGTTTGACAGGGAGCGCCTGAGCTGCAGCTGAATCTGGCCCTCCAGCTTCCAGGCGGGCTCACACGGGGCTGAATTAATTGCAATGACATGTGGATGGCGGGCCACGTCCTAATGGAAGGTCTGCCTCGGCTGTAAAGCACAGCCGAAATGCTTCATGCATTTGATGTCGACGGAATTGGGATGTGTGGATGATTCTTCAGGTCTCCAGAGAACACGTTGCTTTTCAGAGACCCAAGCAGAATCACAAATAATAATTTTGGGGAAAGGAACATGGACATCCTGACAGTTAACCAAGCATGAAAATGCTTGGCTGAAAACCCGCACATGGCTTGCTTTATTAAAGACCATTTCAGTCCAGGAAGACTGCGTTTCTTTGAATATTTATAACAAATACGATTGAATAAGAAGAATTTCAAGTGGGGGGGGGGAACCCTGTGTGTTGTGATTCCAAATTAAATCTTATTTTCATGGTTGACAG
Source organism: Muscardinus avellanarius (assembly GCF_963383645.1). NCBI lineage: Eukaryota > Metazoa > Chordata > Mammalia > Rodentia > Gliridae > Muscardinus > Muscardinus avellanarius. The sequence goes on along the minus strand of NC_137789.1, from coordinate 149,749,415 downwards.
TGTTTTGTATTCCCCAGGTTTGCATTATATAAAGAAACATCCTCTTAAATGTTCTTCTCCAGCACCAAATAATAAGACTTTCTAGATGAACACTCGAGTCGCCCACATCCAGTTTCTTGTGGGGGTGTCCCCTTTCGTATCACTCATGCTATACAGCCGGAAGGAAGTAGAAGACACAAGTCCCTAGGAAATCCTGAGTGGGGCTGTGGTCTTTCTCCAAGGATATCGGTGGCAGAAGAGACTTGGTGATCATTGCTCTAAAACCGACAGTCAGAGAGACATGATTGATGAAAGAAAATCGAATGCTTGAGTCAAAATTCACCATCTTTAACTAGCTAAACCAACAAGACAAAACGGGGCTTCCACAGGGCAGTGGAGTACATTCTTCTCACCAACATGGGCCCAACGTTCAGGATGTGTTTTACCAAAGGGGGTGGGGGAGTGGACGGGGCCATTCCTTAATGGTTCCCAGCTTGCAAAGGTGAAACAACCCACTATATATATATTTTTTTTCTTCAGCAGTTCAGTTTTGATATTGATTTGCATCATATTTCTTACCGTACAGACATACAGATGTAGGTGCACCTTCTTGTGTGTTGTGCCTTTTTCTGGCGCCTGAAATCACAAATAAGGCTTCCATACTAACAGATGCGAATAAAATTGTGCTACTGAAATTGTTTTCTGGCACAGGCATTTAAACCAAGCTAGAAGTAAATTAAACTATATTATTTGCTACTTTGGCGAATATTAGCAAATGAAAATGTATGTATGCACAAGATAAAATTATGCATTTAGGTGAAATTCTATTTTATGTATGGGTCTCTTTTATACAAATAATAGTAGCTTTTCATAAATCTTTTTCGTTTTACAATGCATCTTGTTAGAACTTAGCTTATGTGTAATATAAAGGATAGCTATGGAATATAGTTATTGAAATATTAAAGCATATAAAATTTAAAAAATTTTTTCAGATAAAAGCTTACTCCCCACCACCACAGATTGTTTTAGGTCAAGGATAGCAAAAGCATGAATGATTCAGATGAACACCTTTTGAACTTTCCTGAGGAAGACTGGGTAGTAGAATAACTCTGAGTGGAATGCTTGCAGGTGACCATTTCTCAGCTTGAAACATCTTGAAACAGTTTCCGTGCCTAGCAAGGAGGCTCTTGTGTGTGTCAGGGGTGGCTTGCTCAGAGAGGGAAGACCTGTAGGCCAATGAGCACACAAGTATCAGGTCAGGAGCAAGAACGACCAGTGGTCAGTCTTTGGCAGTGCAGAATCTCATTACCCTTCTCTAGAAAGCTTGCCTGAGTACATAGAGGGACCCGAACACATTTTTCATTACTTTTTATTTACTGAAAGAATTTGTTTGGTTTCTATAATAAACTATTGGATGGCATGTAATATGTTATTATGCAAAAAAAAAAAATCCGGTTTGTAAACTGTTGAATTAGAGTGGCTCTGCAGTGGTGGATGTTTTAATAAATGTCTCTGCATTGTAAAAGGGTGAAAATCTTGGCTGAGCTATCTGAATTATTCTTGCTTATCAAAAAGAATTGAGGCAAGTATTTGAGACTTTGTAGTTTATATTTTTAAGTTATCCTTATTTCTTACTTCATGTTCCATTTCTGGTTTTGTTCTTTTCCTAACTTATGTTTTCTTGAAGTATTAAATGTATCCTTAGAAGTTATTTTAGGTCCTTGTTAGAATTAGAAAGAGTTACACATATAGCGTGAATTTTACACAATTATGGAAATTTGAAGACGCTATCATTCACTGATAGGCACACATTATTAGAAGGAAGGCTGAAGTCATTAGCCAAATAAAGGATTAGAGTTAACAATGGAAATGAACCTAGAGTATAATTAATGAATTCTCTAATTGCTCTTCCTGTGTTAGTTCATTAAGCCTGACGATGGAGGGGATATTTGGGCATCTGTCTCCAACATCTGTCATCTCAGTGATTCTCAGGGTTGACTCCACTGAAGCCGGGAAGAAGGCGGCCTGTCGTCCTTCGCTCCTTTCCGTATTTCCTTCTGATATCTGAACATGCTGTTAAAGCAAAGCTCATTCTTTAAAACATGAATACCACAGTGGGCAGAAAACCGTGAGAGGGGATTAACCGACCTAGGCATTCTGCCGGAGCCAGCCGGCAAGAGTAGGGGTTCTGAAGTGAGGCGTGAGGATGAAGAGTTTTTAACCCTAACGTGGGGGAGCCGCCAGCCTCCTATCTCTACTGGTCGACCCCTGTTTGTGGGTCAATATTTCCTACGGGTTGATGACTATGCCTGGGTCAGTATTCTCTATTGCGCGGACACTCCTGGCCGACGCAGCTTCTGAGTCAGTCTCGTCTTTATTGCGCCGACGCCGACCCTGGGTTTGTTTTTCCAGAGGTATTTATACACAGCTACAGGTCAATCAACATTCTCGTGCTACCACCACCGGAATACAATAAAGACCAATCCAAAACACATCATTACAGATAGGCCTATCAGTACCCTCGTGTCATCACCACCTGATCCGCTCTCAGACCTCTTTGAACTTTCCATAACCCCAAACCTTGTTGACTCTGGGCGAAAGACAATCAGCTGAGTCAGAGACACCAATCTAGGGGAAGGCCTTAATGGCTCCCAATAGCCTTCCATAGAAAGACCGGAGACTACGCGGCTTTCCACCTTTGCTGATGCTGTTTATACGTGGTCCCCAGTGTGGCAGCTCTTTTGGGCTCAGAGCTCCAATGGTGTTGAGACAGTACACCGATAGATATCTACTCAGGTAGAGGACTGTTCCCAGGGCTGTGGATTTACTTATTAGAAAGAAGAAGCTCAGAGGTAGAATGCCCCTTGGTTCTATTCCCAGTACTGCTAAAATAAAAAGGGGAACAATAGCAATTTTAGCTGAAGAGTAGCTGGCTAGCAAAAGCAATCCCAGGATGAGATCAAAGCTGGAAATGATGTTGGTTGGGGGTGCCATACTGGGTTAAAACAATCTTCTTCAGATAGCAGTAGTAACTTGGAAATGAGTTCAGGATATGCTTATGTTTACATATACACACACATTTATGTGTATCATATAGAGAGATAACACACATACATCATATCATATAGTGGCAGTAATTTGCATATCAATTGAGTAATTTGGTAGTAATTTGCATATCAAATGAGTTCAGGATATATGTGTATGCAAATATATGCATACACACATATACACATATCTATCATAAAATATGACCTTCAAAACAGTTGGTTTTGGCTTATTCCTGCTGATAATTGTATATATAAATAGTTCTCCCCATGGAAGATGTGACTTGCTAAAATTTACCTTCTTTGCATGAAAGTCCAGCAAATCAGCGACACCATTCTAGCCAGACTTGGTCTGTGGGGTCCCACCTCCCCAGGCCGTATTGCAAATGATGTATGGATGGGAGGATTTAGGTAAGGTGGGGAGCTGAGCACAGGAAAGAGGCAGGAGGCTTGGTTTGCAGTTCAGACTCCACCACCAACTAGTCCAGTGACCTCGGCAGGTCTCATCCACGCTCCACATGGATCTGTAGAAGGAAGGGCGAAATCACCGGTTCCTAAAATTCCCTTCTGGGTCTGGCTTGTGTGGATAGTGTCCTTTCCTCCTCTGGAGAACAAGGTGCAGGGAGGGTGGCCTCAGGAAGTCACTCGCAAGGGTCAGCTGCCTCCTTTCCCTGCTGTGGAATCACAGTCTCCTCTCAGTTTAAATTGGAAGTGTTTCTCCCACCCAGAAACTCCTGAGATGAAAAGATCATTCACCAAGAGCATCTTGGTGACCAATCATTCGGGAAGATCCTGTTTATCATCTTGTGAATACGGTGCATTTATCCACTCACTCACTCACTCATTCAATAAGCATTTATGAGTGCTGTTGTGGTCCTGCCCCGACACGGAGATTAAAGCAAAGAACAGAAGAGTAATCCTGGCCTCTTGGAACTCACAACTGAGTGAAGGCTATGGATTTTTAAAATTAGGCAATTACAGCTAGGCATGGTAGTGTACACCTAGAATCCCAACACTTGGGAGGTAGAGACAGGAGGTAGTGGTAAATCACTAAATATTTAAAAATAACATATTTCAAAGACACCATTGGTCACAAGTTTGAAGATAACATCAGCAACGTAGGAGCAACCTAGTAAGATCCTGTTTTAAGACAAAACAAAGTACATAAAAGGGCTGTGTATGCAGCTCAGAGGTGGAATGCCCCTGTGTCTAGTCCACAGTAACACACACACACACACACACACACACACACACACACACTTGCACACACATGCACACACACTTTGAAATGGCTTTATCACAGCAGATTTCAGAGCAAAGATATTAACATATGAAGTGAACATATTTTTATTTATTTCATAATGAAAAGAGAGCTGCTTTGTCTTGGGACGTGGTGATCCTCTATGTTTATGAGCTTCCAATGGAACTGCAAAGAGAAATAAAATCCCCACAATGATAGTCACAGACTTGAATATCCTTCCATTAACAGTTATCAAAGAAGTAGAAAATTACTAAGAATGTAGAATATCTAAATAGCACCATCAGCCAACTTGATCTGATTGACATTAATGGACCACTTCACTCAACAACAGAATATATTATTCTTAAAGATACATATTACAAAATGTAATATTCTGTGTCATAAAAAATGCTCAAAAAATCTTAGAAGAATTCAAATCAACGCACAGTATGTTCTTTGACCAAAGTGACAGAAGGACATGTGGTAAATCACTAAATATTTATAAATAACATATTTCAAAGACACCATTGGTCACAAAGAAATCAAAGGGGAAATTAGAAAATTACTTCCTCTGAATTAATGCAAGCACAACATGTCAAACACGGGGATAAATTTATAGCACTTATTACTTATATTAGGAAAGAAGAAAAGCCTCAGAACAACAATTTCATCTTTCACTTTAGCAAACTAGCAGAGAAAATATCAAATAAAACCCACAGTAAGAAGAAGAAAAAATAATATAGATAGATCAAAGAAGAAATCAAAGGACTAAAACCCAGAAAACAATAGAATAAATAAATGAGAAATTAGTTCTTTGAGAGAATCCATTAAACTGAATAATCTCTATTATCCTAATCAGAAAAAGAGAAAAGAAAACACAAATTACCAATATCACAAATGACAGAAGTGAGGGGTTATCACTATAGAATCCATAGATATTATAAGAATAATAAAGGGATTTTATTAATACTTCCATGTAAGTAAATTTAAATTGCTTAGATAAAATAGACAAATTCCTTAAAAGATACAAATTATCAAAGCCCACTTAAGAATAAATAGACAACCTGGCTAGCCGACATCTACTAAAGTTGGATTTGTAGTTTAAAACCTTACAAAGTAAACTGTAGGCACAGATTCTATTACAGGTAACTTATGCATAGAAAAACATTAATAATGACAAGAAACCCAAATGCTTCCAGAAAATTTGAAATGAGGTGTTGCTTTTTAACTCATCTATGAGGCACTGATAAACCAGACATTACAATACAAAAACAAAAACAAAAATATCCTACAGACATACACCCTTGCGAACAGAGAAATAAACATTCTAAACAGAATGTTGGCATTTTTAATTCAATAACATATTAAAAAGTAACACATCATGACTATTATACAAGGCTGATTTAACATTAGAAAAGAAAGCATAATTCACCATGTGAATAAGCAGAGAAGAAAGTCCACTAGATGATCACAACACATGCAGAGAAAGTATTTGACAAAACCCAACAACTATTCCTTACTGAAAAGTTATCATAAACTAGTAGTATAAAGTTCTCTCAAATTGATAAGTAGTGACTGAAAACATTGTATCTAGTGGTAAAAGACTGAATTCTTTCCTTCCAAGAAGAGAAAAAATATTTTTTTGTGTGTGAAATATCCTGACTGGAAGTCTTTTCTGGATTTCTTTTTCAGTGGATTTGTGGTTGGCATACAGGAAAGCTGATTTTTTAAGATTGATTTTTGTATTTACTTTCCTGAATTTGTTAATCAGTTCAATAAGCTTTTTGATTGAGTTTGTTGGGTCTTCTAAGTATAGTATCATGTCATCTACAAATAGGAATAGTTTTAGTTCTTCTTTATCTATTTGTATTCCTTTGTTCCTTTTCTTGCCTTATTGCTCTGGCTAGAGTCTCAAGTACTATATTGAAAAGAAGTGGTGATAATGGACATCCTTGTCTTGTTCCTGTTTTTAAGGGGAATTCCTGAAGTATTTTCCCATTTTATAGGATGTTGGCTGTGGGCCTACTGTATTTTGCCTTTATGATGTTTAGGTATGGTCCGTCTATTCCGATTCTCTGCAGTGCTTTCAGCATAAATGGGTATTGGATTTTGTTGAATGCTTTTCAGCATCTATTGAAACGATCATGGAACCTCAACAGAGAAACCTTTTTCAACTATTCCTCCAATAGAAAACTATTATCTAGAGTGTACAGAGAACACATGAAACCTACAGCTAAGAAAACAAATAACCCAATCAAAAAATGGGCAAGTGAACTAAATAGACACTTCACAAAAATTCAAATGGCTAATAAATATATGAAAAAATGTACAACTTCATTAGTAATCAGAGAGATGCAAATAAAAACTACCCTGAGATTTCATCTAACTCCAACTAGAATGCCAATCATTCAAAACACAAACAACAAAAAATGCTGGTGAGGTTGTGGAGGCATGGGAACTCTAATACATTGTTGGTGGGATTGCAAATTAGTGCAACCACTTTGTAAAACAGTATGAAGTATTCTCAGAAGAATGGGAACAAACTTACCATATGATCCAGCAATACCACTTCTGGGTATCTACCCAAAATCATGGAAACCAAACTACCTAACTTATGCATGTGTATCTATGTTCATAGTTGCACAATTCACCATTGCCAAACAATGGAGCCAGCCAAGATGTTCATCAACAGATGAATGGATTATAAAATTATTAGATATATACAAAATGGAATTTTACTCAGCCATAAAGAAGAACAAAATTATGTCATTTACAGGGAAATGGATGGAACTGGAGAGCATTATTCTAAGTGGGATTATTCAGTCATGAAAAGTTAAAAAAAAATCAAATCCTCTCCTTAACATGCAGAAGCTAGGGAGAAGAAGGGTCATAGAAGGAACTCTAGACAAAGCAGGAGAAATCATAGATGAGCAAATAAGGTGAGCTAACTGAGGGGGACAGAGGTAGGGCAGAGGGAAATTCCCTAATGTACATGTTGAACATTTACAAACATATCAAGTCAGTCACTAAGCCAAACATGAGAAGGAGGGAGGGGGGGAGGGAATGGGGTGGAAATTGGGGAAGGGCTAAATGAGTGATGTGTGCATGTATGCCTCTACCATCTTCTACTCCATTAAGATGCATGACTACAATGCACCAATAAAAATTTTAAAGAAAGAACATGGAAAAGACAGAAGGTCTACTCTCACCACTGCTATTCAACATTTTTTGGAATTTCTAACAAGTATGATTAGTCAAAATAAGAAGCAAAACATCCAGACTGAAAAAGAAGTAAAACTTATTCAGTTTTTGTGTTTTTACTTTAAATACAAAATTTCTTTTGTATTTATTTGTATTTGCAGGTGGCATAATGCTTTAAAAAATCTGATTAAATCTACAAAAATATTACAAGACTAATAAATGAGTTTAGCAAGTTTGCAAGATACATGATCAATATGCTATACATATATGTTATATATACATATGCCCAAACAATAAGCAATCCAGATTAAAATTGTTAGACATTTGACTAATACAGATGTGAAGATATTAAAAACCATAAAAGACATGGATGGGATAATTTAAAGAAAACATAAGTAAATGGATACCCTTTTTCAGTAATCAATGTAATTTAATTTATTGACAACTATAATAAATTAAATTACATTTTGAGTTGCTTCCTTAGTTGATCTATAAATTCAATGCAATTTTAATCAAAATCCAAGCAGGTGTTCTTGTACAAACTGACCAACATATTCTAGAAGTCCATATGAAAACCAAAAGATCTGGGATATCCAGAACAACTATGAGAAAGGAAAATGACTTTGCAGAACCAACCCTGCCTGATCTTAAGACACGTAAAATTACAGTTGCTGAGACTCTGGGGTATTGGCACAGAGATAGAGCTAGTAATAGATAGGTGGGACAGAGTAGAGTCCAGGCATAGACCTGGACATGTGGACAACTGATTGTCAGCAGAAACACAAAGCAGTTCAGTGGCAAAAAGATAGTCCTTTCTTTAAATTGACCAGAATAACTGGATAAATGTAAAATCTAAAACTATGTCTTCCAGAGAAAAATATTTGACAAACCCTTTATAACTTTGGGTTAGGAAAAGAAAGAGGATATGAGAGAGAGAGAGAGAGAGAGAGAGAGAGAGAGAGAGAGAGAGAGAGAGAGAGAGAGAGAGAGAACGAGAACTTAAATATAGCAACAAAACACAGCCCAATTGATTGATTGGACTTAATCAAATTTAAAAATTTCTAGACTGTCATCAATCTAGTTCGACGCTGCTTCAAAATAAAAATCAGGCTGGGGTGTAGTCCAGAGGTTGAGTGCCCCTGATTCAATCCCCAGTACCTTCCCATCCCCAAATTTTTATTCTGCTGTTAAAGACACTACCAAGAAAGTGAAATAAAAGGCAGGCGTGGTGGTGCATGCTTGTAATCCCAGCATTTGGGAAGCTGAAACAGGAGGATCACAGTTTGCAGCCAGCCTCAGCTATTTAGTGAGGCCCTTTGCAACTCAGTGAGACCCTGTTTTAAAATAAAAAGAATAAAAAAATAGGGCTGGGGTGTAGTTTAGAGGCAGAATGCCCCTGGATTTCATCCCCAGTACCACAAAAAAAAAAAAAAAAAAGTGAAAAAAAATCACAGACTGGAGGAAAACATTCTCATGTCATATAGCTGGTAAAGTAATTGTGTATAAAATATATAAATAACTCTCAGAACTCAATAATAAGAAAACCAAAAATTAGACAATAAATTAGAATAAATACTTCATAAAAGAAGAAGTATGGCCGGGCGTGGTGGCGCACACTTGTAATCCCCACGCTTGGGAGGCGGAGACAGAAAGATCATGCAGGTTCGAAGCCAGCCTTGCTGCTTAAGAGACCCTGTTTTCAAATAAAAAATATCAAATAGGTCTGGGAGTGTAGCCCAGAGGTAGAAGGGTTTTCAGGAACCACAGTACCACCAAAAAAAAAAAAAAAGAAAAAAAAAAAGAAAGAAAGAAAGAAAGAAAGAAAGAAAGAAAGAAAAGGAAGAAATACGGCAACAGATAAGCACATGAAGAAATAGCTGATGTCATTAGTTAATAGTAGACTAGTGTTGTCATGAAATACCAACACACATCCATTAGAATGACTGGCTTCCCAAGGCTGACTACACCAAGCATTGGTGAGGATATGGAGGAGGGACTGGAACTCCAGGACCCTGATGAGAATATGATGTGGTGGATAGACTTTGGGAAAATGTTTGACAGTTTCTAAAAACATTAAATATCTACCTACCATATGGTATGGCTATTCCACCATTATACCTTTACTCAAGAAAAAGAAAAGACTATGCCAAAGGAATACCTGTATGTGAATACTCATAGCAGATTTATTTGTAATAGACAAGATCTCAAACAACCAAACTGTCCATCAATAGGAGAAGGAATAATCAAATTGTGGCACATCTATATATCATGGAAGACTTACTTCAGTAAAACAGGGAATTTACCATTTTTATACTCCTTTGGGGGTGCACTGTAATTATATGTCACACTGAGGTATAAATGATAGGAACATATATCCAACGACTCTTACAGCACTTTCCTCCCACCCAGAGGAAAGTAAACTAGGGACTTATGGAATTAACTATTGTTAGACACAACATGGATGAATTCCAAAATAATAATGTCGATCAAAAAAAGACAAAGAACAAAAAAAGAGTATAAACTGTTATTTCACTAAAATCAATTTTCGAGTGTGTACTTAAAGTTTCAGGGAGCAGATCAGTGGCTGCTTGGGGATGAGGAAGGAACAAGTTGGAGAAAACTTTGGGGGTGATGGATAAACTTCTTACCTTGACTGTGTGGAGGTTAGAGGTCAAACTATCTGTGCGTTCTGAATGTAATTTATTGTATGTCAATAAAAGCTTTTAAAAATCAAGTGAAAACTTGAAAAGTATATTTGGAGCAAATATGGTATTCCTATCATTAATAGATAAAAAGCTCATATAAATTAGTATGAAGAACACTAATAGTCTAAGAGATAAAAGGTCACATACAAACTTCAAAAAAATAAAAACATAGCCAGTGTTTTAAATTGAAATGCTCCACTCACTGAGAAGTGAGGAAACGAAAATTAAAAGAACTTAGAGATAATTTTTTTTTTTTGTGGTACTGGGGAGTGAACCCAGGGGCACTCCACCTTTGAGCTACACCCTGGCCCTATTTTTATTATTTATTTTTAAACAGGGTCTCACTAAGTAGCTGAGGCTGGTTGCGAACCTATGATCCTCCTATCTCAGCCTCCCAAGTACTGGGATTACAAGTGTGCACCACTTATTAGGGATGAGAAATTTTATTTTTAGAGATAAAAATTTTTATTTTAGAGATAAGAATTTTTATTTTTTAGAGATAAGAATTTTTATTTTTGCAAAGTAGGAAGTATTTTTAAATGACAAAAGAAACAATGCTTATCCAGGCATGAAGAAATGGTCTCTTATATATTACCAGATGCTATATAAATTCATATTATTGTTTGGACAAAACTTGGCAACATGCGTTACAGGTAACATACAACCTAAACTTTGAAAATTACTTGAGAATTACTTGATATTGATCCAGTAATTCTACCACTGGGAATCTCTCATAAGGAAGGACATCCCCGAATGGAAACACGCCTCTTTCCCACAGATACTCATAGCAGTAATATTTATACTAAGGAAGTTTTCGAAACAACCAAAAGTTAAATCATTAGAATTTTTTTGTTACATCAATTTCCTGAGAAGTTATACACAAAAAACGTACATTACAACTATGTTTTTTATAAAAGTTACAAAACATTGGCTTTGGGCGCATCAAGATGCTGATGATAGTTTTGTTCCGTATCCTACATTTATAGTTGATTTTCTTTCCTTTTTTCTGATCTTTGGGTATTTCCAATTTTAAGTGACTTTTAATATTTTTATATTAAGGGAAGAGCACCTTTAGTAAATGTAGAAGCAGAAAGTGTGGCCAGCTATCCACAGAGTTGATGCTTGAGAATAAAGGGCTGGGCTCCCTTTGTGCCCTAGCTATGCAGAGGCGCTGTGTGAGACTTCACCCAGAGAGTGATTTGGTTCCCATCTCTCAGGGGAGGGGCAAGGCTGGGGGTCTGCTTAAATCTCAGGCTCTCTATCCTCTCAGTGAACTTCAGACTCGTTCGTTCCTTCTCCATGTATATTCAGAGCACTTGCTTCTGGGAGGGCCCGAGGGCCCAGGGGCAGGCTAGCTGGAAAACATTCCAAGTCCCCTCCCACCCCCCAGTCCAAGGTTCCCTCTTTGAGAGCTGTACAATCAGGGTTCTTCAGAGGAACAGGACCAATAGAATAGAGTTATAAAAAAGGACTTGCTAGGTGGGCTTGCATGGTCAGGAGTGGGTAATCCCACCCTTGTCCTGGCAGGCTGGAGAGCCGGAGGAACCAGGAGCTACTCAGTCCACGAAGCTGGAGCCTCAGAACTCAAGGGACCAAGGATGCAGGGGTCCTGGGCCCTCCTGGAGAGATGCTGTGAGAGCCCATTCTCAAAGGTTGAGCAGCTGGAGCATGACGTCCACAGGCACTGGCAGCAGCAGCAGCAGCAAAGGCACTGGGCCACTTTCCTCCTGCCTTTTGTCCTATCTGGTCCCCAGCATGGTGGACAGTGACATCTACATTTAGAGTGGGTCTTTGCCCCTCAGTTTGCTGACCGGCAAGCCAATGTCTCTAGAGACACCCTCGCAGACATACTCAGAGCCGCCTTTACAGATTTTCTAGGTGGCTCTCAACCCAGTCAAGTTGACAACCATGGTCACCAACAGGGAGGTCCTGTGAGGAGCGGGCTTCAGAGGGCTGGTGGTTCTCCATTAGCAGGGCACTGAAGAGATAATGGCCCCAGGGAGGCAGATACATGCACACACATCCCAGCACCGTGTCTATCTCCAAGCCAAAAGGACAAATATGCTCAGAGGAAGAATCTTGCCAAATCAGACAAAGAGAAAGCCTGGTATTTCTTAGAAGACCCAGAGGCAGCCTCCATCAGCCTCGAGAGAAGCGAGAGCACGGGGGTGTTCCCCTGGAGACAGGTATACGAGAATGTGGAATCAGGTTAGGAGGTGCAAAAGGCAAAATGGGGGTGATATCTTGGTGGGGGAGTGTCCACTCTTGATGACAAGCACTTACCATATATTGACAATCAAGTTCACTTGGCTTTATGAGAACTTAGGAAGACAGTCCTGAATAGGTCCCAAGTTCTACCTTCACAGGAAGATTACAGAGCTCCAGCAAACTCTTCGACCTCAGAACTCCTCCTCCCAACTTCTAGACATCGCCTATCTTTTCATCAGAGCTCGTAAGACTTGTTAATACCGACGACTCCAGAGGAAGTCGACCGCTTCAGACACTCATGGGAAAAATGTGCCAGCCGCCTTTAGCCCAGATCAACATTACGCTGGAGAAGTAAGCCTGAAAAAGAGAATCTATTTTGACTTTCTTCTGTAAGTAAAAAGGGACCGTTTGCTGATGGTTCTTCATGCAATTCAAAAAGAAAATTATTAGATGTTACGCAGGCAAGTATCAACTTGTGATGGCGCTTTCCGCGAAGATGTAGAATGTCTCAAGAATATATTGCTAGGGATTTTCTGTTTGTTTTCATTATCTAATGTACACCAGGTTTGGGGGAGGTGAGTGTATGTATATGTGTGTTTCCATGGCAGGAGAAAGTGCAAAGTTATTAACATTTTCATCTGCAGAAACTGATTGAAATTGTGCTCACAGACTCGCAAGTGAGACGCGTTACAGGGTGCTGGTTGGCAACGTCTTCTAAAAGGAACGCCGTGAATGAGAAATTGTCATGCCAATGACAGTTCTGGCTGCTTCTACTACATGAGGGTTTTGAGGGGGCAGTTTTAAATGGGGCCTGGCTCAAGTCAGAGGACCCTCCAGCCTCCGGGGAAAGGCTCGATCGTGGCTAATGGTCACGCTCTGGCTTGTCACCCCCTCTGGAAGAGCTGATCTGTTTTCTGAGTCTACTAGTGACAGGATTATTGTCCCAGTGCTTCTGAAATGCTCTCATCCTGACTGTTTTTCTCTGAAGCTGTTGCAAAGGGCTTTGCCAAGAAAAGCAAACAATAAAATCAAAACATACCCTGTGTTCACGTCTTGGTTCCAGGAGCGTGGGTGCCAGGGGCTTCAGCTCAACGGGGACAGCCTCTGAGAGGCTCTGCAGCTTTGGAGACACAGACAGTCACATGGCCCCTTTTCTTGGCGGTCCAGGACAGCACCTAGGAATTTTCTGCTCTGGCCAGGAATGACAAATTCTTCTAGAAAGTCGATGCTTGGCTGGGGCCGCAGCTCAGTTCTGTGCAAGATGCCGGGCGTAAGAGCACGTTGTTCTTCATGCCAACCCTCAGAGGCTGGGCACTGCTTCCATGCTCCCAACCAGTGCCCTCTGCCTCCTGTACCAGGGCACCAGAGGCATCCATATTTGGTCGTGACATAGACTTACTGCTGTCATTGACATTTAAAAAAAATTCTTTTTCTATCCTTGTGATAATTTCCATTGTGCACAGAAGTATCAGGATGAATCTCTGTGGTGACAAATCCATTCAAAAGGAATGTTCTGGCCAGGGCCTGTCAATGGCCAGATGTGGGAAGTGGGATGTCTGTCCTGACATCTCTCCACCCCCTCCCTCTGGCAAGTGTCCTGTGTCCTCAGCTGCCTGTGGAGAGCAAGGCGCCCTGAAAGCTTCCCTCTCTCCTTCTCTTCCTTCCATCTCTCAGGGCCTCTTGAGAGCTAAGAGCTGCTTCCCAGACACCAGCACTTCACCAGGATCTCTTATAGCTTTGAGATAAAGGGTAAGAGCAGGATCGGCACTTAAGGCTACCAGGTAGACCGGAGGGGAGAGAGTTTTGGAAGCACAGTGGGGGTGTAAGCATACGCTCAGGGTCCTGGACATCATGTTTGGGGGCAGCTTCCCACAGGAGGCCCTCAGCAAAGCTTCAGCAGGTGAATACTTACTGAATTAGCTGGAGGAGGAGGGCATAGATTATGCTTTCTGCCTCTTTGGCTGATTGCAGGTGTGATTTTTTTTTCTTATCTGAGGAATTCTTCAGAGCTAGAAACCTCAGAGATCTCTGCCTCATAGTTGCACATGGGCCCACTTTTGACATAGCTGTAAGAATGATGATGTTAGGGATAAAAACAAACTGCTGGCTCCGGTGTATTATGTGGCTAACCTGCACCCTTCAGTGAGGAAATTTGGGCAAATGAGCTCTTGGGACAAATGCCAATCTGGTAGTGATCTCCTCATTTACTCTAGGCACAGATGAAGGCTCAGAGCTCCCAGCTCCTGCTGCCTGTGTCTGCCCCCTGAGCATGATGAGACAGTGTAGACGTGGGATGCTCTGTGGGTAGACAGTGCTCCAGTCCTGGTAGTGGAAAGGGCACCTGTAGCAGATGGGCAAAAAGACACACTGGGTAATGCCTCTTGTGTTTCGATCAGGAGCTAATGAGACAGACTGAACAACCAAGAAGACATACCTTCTTCCAGATTCTAAATTCTCACTGGAAACATGGAAGCTCAAAGCACCTCAGTGAAGAGGTCACGCCATCTGATTTAAGGGCTGCCAGGTCATTGATCATGGTACTTATAGTAGCTCATGGACGTGGTGGACTTTGGAATATATCCCTGTTGAAGTGAAGCAGTGCAGGGGTCAGTGCAGGAAGTCACTGTGACTTTTAAGAAGCACCATGTGGTCTCTTCTCATCCTGCGCCATGCCTCCTGTCTCCCGATGTCATATTTGGAAGAAAACCTAAAAATTCTTCTATGTGTCATATGCTATTTTAGAGAGTTAAACATTTTTTAAGAAATTTGTGAACCTCATTTCCTTCCAGGGACATTTCAGGTCGGAGTTAGCTTTGCTCGTCTCTGTGTGTAGTGCTACGAGGATGCCCTGGCTGTGATGGGCAGTAAGTGGGGTGTAGACTGTCTGTGACATGGGAGAACATGGGTGCAGCATGAAGACACGTAGATGAGCTCTACATCACGGCCCAGGAGACGGCTGGAAGTACATCACAGCGTCTTTACCAAAGCCTCAAAGATCATCCATGTTAGGTTGTTGACATGTTGTGCTAAACTGACCTTTAGCAAGGGCTCATTACACCTATGGACCAGATTAGACACAACTGAGGTGATGGAGCTTTAGGGCAAGAAGGAAGCTGCTCCCCCATTTTCCCTTCTATCTTCTCTTCGTTACTCTTGAATCTGTTCCTCTTACGATGTCTCCAGCTCAGTGAATGACTTCCCTTCACCCTGTCATACCCATCTTTCCCTCACTATTTGCCTAAGCAAACACCAAATATAATATCTTGTGTCTGTTTCTACCTGTTCACTCTTTTCACAGCCCAAGCATCCTCACCTCTCTCCTACATTATGGCCATGGCTTCCCTGGCTCTTTCCTTATTTCTTCTTACCTCCCTCTTCCTTACCCATTCATCCTCCACAAAGCAGCTAAGAGGATATTTTCAAGATACCAATCTGATTGTACCCTACTCCTGCTTAATGCCCACAGCAGACACTTCTGTGTCCCTTTCTCTCTGACAGTCTCTCTTCTCTCTCTCTCTCTCTCTCTCTCTCTCTCTCTCTCTCTCTCTCTCTCTCATACACACACACACACACACACACACACACACACATGGCCCAGCATCGTCTGGCCTGCTCCTTACTGTAACAGCGTTACCTGTCATGCAAACATTCATCATGTCTTTGCCTTTCTTACCTTTACCGTATTCCTCAATGTGCCAAGACTCTGGTGACTTATGACCCTCATTCTGTGCTGTCTTTTCCACCCGGGACTACAGAGATCCCCCAACTTTGCCTGGACTCTCTACCCTTCCGCAGACTTGTGTGGCCAACCTGTTTTCAATCTTGCCTTAAATGGCACTTCCTCAGAAAGACCTCCTTATTCCTTTTTTTTTTTTCCTGCAAAAGGCCAGAGAGTAAGTGGTTTTTACTTTTCTGGTTATATGGTCTTTGTAGCAATGTTCAGTTCTGCAGTTGTAGCCGAAAGCACCCATAGACAATAATTTAGTGAATGAACATGGAATTTGTTACAATAAAACTTTATCTAAAATAGCAGGTAGTGGGCCATAGTGAGTCATGAACCATAATTTGCCAGTCCCTGTATTCATAATAATATGCAAATAAGTCATTGTCTCTGTATGATTCTGGGTTAATGTCTATCTTTGCTCCTTGTATTTTCTTTATATGAGGGCAGAAATGAAACCTGCCTTGTAGTATCCAGCAGAAACAATAGGCACCTAAGTAAATTATTTACTCAAGCCATACCTATTTGTTCAATCAGGCTTTATTTCAAGACTTTGTCGTCAGCAATGGGGAAGGGCCTTACTCTTTTCTGTAGAGGACAACAACTTGAGTGCACAGGAAAGTTAGACCTGCTGCACCCATCTTGGCATCATGTAGAGCCCAAGAGTGAGACCAGCACTGAGAAGCCAGTCTAAGAAAGAAAGAGGAAAAAAATCAGACCGTGAATATGCCATTCAGGCCCTAGATCAAGCCCTGCTTGACTCATTCTATCTCGATCTTGGCTATAAAATTTCATGTCTCTACATAATATCATTCTTATACAATATATTTTCATTCTTAAATAACAGCTTAGTTGAATTTTTTTGCTGCATGCAATGGGAAAAATATACAAAGCCTAATACATAAAGTATTAGAAAATTGTATATAGAAGTCACTCGTGTTTGCTGAATAAATGAGTGCTTATTCTTAGTAACAAGTACATATGGTTTTGTTCTATTTATAACAATATATCTTTACTTGAAATTTTAAATTCATCTCCAACTTAAGATTTTGATTGAGGAAAATTTTCACATTTTTGTCCATTGTTAAGCAATCAAAGTGGATTTCTCATCTAATACAAGGTGTCACAAGAAAGGGATTATGAATTACAAGAACTTATTTTATCTACAATTTCAAGAAAAGGTATCTTGGGGACTTCCGGGAAGATGGCGACCGAGAAAAGCGGGGCTTAAGAGCCCCGCTAACAACCAATCTCCATTACCACAAAATCAGCGCCTTTCATAGCCAGAAAACACCATCACCAGAGAAACAAAAATATCACCAGGCTCCAGAGAGAAAGCGGACTGAGAAGAGAGCTCAGAGCCACAGAGGAGATACTCCGGCCTCACACCTGAGGACACGGCAGCAGCGCCATACTGCCAGCGGCAGCGGTGAGTTCACTGGATGGCTACAGCAAGCCGAGGTGAGACGCTGCGGAACAGCCAGGCGGGATTTTTCAGCGCAGGGAGCATCTAAAGCTTCCAGTGGCTGAGCTCAGCACACGCTGCAGGGACTCAGAGTGGAACTCAAAACCAAGAAGAAATAAGCCAGCCTCACGGCCGAGGGCGTAGCAGTGGCGCCATATTGCCACCGGCGGCAGCAGCAGCGAATTCACCGAGTTCAGTACAGCTACATCTGCGAACTCAAGAACAGTGAGTCAAATTGCGGGCCACAGAGGAGAAATCCCAGTACTGTACTCCCTGGGACTTGACACAGTGGGGAAGTGGTGGTGGCAGAGATATCACACCATAGGAGAACGTGCAACCTGGCACCCCCCATAGTTTAAAGCAGCCTCTATCGACTCCCTGGGTCGGAGACTCTGTGATACAACCCAGTAAAGGAGTAGTGGGGTCTGAAATACTACAGACTCGAGATCCAGAGCACCTTAAGTGAAGTCATAGTGACCCAAGGGAAGAACCTAGAGAAGGCACAAACTTCCGAAATCATGGGAAAGAGGAATAACACTGGAGCAATGAATGCCCACAACCCCACAACATCAGAACCCAATAAAACAGAAAATCAGAGATTTCTAGAAGATCAAATCAGGAAAATAACTGTAGAAATAATAGAGGTGCTTCGAAAAGAACTCAGAGAGAGCCAAAAAGAGATAAAGGATGCAATTAATGAAGTAAAGGCCTCAATTCAAAGCACAAACAACCAATTAGACCACATGCAGAACAGAATCTCGCTCTTAGAAGATGATCATTCCAAAAATGAACGCATAGTTTCTAATCTAGGAAAAAATATCCAACAGCAGGAATCTGACATTGAAGAAATATGGGCCCATTTTAAGAGAGCTAACCTAAGAATAATTGGAATAGAGGAGGGAAAAGAAAGTGAAACCAAAGGGATCAACAATCTCTTCAAGGAAGTAATAGCAGAAAATTTTCCAAACATAGAGCAAGAGGTTGATACACAGATCCAGGAAACTTATAGAACTCCCTTTAGACAGGATCGGAGAAGAGGATCCCCACGCCACATAATTGTCAAAATGACCACTGTGGAAGCCAAGCAGAGAATCTTAAAGGCAACAAAAACAAAGGGCCAAGTGACATTCAGAGGCAAACCAATTAGAATCACTCCAGACTTCCCAAACCAAGTCATGAGAGCCAGAAGGGCTTGGAGTAACATATTCCAAACTCTGAAAGAAAACAACTTCCAGCCAAAAATGTCCTACCCAGCAAAACTTTCTATCAAATTAGATGGAAAAATAAGAAGCTTCCATGACAAACAGAAACTGAAGGAATTTATGTCTTCAAAACCAGTGCTAGAGAAAATATTCAAAGAGATTAACTAGAAAGAAGAAATAGGTAACACACACCAGAACCAGAGAAACAAGATTTTCCATCCAACAGACAACTAAGATTGGTTATCTGTGGAGATTCATTATTTATGTTAGTCTTTTACCTATCTCTAAATTGTATTGTTTGCCTTTATTGTTGTTAATTTTTAGGATTTCTAGTTGGAATATTAATATACCTTCAGATATAGCATTTGGAAATATTTTATCCAATTCTATTAGTAACTTTTAACTCTGTTTACATTGTCTTTGGATATACAATATTTTTTTCTATTTTTTAGGGAGTTTGTATACTCTTCTGTTGCCTGTGCCATTGAAATCATATCCAAGAAATCACCGCCAATTTCAATGTTGTGAGGTTTTATGACCCAGATTTTCTTCTAAAAGTATAGTCTTATGATTTATATTTAGGTCTTTTATCTATTTTTGAGTTAATACTTGTATATGGGATTAGGTAAGGATCCAATTTTATTCTTTTCCATGTAATTATTATTTTTCAACAATATTTAGTTAAAAGATTATTATTTCCACCACCAAAGGTTCGTGGAAACCTTGTCAAAAATAACTTGATAATTTAGGGAAGAATTTAGCTCTAGGCTTGTATTTAACTCCAATGGTTTATATATCTGCCTTTAGAACAGTACTACACTGTTTCAATTATTGTAGCTTTATATGGTTTGAAATCAGAAAATATATATCTTCTAGCTTTGTTCTTTTTCAAGATCGTTGTGGGTATCTAGAATCCATATTCCATATTAGGATAGATTTTTTTCTGAAAAATAAATATATAAATATATGATAGTTTCACCTAAAAAAATAGAAAAAAATATTCTCTGGTAAGAAAGAAAGCAAAAAGAAATATTGAAATGTTATCTTTAAGTCATCAAAAGCTTGGTATCAGACAAATGAAACTGTTATGTGAGATTATCATTTTTAATTTTGGATAAATTGCTATAATACTAGATGTCAACCACTAAGCCAAGCATGGGAAGGAGGGATGGGGAGAGAATGGGGTGGGGATCGGGTGGGGGCTGACTGGGTGGTGTGCGCATGTATGTCTACAAAAGTTTGTATCCCACTATGATGTATGAATACCAATTAAAAAAAATTAAAAAAAGAAAAAAAAGAAAAGGTATCTTGTATAAAAAGAGGCTTGCTAACACCTCTCCCCAAATATATAGATAAAAATAATCATATAAAAAGTTGACATTTATGTTAAGGAATTACAAATTAATATAACAATGAGATACTGCTATGCTCCTATGAAGAAAGCCAAACTCCAGAACCCTGGCAACTCCAAATGCTGTGGGGGATATGGAGTAACAGGAACTCTCATTCATTGCTGGCAGCAGTGAAAAATGGTTACAGACATCTAGGAAGGCAACGTGGCAGTTTCTTACAAAGCTAAACACATCCTTACCGTGTGATCCAGTGATCATGCTTCTTGCTGTTTACCATAAGGAACCGAAAGTCTTTATCTGCCCAAAACCCTGTACATGGATGTCGATAGCAGCTTTATTCATAACTGTCAAAATATGTAAGCCGGGCATGGTGGCACATGCTTGTAGTCCCAGCGCTTGGGAGGCTGAGACAGGAGGATCAGGCAGGTTCGAAGCCAGCCTCAGCTACTTAGTGTGACTCTCAGCAACTTAGTGAGACCCTGTTTCCAAATAAAATAGAAAATAGGTCTGAGAGTGTAGCCAGGAGGTAGAAGGCCCCTGGATTTCATCCCTAGCACCACAAAAAAATATTCAAGCAACCATGTGCCCTTTGGTAGGTGAATGAGTACATTGTGGTACATCCAGACAATGAAATATTATTCAGCGCTAGAAAGAAATGAGTATCAAACCATGGAAAGACTTGGGAAGAAAAAGAAGCCAATCCGAAAAGGCTACATACTATGTAGTTTCAACTATACAACATTCTGGAAAATGCAAAACTATGGGGACAATATAATATCAATGGTTACCAGAGGCGGAGTGGAGGGAGGCATGAATAGGCAAAGCAAAGGATTTTTAAAACAGTGAAAACCATTCCGTGGGATGCTACAGTTGTGGATGCGTGTCATTATATGCTTGTCAAAACTTATGGGGCACGCAGCAGCGTGAGCAAACCCCAATGTAAACCCTGGCCTTGTGACAGCAGTGTATCAGCATAGGCGCCTTGATCTGTGCGACTCTGGTGGAGGTTGTGCCCGGGAGGGGACAGGATATATGGAAACTATACTTTCTGCTCAATTTTGCTGTGGACCTAAAACTGCCCTAAAACAGAAAGTTATTTTTAAAAACTTTTAGGCTATTTTAAAAAAAGAGGTTTGCCCATACCATATATATATATATATGGTTCAAATAAAATTTATTCAATAATTCAGATTATTCTTGGCACTTCTCTCCAAGAACTTCTCCCCACAAGATATTACATATAAGAACTCAGAAAGAAAAAGTAAGAAAACAACTCACTAAATCTGTACATATGTAATGTCGTGCATTCTGGCTCTTTGGTACCATTTTCAATCTTCATTATGAGTATGAAGACAGTGGAATTTGTCTTTCTTTGTCTTAAGACCCAGGACCACAAGTAGCCATGTCTTGTTTGCCAATACACGGAAGTCCTGGGATGCCTCTGCCCCAAGTAGTAAATGCTACAAAAGTGAGAATAGAAGAAAGATACAAGACCAGAGGAAGAGGGCCACCTGAAATATCAACCCGAGCTTGTTTTTCCCATGCTGAGCTATTCACTGGTTCTTCTCACCAGATAGACCCAAACCCCGCGTCCTCATTAGTGAATACCAGAAAGGCTCCAGGTGAGCTGGCTCCCCCACTCCTACCCCCAGTCCCAGCCTCTCCCTCCCTGCGACACATGGGAACCTTTTCCTGTCCTCTCTGCCTGGAAGCTCTTCCTGCCTGACTTCCTGTCAACTTCATTCTATTCTCTGATCAAACACCACTTCCCCAGGGAGGCCATCTTTGACCATGAGATGAAATACCAACTCCCCCCCCAGTGTCTCTATTCTTCTTTGCTTGACGCCTCTTTGTAGCCCCCCTAACCCAACCCCACTCCCTGGCCCCCGGCCCTCTGTTCTCCATCTAACTTTCTTCATTTCCATCTCAGCTCCCGAGGACAGAGTCTGGGGGTGTTGGACTCCGTTTTCCTCACCTCAGCATCTGTAACTGTGCCTGACACATGGGAACAACTCGATAAATATTTATTGATGGAATTCTTCATGGCTGATTTTTATATGTCAACCTGGTACCACATTAAATTCATTGTTTGATTTTCTAATACGAAAAAGAAATATCAGTGACAACGAATGCCCTGGAACAGCTCACACATCTCCAATGACGAGGCACAGGTGACCGAGTGTGCCACCCGCTTCATTTATTCCAGATCAAACTCAAATACTCAAAACGTAAAGAATATCACATGCTTCCTTGTGGAACCGAGACATACTTTTCAAGAGGATTAGCTTATAAGAGTCAGATAATCCTCCTGGGTTGGATAAATAGATCTTATAGAAATTCCTGGGGCACGTTGTACCTAAGGCCTTTTTTTTTTTTTTTTTTTTTTTTTTTTTTTAATTAATTTATTTTTTAAATTGGTGCATTGTAGTCATATATCAATCACATTGGAGTACAAGACTTGAGAGGATATACAAGCACACATCATCCAATTAGCCCTCCTGCAGCCCCCGTCCCATTCCCTCCCCCTCCCTCCATCCCACACTTCTTTGGTGATTTACTTTGATACATTTGTTTATGTACCTCCTGCATTTTAAAGAGGCTCCGTCCTCCAGTATTACATACCCTCTGATTGGTCACATTAGTTGCTTCACTATAGGGCCCTTTCTATAGCTCAACCTCTTCCTGTTGCCCGTTTCCTCCTAGTTATTGCTGATTAAGGGAAGCATCTGATTTATATTTTCTGCGATATTTCTCTGTGCATGCTGCGTTGCAAGTACCAATCCCACTCTTGATGGTCCCAGTAGTGCCCTGGCTACTCAGTGGACTGATCCAGACCTCGCTGGCTCACGCAGCGGCCTTGCCTCATGGGAGGACCCAGTTCTGGTCTCGCTGGCCCCTGAACCGGTCAAACCCCTAAGCTGGCTTTTGTCCCGACCTTGGAGGCCGCAGGAGTGAACTTGCCTCACGCCAGGCTCCGATGCTGGCCATTGGCCCCTGCACCAGTCTAACCCCTTGGCAGGATTCCAGTCCCGGCCTCGGAGGCCCCAACACTGGTAATGCCTCACGGCAGGCTCCGATGCCGGCCTCACTGGCCCCAGCACCGGCCTAACCCCTCGGCAGGCTCTTATCCTGGCCTCGAGGCCCCAGTACCGGCCTTGCCTCAAGGCAGGTTCCGATGCCGGCCTCGCTGGCCCCAGCACCAGCCTAACCCCTCAGCAGGCTCTTATCCTGGCCTCGGAGGCCCCAGTACCGGCCTTGCCTCACGGCAGGCTCCGATGCCGGCCTCACTGGCCCCAGCAGTGGCCTAACCCCTCGGCAGGCTCCGATCCCGGCCTCAGAGGCCCCAGTACCGGCCTTGCCTCAAGGCAGGCTCCGATGCCGGCCTCGCTGGCCCCAGCAGCGGCCTAACCCCTCGGCAGGCTCCGATCCCGGCCTCAGCGGCCCCAGCACTGGTCATGCCTCAAGGCAGGCTCCGATGCCGGCCTCGCTGGCCCCAGCACCGGCCTAACCCCTCGGCAGGCTCTTGTCCTGGCCTCGGAGGCCCCAGTACCGGCCTTGCCTCACGGCAGGCTCCGATGCCGGCCTCGCTGGCCCCAGCAGCGGCCTAACCCCTCGGCCGGCTCCGATCCCGGCCTCGGAGGCCCCAGCACTGGTCATGCCTCAAGGCAGGCTCCGATGCCGGCCTCGCTGGCCCCAGCACCGGCCTAACCCCTTGGCAGACTCTTATCCTGGCCTCGGAGGCCCCAGTACCGGCCTTGCCTCACGGCAGGCTCCGATGCCGGCCTCGCTGGCCCCAGCACCGGCCTAACCCCTCGGCATGCTCCGATCCCGGCCTCGGAGGCCCCAGCACTGGTCATGCCTCACGGCAGGCTCCGCTGCCGGCCTCGTTGGCCCCAGCACCGGCCTAACCCCTCGGCAAGCTCTTATCCTGGCCTCGGAGGCCCCAGTACCGGCCTTGCCTCATGGCAGGCTCCGATGCCGGCCTCGCTGGCCCCAGCACCGGCCTAATCCCTCGGCAGGCTCTTATCCTGGCCTCGAGGCCCCAGTACCGGCCTTGCCTCAAGGCAGGCTCCGATGCCGGCCTCACTGGCCCCAGCACTGGCCTGACCCCTCAGCAGGCTCTTATCCTGGCCTCGGAGGCCCCAGTACCAGCCTTGCCTCACGGCAGGCTCCGATGCTGGCCTCGCTGGACGCAGCAGCGGCCTAACCCCTCGGCAGGCTCCGATCCCGGCCTCAGAGGCCCCAGCACTGGTCATGCCTCAAGGCAGGCTCCGATGCCGGCCTCGCTGGCCCCAGCACCGGCCTAACCCCTTGGCAGGCTCTTATCCTGGCCTCTGAGGCCCCAGTACCGGCCTTGCCTCACGGCAGGCTCCGATGCCGGCCTCGCTGGCCCCAGCACCGGCCTAACCCCTCGGCATGCTCCGATCCCGGCCTCGGAGGCCCTAGCACTGGTCATGCCTCACGGCAGGCTCCGCTGCCGGCCTTGTTAGCCCCAGCACCGGCCTAACCCCTCGGCAAGCTCTTATCCTGGCCTCGGAGGCCCCAGTACCGGCCTTGCCTCACAGCAGGCTCCGATGCCGGCCTCGCTGGCCCCAGCACCGGCCTAACCCCTCGGCAGGCTCTTATCCTGACCTAGAGGCCCCAGTACCGGCCTTGCCTCACGGCAGGCTCCGATGCCGGCCTCGCTGGCCCCAGCAGCGGCCTAACCCCTCGGCAGGCTCCGATCCCGGCCTCGGAGGCCCCAGCACTGGTCATGCCTCAAGGCAGGCTCCGATGCCGGCCTCGCTGGCCCCAGCACCGGCCTAACCCCTTGGCAGACTCTTATCCTGGCCTCGGAGGCCCCAGTACCGGCCTTGCCTCACGGCAGGCTCCGATGCCGGCCTCGCTGGCCCCAGCACCGGCCTAACCCCGCGGCATGCTCCGATCCCGGCCTCGGAGGCCCCAGCACTGGTCATGCCTCACGGCAGGCTCCGCTGCCGGCCTCGTTGGCCCCAGCAGCGACCTAACCCCTCGGCAAGCTCTTATCCTGGCCTCGGAGGCCCCAGTACCGGCCTTGCCTCACGGCAGGCTCCGATGCCGGCCTCGCTGGCCCCAGCACCGGCCTAAATCCCTCGGCAGGCTCTTATCCTGGCCTCGAGGCCCCAGTACCGGCCTTGCCTCAAGGCAGGCTCCGATGCCGGCCTCGCTGGCCCCAGCACCGGCCTAACCCCTCAGCAGGCTCTTATCCTGGCCTCGGAGGCCCCAGTACCGGCCTTGCCTCACGGCAGGCTCCGATGCCGGCCTCACTGGCCCCAGCAGCGGCCTAACCCCTTGGCAGGCTCCGATCCCGGCCTCAGAGGCCCCAGTACCGGCCTTGCCTCACGGCAGGCTCCGATGCCGGCCTCGATGGCCCCAGCAGCGGCCTAACCCCTCGGCAGGCTCCGATCCCGGCCTCAGCGGCCCCAGCACTGGTCATGCCTCACGGCAGGCTCCGATGCCGGCCTCGCTGGCCCCAGCACCGGCCTAACCCCTCGGCAGGCTCTTATCCTGGCCTCGGAGGCCCCAGTACCGGCCTTGCCTCACGGCAGGCTCCGATGCCGGCCTCGCTGGCCCCAGCACCGGCCTAACCCCGCGGCATGCTCCGATCCCGGCCTCGGAGGCCCCAGCACTGGTCATGCCTCACGGCAGGCTCCGCTGCCGGCCTCGTTGGCCCCAGCAGCGGCCTAACCCCTCGGCAAGCTCTTATCCTGGCCTCGGAGGCCCCAGTACCGGCCTTGCCTCACGGCAGGCTCCGATGCCGGCCTCGCTGGCCCCAGCACCGGCCTAAATCCCTCGGCAGGCTCTTATCCTGGCCTCGAGGCCCCAGTACCGGCCTTGCCTCAAGGCAGGCTCCGATGCCGGCCTCGCTGGCCCCAGCACCGGCCTAACCCCTCAGCAGGCTCTTATCCTGGCCTCGGAGGCCCCAGTACCGGCCTTGCCTCACGGCAGGCTCCGATGCCGGCCTCACTGGCCCCAGCAGCGGCCTAACCCCTTGGCAGGCTCCGATCCCGGCCTCAGAGGCCCCAGTACCGGCCTTGCCTCACGGCAGGCTCCGATGCCGGCCTCGATGGCCCCAGCAGCGGCCTAACCCCTCGGCAGGCTCCGATCCCGGCCTCAGCGGCCCCAGCACTGGTCCTGCCTCACGGCAGGCTCCGATGCCGGCCTCGCTGGCCCCAGCACCGGCCTAACCCCTCGGCAGGCTCTTATCCTGGCCTCGGAGGCCCCAGTACCGGCCTTGCCTCACGGCAGGCTCCGATGCCGGCCTCGCTGGCCCCAGCAGCGGCCTAACCCCTTGGCAGGCTCCGATCCCGGCCTCAGAGGCCCCAGTACCGGCCTTGCCTCACGGCAGGCTCCGATGCCGGCCTCGCTGGCCCCAGCAGCGGCCTAACCCCTCGGCAGGCTCCGATCCCGGCCTCAGCGGCCCCAGCACTGGTCATGCCTCAAGGCAGGCTCCGATGCCGGCCTCGCTGGCCCCAGCACCGGCCTAACCCCTCGGCAAGCTCTTGTCCTGGCCTCGGAGGCCCCAGTACCAGCCTTGCCTCAAGGCAGGCTCCGATGCCGGCCTCACTGGCCCCAGCAGCGGCCTAACCCCTCGGCAGGCTCCGATCCCGGCCTCGGAGGCCCCAGCACTGGTCATGCCTCAAGGCAGGCTCCAATGCCGGCCTCGCTGGCCCCAGCACCGGCCTAATCCCTCAGCAGGCTCTTATCCTGGCCTCGGAGGCCCCAGCACCGGCCTAACCCCTCGGCAGGCTCTTATCCTGGCCTCGGAGGCCCAAGTACCGGCCTTGCCTCATGGCAGGCTCTGATGCCAGCCTCGCTGGCCCCAGCACCGGCCTAACCCCTCAGCAGGCTCCGGTCCCGTCCTCGGGGGCCCCAACACTGGCCTTGCCTCACGGCAGGCTCCGATGCCGGCCTCGCTGACCCCAGCACCGGCCTAACCCCTCAGCAAGTTCCGGACCCGACCTCGGAGGCCCTAGCACAAGCCTTGCATCATGGCAGGCTCCAATGCCGGCCTCGCTGGCCCCAGCATCGGTCTAACCCCTCTGCAGGTTCCGATCCTGGCCACGGAGGCCTCAGTAGTGGCCTTGCCTCACAGCAAGCTCAGATGTCGGCCACTGGCCCCAGCGCCCGCCTAACCCCTCAGCAGGTTCCGATCACTGTCTCTGTGGTTATTATTTCAAAGGTTCCAGTTGTAATGTATCAGATCTCTGCCTCCCCCGAATATTGGCCACTGGCATTGTCACTGCCTCCACTGTTTCAAATCCTTCCCAGGCTCTTTTTCCACTCTGAAAGTTGTCCAGTGTTCCTAAGCATGCGTGATGGTAGCATTCGACATTTAGTGTAATTTCTCCAAAAAAATAAAGTTGGTAAGATCCGGTTTCTGCTTCTCCTGAATACAAGTCTCCACCACCATCGCGAAGAACTCTTTCAACACCGCATTTCTCCTTGGTCTCCGCTAAACTCTCTCCTTATATGTGATGTCTGAGATTCTTAACAATATAGAGAAATAGCAGTCCTCTTTCACGGCGAATTTTTCCATAAGTTCCAGTGCATTTAGATAAGTTTTGTCTGCATCTCCAGTGTCCTGGCATCCATAACGGCTTTCTTACCACCTCTCCGATATTTTTCTTTATCTTTTTCTGTTCTGGGCCCGGTTTCTCCAGGGGTCTGGCGTGCTACTCGCAGTTCGGCCGGGACCCAGAGTCCCGCGACCCGGGCCCCATCTGGCGTGCCCAGCCCGCGACCCCCGCCCAGAACCCAGCGTCTTACTGGGTCCGGTTTCTCCAGGGGTCTGGCGTGCTACGTGCAGTTCGGCAGGGGCCCAGAGTCCCGCGACCCGGGCCCCATCTGGCGTGCCCAGCCCGCGACCCCCGCCCAGAACCCAGCGTCTTACTGGGTCCGGTTTCTCCAGGGGTCTGGCGTGCTACGTGCAGTTCGGCAGGGGCCCAGAGTCCCGCGACCCGGGCCCCATCTGGCGTGCCCAGCCCGCGACCCCCGCCCAGAACCCAGCGTCTTACTGGGTCCCGTTTCTCCAGGGGTCTGGCGTGCTACGCGCAGTTCGGCAGGGGCCCAGAGTCCCGCGACCCGGGCCCCATTAGGCGTGCCCCGCCCGCGACCCCCACCCAGAACCCAGCGTCTTACTGGGCCTGGTTTCTCCAGGGGTCTGGCGTGCTACGCGCAGTTCGGCCCGGGGCCCAGGGTCCCGCGACCCAGGCCCCGGCTTTTGTGCGCCGCGCGCAACCCCTGCCCAGAACCCAGCGTCTTACTGGGCCTGGTTTCTCCAGGGGTCTGGCGTGCTACGCACAGTTCTGCCTGGGGCCCAGAGTCCCGCGACCCGGGCCCCATCTGGCGTGCCCAGCCCGCGACCCCTGCCCAGAACCCAGCGTCTTACTGGGTCTGGTTTCTCCAGGGGTCTGGCGTGCTACGCGCAGTTCGGCAGGGGCCCAGAGTCCCGCGACCCGGGCCCCATCTAGCGTGCCCAGCCTGCGACCCCCGCCCAGAACCCAGCGTCTTACTGGGTCCGGTTTCTCCAGGGGTCTACCTAAGGCCTTTTACTAAAATTAAATTAGTAACAAAATGAGCTTTTCTTGGAATAAATTAAACTGGTCTGCTTTAATAAGCTGTTTTAAACCATCATGATCTGATCATTGGGGGCTCCCTCCAGACACACATGGCCTTTCAAAACCCCTGTTCGCAGCCACCTGCCTCTACCTCTGGGAGAGAGGGAGGGAGAGAAGGATGGTGTTCTGGAAGGGGCAGTAGCCATGTCTGCAAAGGAAGACAGATTTTCAAACATCTGTAAACCTCTCTAAAATGAGCCAAAGAATTCCAATGGCATAGGAAAACTTCTTGCTTGGGTTGGGGTCGATGACAATATGAAATACATAGGAACTTTCACGAACCGGCCCGTCAGCTTCCCTGCCTGACACCCCCACTCCCACCCCCATAAACTGAAGCTGAGATTTTGATTATGTCAATAGCTGCTGCCGGGGCAGGGACCTCACCCAGGGCACATCCTTGGGGCATGCTCAACACTGAATTCTGCCTCTCGCTTACAAAAACACTGGTCCTGGTGATGTCGGTGCAAGCACCCTCTTCTCCCTCAGGTGCAAAACCACCTCGGCTCAGGATGAAATCACACCACTGTGCAAATATTTTACTTTCATATATCATCTGTAGCAAGTGTAATACTGAGATTTAAAGGTAAATAGCTAGAGAAATTGCGGTGGTGTTATTGGGCTGACAATCCTATCAAAGCAAATCAAATCTTGCTGTAGTCAGCCAAAAGCAAATAGAGGTTTCAGTCACAGTGGTTCTGGGGGCTCTTTCAGTGCATGTATACAAGGCTGTGATTTTGGTCAACAAATAATCAAATAAAACCAAATTTTATAAGGGTTATTCTCAGCTAAGATATTGAACTCTTTATCTGAAAATCATGCTTTTTATTCTCTTTGAAAGGAGTCAGAACTGAACTGGGAGGACGTTAGCATTCTTTTTTTTTTTTTTTTCTGGTGGTACTGGGGGTGGAACCCAGAGGCTTTCTACCTCCGGGCTATACTCCCAGACCTATTTTATATTTTATTTGGAAACAGGGTCTCACTAAGTTGCTGAAAGCCTCACTAAGTAGCTGAGGCTGGCTTCGAACCTGCGCGATCCTCCTGTCTCAGCCTCCCAAGCGCGGGGATTACAAGCGTGCGCCACCACCACGCCCGGCAGGATGTTAGCATTCTTGATGTAGATACGGAAAAGGGGGAAGAATAGACATGAATTGGAATAATAAATGTCACTGAGTCCCTGCAAGGAGCAGGTTTGACTTGTGTTTTTGCAGACGCTTTCCTGGAAGGGATCAGGCCTGTGGCTGTCTTCCAGTGACCATCTACAGTAGCTGAGGCATGGGTGCCCAGAGGTGGAGGTGCTAAGCAGGATGAAGAGTCATTCAACCCCTCAATTGGTAGACAAAACCAATCATTTGGGGCCAACCTGTGTCAGGCCCTGTGCTAGGATTTGAGAATAGAAAGCAGCCCCCACCCTGTTATTTATTTAGATATAAGAAAAAGGACATGGGGTATTATAGTTTGAATTTGGAATGTCCCCCAGCAGCTCCTGTGTTGAAAGCTTGGTCTCCAGTGCACTAGTGTTTAGTGTTTAGAGGAGGGCTTTCAGGAAATAAAGGGATCCTGAGGGCGCTAACCTCTTTGCTGGATTCACCCATTGATGTGTTCATAATCTGAATGGACTATTGGAATGTGGTAGAGCTGCAGGAGGCTGGACCTAGTTGGAGGGAGTGGGTCCTTGGAGGTGTGCCCTTGGGGACTGCATCTTGTCCCCAGCCACCCTCCTGGTCCCGGCTTCCTGCGGCCATGAGTGGAGCAGCTTTCCCCCTTCAGAGCCTTTCGACTTGATGTGCTGTCTCACCTCAGGACCAGAAGTAATGCATCCAGCTGACCATGAACTGAAACCAGGAATCAAAAAAAAATTAAACATTTAAAAATTTAAAAAAAAATGGGTTTTCTCCAATATTTTGTCACGGTGGCAAAAAGCTAGCTAGCACTTTGGGAGACTGATAAATATGAAATAAAGCAGTAAGAAAACAGTACAAGGATCTCCCAGAAGGGAAGGCTGAGCCGGGAATGGAGAATGAAGGAGCAGAGCCCTGGGGGAGACCAGGGTGGAGCCAGCCTGGGATCTCCCAGCTCACTCTGAAGGCTGTGCTATGTGCTCAGGGGCGAGGCTGCTCCTGGTGTCACTGATGAGGGTCAGACAGGTGATGGAGTAGGAGGGGCATGAGCAGAGAGAGGACCTGGGGAACCCCTTAGCAGCCACCCATCAATTGTGGAGCCAGCATTTTTATTACACCTGTCCAGCCCAGAGCCATCACTGCGTCCAGGGGATTGTGGTATCCTGGGTGGCTTAGGCTGAGGCCACATGCTTCATACTGTGTTGGGACAAAGATGTCAGAAGCGCATGAACTGAGAATGAGGGCAAGGCTGATCACTCAGGGGCAGTCAGGGTGTGGTCATCAGAGGAAGGATGAATGGAAGCCGGGCAGCACAAGTAGATCTCTACTTGTTTCAAGCTCATGTAGACGACAAAGACCAGGCAGACCGTGGCACATGAACTGGGTGTCTCCACAACCCCCCTTTCCTCTCTGCATTGGGGTCTGACTCATCCAACTTGTCATCCCAACCAGTGGTCCATTTGGCTAAGAAGAGTTAGAAGCCTTGTGTGTTAAGTTCTCTCTGGCCAACTTTGCACACTTTAAAAGTCCTTAAGTAGCAAAGTTTTCCACATTCTTCAAATCTCTTCTTATATCCCAGCACAGATAAATAAAACTTGGTTGTTATCCAACTTAAGCCCAGATTCAGAGAGTAGCTAAGTCTTCCAGCCAGAAAAGAGATTCGTCTATTCTTTTTGCCTTATCTCTTTCTCCTGGAGGCCTGCTGGAGTCATTTATATGACCTGGCTGGCTTTGAAGGAAGACATGTTTGAAACTGCTGGTTTAAGAATTCAGTGCCCTGAATTTGGGTTGTGTTAAAAGCCAATTCCAGTCTTAGAATCATAAAAATCTGAACACAAGATTTTGAGTTGAAAACTATTATCACACCTTGGGCTTTTAACTTTTTATTGATACTTGCTAACATGAACTCATGCCCGTAGCAGTGGTTCAAAAAGCAGCATTGTATGTGAAGTAGGCTATGCGTCCTGCCTCATTGAAAAGTGGTAACACTGTACTTTTAGAGATGTGTTTGCTAAACTATTTCCCGGTTTGATTATGCCATTAAATATTGAATGATGAGGCTCAAGCATCAGGGATAAAAAAGAGACATTAATCTACATATTCTTATAGCCAGGCATGGTAGTGCATGTTTGTAGTCCCAGTACTTGAGAGGCTGAGACAGGAGAATTGCAAGTTTGGAGTCAGTCTCTGCAACTCAGTGAGAACTTGTTTAAAAAGAAAATAGAGCTAAGCCGGGCGTGGTGGCACATGCTTGTAATCCCTGCACTTAGGAGGCTGAGCCAGGAAGATCGCATAAGTTCAAGCCAGCCTCAGCTACTTAGTGAGGCTCTCAGCAACTTAGTGAGACCCTGTTTCCAAATAAAATAGAAAAAGGTCTGGAAGTATAGCCTGGAGGTAGAAAGCCTCTAAGTTCCACCCCCAGTACCACCAAAATAAATAAATAAATAAAAAGAAAATAGGGCTAGGAATGTACACACACACATACACACAAATCCCAGCCTTACATAATATACACATTTATTTATGCATATACACGTCTATATATGTGTGCTTATACAAATAAATATAAATATATAACTATAAAAACGAAAAGTATATTTTTAAAAATATATTTGTTAGCTGGGTGTAGTGGCACCCACCTGTAGTCCTAGTCCTTGGGAGGCTGAGACAGGAAAATTGCAGGTTTATGACCAGCCTCAGCAACTTAGTAAGGCCCTCTGAAACTTAATGAGACCCTGTTTCAAAAATAAAAAAATAAAAAGGGCTGCAAGTATAGCTCAGGGGTAGAATGCCCCCGGGTTTATATCCCCAGCACAGCAACACACACACACACACACACACACACACACACACACACACACGCATGTGTAGATAATGAAACAATTTTTGTTTTTTTATGTCCTGAGAACTGAGAACTATTGGGACCATTTTGACCATCAAATTGAGAAATGGATACATAATAGTTCTAAAAACTTAACTGCCATGGAACTAGAAATAACCTTATAAAATAAATCATTTAGGTGAATCACACTGGATTCTGGCCATGACTCCTAATCTTTCACACTCAAGAGTCCCGCAGAGACTGGTGCTGGTGACTCAACCAATTGGCAGGTTTCTTGTCTTGCTTGTCCTGAACATCTTAGTTTTACTTGGAATGAGAGATTAAGAAGAGACCTAACAGAGATTAAATGCCACACCCGCAACATAGCTTTAATATTTACTCCATTAGAAACAATATAAATTTAGGTTGAATAAAACTGTGCTCTCTCTCTCTTTATATGGAACAGCAGAATCCCATCCAGTGTTTTGAAAACCAGAGCCTCCTAAATAAGATTTTAAAGTTATTTCTTAGTGCTCGTCTAAGGAGTTTTTGGATGGGGTCATATTTTGAACATATGTATAGAACAGCATTCCATAATTGATTTATTAACATATGAGGTCATGTTTATGATTTCTTTCTGAAATATTTAAAAGCAAACTATAACTGCATAATCCTATAAAATCTATTCATCACAAACCTGCTTCAAAAGTTCATAAAAAGCACGAAAAGAGCCAGCATATTGTATTTAGTTACGGTTGAAGTTTGTACTCCAAAGGATAAATGAATACGATTTGTATTTGCTATGGATTGGGCTGTGTTTTATTCGAATTGTGTTACATCTCAGGAGAGAGTTCACTAAGTAAGTCCAAATGGCAGAGATTCAGAAATCCAGAAAAATGCAAACATCACATTTTTTTTTCATGGTGGACAAGACAGGAATGATTAAGAAATCCTTTAGAAAATATTACATTTTCAAATGTTTTCAAAAGGCCACAGAATTCCTAAAAGCTCAATCTCTTCCCATCCCATTCATCTTGAGCTAGCCTGTCATTGCATGTGAGCTCTAAAAATACGATGCACATACTTCGCTCTGCTAAGCCCTTTTAATTTAGGTTTCCTGGATCCTTTATAGTCGCATCCATCACTTGTCATCGTCCCCTCCCACTCATCTTGGTGGTTACCAGAGAAAACGAAGACCCCATGTTGGCTCAAAGATCGGGTAGGTGATTGCTTTGCGCTGCAGTGTCTGGGTATCAGAAAGCCTTCTTACTACAAAAGTACTTTCAATAATCTGTCTGTTAATATCTCACATCTTTTTATCAAGGATCCCTGGAAAAGGGGACCTATTGAATCTAATTTATTCCAAGTTGTGACTGTTATTAGATCTCTTTTAGAGAATAGTTATTTTCTTTTGGTTTGGGTTTTGCTATTGGGGATTGGACCCAGGGGCATTCTACCTCTGAGCTACACCTCAGCCATTTAAATACATGATTTTTCGTTTTCATTTTTGTTTGTTTGTTTGTTTGTTTGTTTGTTTGTTTGTTTGGAAACAGGGTCTCACTAGGATGCTGAGTCTTCCTCTGTTGCTGTCCTTGAACCTGTAGTCCTCCTGCCTCAGCCTCCCAAGAACTGGAATTACAAGCTTGCATCACCATGGCCAGAGAGAGGATCAGTTTTTACTAGAGGGGTTGGCATTTCTAACAGTTTTTAAAAGAAGAAAAAGACAAGGGGGAAATATTAAGAACCAAAAAAGGGGAGGCTTGTGTGTTAAAGACCAATAGACCAGCTCTGTTTTCCTGAGAAAGCTCAGGAAAGAAAGAGAGGTAGAGAAACTGGAATCATCCGAGCACTGCTAAGTGCAGGGACTGCGCTGTCACAGGTACAGGCCTGCTTCATCCATTTGTAACCTCAAGAGACTCTTTTCTTTTATGGCTCTGGGAACTAAGCCATCATTTTCCTAAGTGAATAACTCATGACCTTCATACAAATAGACACGTGTCAAAGGTGTTTTTTTAAAATCATTAATGTAAGAACCAGTAAGATGTTGTAGAGATAGGGACAATACTTTGAATAGACACATATAAAAGCAATCAAGTATGCAGAAATGAACCAGATACAGTGGCCCACACCTGTAATCTCAGTACATGGGAGACTGAGATAGGAAGACCACAGGTTTAAGGACAGCCTCAGCAATTTAGCGAGAAACTCAGCAATTTAGCAAGACTTGTTCCAAAATGAAAAATAAAAAGGACCAGGAGTATATTTCAGGGGGAGCATACCTCTAGGTTTAATCCTCAGTAATAAAAAAAGAAATGAATTTGTTACTTTGTTAATCATCCAATTTTATCTCTACTAGGATAAAGCTTATTTTTCTCTGTACTGATGAAAATGACTCATTTTTTCTGAAATTTATAGTTATAAAACATATAAAGAACAAGGTGGAGAGCCCTAAGAACTAGGTACTCCCCCAGAGGATGTGCTTAGACTAGGTTTTCTCAACCTCATTTTAAGCCAGGCAAGTTTTCGTAGAGGGAGCTGGCTTTTATATTTCAGGGTACTTCAGCAACTAGAATCCAGTAGCAGCCTTTGAGCTGTGATAACCGAAATCTCCTCCTCACAGTGCCAAATGTCCTCTGAGGAGCAACTCATCAGACATACTGGTTTAACGACCCGGTGTTCCAGTAAAGGGCTTGGGAAATGCTGCCCATTTCCACGTCTTTTACAGTCTTCCCAAACAAAATGAAATTTAGAAAAGTTCAGCACATTAGCTAAGATCTCACAGCTTCCAGGTAGTGGAAAGGATTTCAAAGCAATTTCTGACTCCAGACCATATTTCTTTTCATTTCATCACTCTAAAAATAGAATTGGTGATAGTTAGCTCCTTACATGAAGTGCTCTTTTAATCAATATAACTCAAATCATCATAACTCAAATAATTTTAAGGCACTTGCTTATATTTTAATTTTAAGGCACTGCTTGGTGTCACCGTTAAGAGAAATACAAATCTGACTCCAAAGGCCTCAAAAAATAATGTCTTCACTGAAGTTCCTTGAAGAGGGAGGAAGTGAGGATTTCTTCACACAAGGAGCAGATCTCTCCTTAGGGAGGGAGGCACCGTGGCTTTGCATAAGTCAGTTTAATCTCTCTACATTTACTTTCCAGTTTACCCTGGACTCTGATGAGCACAACAAGGAATCTCCAAGGTGAGAAAAAAGATAAAGCTAGAATGCTTTGCATCTGGGGATTTTTCACCTTGTTGCACAAATTTTAAAAATTCTTTTAAATGAGACACCAGATAATAGCACCTTTGAGGGTCCATCCACTGAGAGAATCTTGGGACGGTGGCACTCCAGGGCTGATGAGCACCCTTAGCACCCAGATTTTAGTCTCTAAATACCAAGACTCCACAGAAACAAACCAGGGCTTTAGAGAAGTGTTCAAGGGTGGGGAGAGAGCATAGCGAGCCTGGAAGTGCTCTAAGACCAGTAGGGACATGTTGAGAAGGTCCAGGAACCAGCTGAAGAAGTTCTCATTGACAAAACTGGGACAGACTGAGCAGCAGAAAGATTATCAGCAGCTATGAATATCACATCATGGAGAATCCATGTGTCCATGGTGTTCTACCAACCCCCACCATCACCACCATCACCAGCACCAGCACCATCACCCCCTCACCACCATCAGCACTAACACCACCATCACCACCACCACCACCACCATCACCCCCTCACCACCACCAGCACTACCACCACCACCACCACAACAACAACAACAAAACAAAGAAAAAGCCACAGGATTCTGGTGGGAGGAGGATAAGGAAAAGATTTTCCTTATTAAGGAATGCTAACTCATGAATGTCAAAGGAATGAGAAAGATAAGATGACATCTATCATTTTCAAGATTTTAATTTAGTTAATTCATCCAATCACTAAAGTAAGATACACATATATAGTCAAAGATCTACATATCCATGTGTCTGTCTACATATATTAAGATTCGTATAAAAATCCTTAGGTTCCCTTACCAAAATAAGTGTGAAAACTATCATTACACAATTTTATTTTAGGTAGTTTATACATCTTCCCTTAAAGTACTTTTTAATGCTGAAATGAATATCCTGTTCATTACTCTGAGTATATTTCTGCTACTTAATTCAGGCAAAAATTGAAAATTAAAGTGTTTGATTCAAAGGACAAAAACAGTTTTAGTATAGATTTTCCAATTAAAAAAAATGTGTGCCAATACTTTTCTCCAGCAGTAGATTTGCATCATGACTGTATCATTAATCAACAGTAACCATCATGCTAATTTTCATGTTCTGGGCACCTTCGCTGTGCGCACCATTCACAAACGTCTCTCATTTGGTCCTCCCACCAACCTTGCAGTGTTAGCAGTATTTCCCCATACAAGCAAGAGACCTGATGTTTCAAGAGACCCAGCTGTCCAGAGTTGCCAAGGAAGGAATATGGCGGCCGGAATGTGCACTTACTTCTGAGTCCCTTGAGCCTGTGCTTTCCACCTGGCCAAGCTGTCTCACACAGGGCCTGGGAAACAGGGTCTCATTTCCTGTGACTTCCTGTCTCTCCATGTTTAATTGTCACAGACTACAACCTGCTCCTACCTCAGGGGAGGGATAACTCCCCTCTCGTCCTGTTTCCTTCAACATCCTAGTTTGCACCCCATTTCCCATGAAGTTGGCTGAGCCTAACACTGCTTCTCTGCCCCCACATATCATGTTGGGGTCTGTGATGGGGAAACACGCATATACATACACACACATTTGGTATTTCCAAATCTAACCCAAAATTCACATAATTCCTTCTCCTCATTCTGTATTTATCATCCCCCTTTACCTGCAGTAAGGATCTCTGTTCCTCAAAGCACCAGTATAAGCCAGGAATGCCCATTATCTCAGACTTTAGGAGGCTGAGACAGGAGGATTTCAGGTTCAACACTAGCCTCAGCAACTTGGTGAGACTCTCATAAACTTAGCAAGGCCCTGTTTCACCAAAAAAAAAAAAAAAAATTTCATAGGGGTGTAGCTTGGAGGTAGGATGCCCTTAGGCTTAATCCCCAGTAACACACACACACACACACACACACACACACACACACACAATCAGTATAGTTGTTTATATTTTCAACCCTAAATATAGCACGATACTATCACTGTATCAATCTTGCTACCAGACCAAAACCCTATGTTTCAAGTAGAATTTCTTGTGATTATTTGTATTTCTTTTATCATAAGTGAAGTTAAACATCTTTTAACCTGGAAGGATCATTTGTATACATATATACTTTTTTGTGTGTGTATGTGTATGAAATTTTTGCTTATATCTTTTGCTCATTTTTCTGTCAGGCTTTTCTCATTTCTTCCCTAATTTTTAATTACTTTTAATATGTAAGGGGCATTAACCCTTCGTCTGTGATTGATGTTGTGGC
Organism: Muscardinus avellanarius; assembly: GCF_963383645.1. NCBI lineage: Eukaryota > Metazoa > Chordata > Mammalia > Rodentia > Gliridae > Muscardinus > Muscardinus avellanarius. The sequence continues at coordinate 149,711,275 of NC_137789.1, read as the reverse complement.
TTTTTTGTTCCAGCTTAAGAATTGTGTACCGAGACTTCCAGGAAGATGGCGACGGAGAAAAGCAGGGCTTACGAGCCCCGCTAACAACCAATCTCTATTACCACAAAATCAGCGCCTTTCATAGCCATAAAACACCATCAGCAGAGAAACAAAAAATGTAACTACAAGGGACAGAGAAAAAGAGGTATGGAAAAACGAGACACCGGAAAGAAACCAGACCGCAGTGCTGCGGCCGGAGCCACGGCGCGGAATGGCACAGGTGCCATCTTCCCTTGCAGCACCAGGCCCCAGAGAGGAGGGGGACTCAGAACGGAGCTCAGAGCCACAGAGGAGGTATGCTGGTCTCACGGCCGAGGACGCAGCAGCAGCGCCATACTGCTGGCGGCAGCAGCGAGTTCACCGGACAGCTCGAGACCAACGCACTCAACAGCCCACCAGGCTCCAGAGAGGAGCGGCGAACAGCGAGCTGAGGTGAGCCACTGCAGATAAGCTGGGTGGAATTCGGCAGATTTTTCAGCGCAGGGAGCATCTAAAGCTCCCAGTTGCTGGGCTTAGCACACCCTGCAGGAACTCAGAGCAGAGCTCAAAACCAGAGAAGAAATATGCCAGCCTCATGGCCAAGGGCGTGGCAGCAGCGCCATATTGCCACCGGAGGCAGCAGCAGCAAATTCACCGAGTCCACGACAGCTCCATCTGCGCACTCAACAACAGTGAGTCAAATTGCAGCCCCTAGAGGAGAAATCCCAGTACTGCATTCTCAGGGACTTGACCTAGTGGGGGAGTGGTGGTGGCAGAGATATCACACCATAGGAGAACGCCCAACCTGGCACCCACCATGGTCTAAAGCAGCCTCGATTGATTCCCTGGGTCTGAGACTCTGCGATACAACCTAGTAAAGGAGTAGTGGGGACTGAGATAACACAGACTCGAGATCCAGAGCACCTTAAGTGAAGTCTTAGTGACCCAAGGGAAGAACCCAGAGAAGGCACAAACTTCCGAAATCATGGGAAAGAGGAATAACAATGGAGCGATGAATGCCCACAACCCCACAACATCAGAACCCGATAAAACAGAAATTCAGAGATTTCTAGAAGATCAAATCAGGAAAATAACTGTAGAAGTAATAGAGGTGTTTCGAAAAGAATTCAGAGAGAGCCAAAAAGAGATAAAGGATGTAATTAATGAAGTAAAGTCCTCAATTCAAAGTACAAACAACCGATTAGAACACATGGAGAATAGAATCTCGCTCTTAGAAGATGAGCAATCCAAAAATGAATGTAGAGTTTCTAATTTAGAAAAAAAATCCGACAGCAGGAATCTGACATTGAAGAAATACGGGCCCATTTTAAGATAGCTAACCTAAGAATAATTGGAATAGAGAAGGGAAAAGAAAGTGAAACCAAAGGGATCAACAATCTCTTCAAGGAAGTAATAGCAGAAAATTTTCCAAACATAGAGCAAGAGGTCAATACACAGGTCCAGGAAACTTATAAAACCCCCTTTAGACAGGATAGGAGAAGAGGATCCCACGCCACATAATTGTCAAAATGACCAATGTGGAAGCCAAGCAGAGAATCTTAAAGGCAACAAAAACAAAGGGCCAAGTGACATTCAGAGGCAAACCAATTAGAATCACTCCAGACTTCCCAAACCAAGTCATGAGAGCCAGAAGGGCTTGGAGTAACATTCCAAACTCTGAAAGAAAACAACTTCCAGCCAAAAATTTCCTACCCAGCAAAACTTTCTATCAAATTAGATGGGGAAATAAGAAGCTTCCACGACAAACAGAAACGGAAGGAATTTATGTCTTCAAAACCAGCGCTAGAGAAAATACTCAAAGAGATTAACTACAAAGAAGAAATAGGTAATACACACCAGAACCAGAGAAACAAGATTTTCCATCCAACAGACAACTAAGATTGATAATCTGTGGAGATTCATTATTTATGTTAGTCTTTTACCTATCTCTAAATTGTATTGTTTGCTTTTATTGTTGCTAATTTTTAGGATTTCTAGTTGGAATATTAATATACCTTCAGATATAGCATTTGGAAATATTTTATCCCATTCTATCAGTAACTTTTAACTCTGTTTACATTGTCTTTGGATATACAATATTTTTTACTTTTTAGGGAGTTTGTACACCCTTCTGTTGCCTGTGCCATTGAAATCATATCCAAGAAATCACTGCCAATTTTAATGTTGTGAGGTTTTATGGCCCAGATTTTCTTCTAAAAGTTTATAGTCTTAAGATTTATATTTAGGTCTTTTATCTATTTTGAGTTAATATTTGTATATGGGGTTAGGTAAGGGTCCAGTTTTATTCTTTTTTATGTAATTATTATTTTTCAACAATATTTAGTTAAAAGATTATTATTTCCTCCACCAAATGTTCATGAAAACCTTGTCAAAAATAACTTGACAATATATTGAAGAATTTATCTCTAGGCTTTTATTTAACTCCAATGGTTTATATATCTGCCTTTATAACAGTACTACACTGTTTCAATTATTATAGCTTTATATGGTTTGAAATTAGAAAATGTACATCTTCTAGCTTTGTTCTTTTTCTAGATCATTTTGGGTATCTAGAGTCCATATTCCATATCAGGATAGATTTTTTTCTGAAAAATAAATAAATAAATATATGATAGTTTCACCTAAAAAAAAAAAGTAAGAAAATATTCTCTGGTAAGAAATAAAGCAAAAAGAAATATTGAAATGTTATCTTTAAGTCATCAAAAGCTTGGTATCAGACTAATGAAACTGTTATGTGAGATTATCATTTTTAATTTTGGATAAATTGCTATAATACTAGATGTCAACCACTAAGCCAAGCATGGGAAGGAGGGATGGGGAGGGAACGAGGTGAGGATCGGGTAGGGGCTAACTGGGCGATGTGTGCATGTATGTCTACAAAAGATGTTTTTTATCCCACTATGATGTATAAATACAGTGCACCAATAGAAAATAAAATTAAAAAAAAAGAATTGTGTACCAACTGGATGGGAGAAGATTTTTGCCACCTACACCTCCGATAGAGGATTAATATCTAGAATATACAGAGAACTCAAGAAACTCAGCACTAAAGAAACAAATAATCCAATAAAAAATGGGCAAGCGAACTAAATAGACACTTCATGAAAGAAGAAATTCAAATGGCCAATAAATGCATGAAAAGTGTTCAACATCATTGGCAATCAGAGAGATGCAAATCAAAACTATCCTGAGATTTCACTTAACTCCAACTAGAATGGCAATCATTCAAAACACAAACAGAAACAAATGCTGTCGAGGATGTGGAGAAGTGGGAACTCTAAAACACTGTTGGTGGGATTGCAAACTAGTGCAACCACTTTGGAAAACAGTATGGAGAATCCTCAGAAGAATGGGAACAAATCTACCATTTGATCCAGCAATACCACTTCTGGGTATCTACCCAAAAGAAAGGAAACCAAACCACCAAACTAATGCATGTGTATCTATGTTCACAGCTACACAATTCACCATAGCCAAATTATGGAACCCGCCAAGATGTCCATCAACAGATGAATGGATTACAAAACTGTGGGATATGTACACAATGGAATTTTACTCAGCCATTAAAAAAATCAATTACATCATTTTCAGAGAAATGGATGGAACTGGAGGACATTATACTAAGCAAGATTAGTCAATCACAAAAAATAAGAAATCGGATGCTTTCCCTAATATGTGAAAGCTAAGGAGAAATGGGTCATAGGAAGAAATCTAGGTGAAAAAGGAAATCCTATAGAGGAGCAAACAAGACAACCTAAATGAGGGGATGGGAGGGGAGAAGAAGGAAATTCTCTAAAACACACAATGTACTTAAACATATTGAAGTCAATTACTAAGCCAAGCATGGGAAGGAGGGATGGGGAGGGAATGGGGTGGGAATTGGATAGGGGCTAAATGGGTGATGTGTACATGTATGTCCACACATGTTTTTTACCCCAATATGATGTATGAATATAATTCACCAATAAAAAATTAAAAAAAAAAGAATTGTGTAACTCCAGCTAGAATGGCAATCATTCAAAACACAAGCAACAACAAATGCTGGTGAGGATGTGGAGAAATGGGAACACTAAGGCTTTGTTATTGGGATTGCAAATTAGTGCAACCACTTTGGGAAACAGTATGTAGGATCCTCAGAAGAGGGAGTAAACCTACCATATGATCCAGCAATACCATTTCTACCCAAAAGAATGGAAACCAAAATACCAAACTAATGCATGTGTATCTATGTTCATAATCGCACAATTTCCAATTGCCAAACTATGGAACCAGCCAAGATGCCCATCAACAGATGAATGGATTACAAAACTATGGGATATGTACCCAATGGAATTTTACTCTGCTATAAAGAAGAGCAAAATTACATCATTTGTGAGGAAGTGGATGGAACTGGAGAACATTATGATAAGTGAGATTAGTTAGTCACAAAAAGTAAGAAATCTGATGTTCTCCTTAATATGGGGAAGCTAAAGAGAAAAGGAGTCATAGGAGAAACTCTAGAAGAAGGAGGAGAAACCATAGATGAGCAAATAAGGAGGCCTAACTGGGGGTGATGGGGGTGGGGGAAGAGAGAACTTCCCTAATATACATGATGTGCATTCACAAACATATCAAAGCCAATCACTAAGCCAAACATGAGAAGGAGGGAGGGGGAGGGAGTGGGGTGGGAATTGGGGAAGTGCTAAATGAGTGATGTGTGCATGTCTGCCTCTACCAGCTCGTGCCCCATTAAGATGTATGATTACAATGCACCAACAAAAAATTTTCAAAAAGAGCTGGGCTTGGTGGCGCATGCTTATAATCCCAGGCTGAGACCTGAGGATCACACAGGTTTAAAGCCAGCCTCAGGTCCTTAGTGAGGCTCTCAGCAACTTAGTGAGACCTTGTTTCCAAATAAACATAAAACAGGTCGGAGAGTATAGCCCAGAGGTAGAAAGCCCCTGGGTCCCATCCCCAGTACTACACACACAAACATAAAAAAAAAAAGAATTGTGTTTTTTCATATGATCTTTTCCCCCATTTTTTAATTCAATGTTTTCTTTGTTGTATCTGGATTTTGAGTACTACTTGGAAAACCTTCCCTGTATCCAAGTTATGCAATGAAACTCACTCTTGATTTACTCTAGTCCATGTTTGGTTTCACATTGTACATTTAATTCTCTCTTTTGGTGTTTATTTTTGTATAGGGCATATAGAAAAAAGAATATTTTCAGTTAATTTTAGGGTTGCTTGACTGATGATTTCTTTTAGGAACTTGCTAGAATGTATGACATACAAACAGCAATTGGCCTGAGCACAGATTAATCTTGGTGGCAACATCATCGGGAGAATTCCCTTGTGCGCATGGGGGTGGGGGCAGGAGCTATCTGGAGGTGCTGTCTTGCTTCAGGGACCACCTGGTCCAGAGCATCACCGTTTTGCAGTCTCTGTCTTCCTCAACTGTTGCAGGAAGGTGTGAGCCTGGGCTGACTGAACCACCCCTCAGAGGTGAGTTTCTAGAAAAATAGACCCAGAGAATGGAGCAGCAGAGCCAAGCAGTAGAAATCCTCTCTAGCAAGAGGTTAAAGGCAGTGGCAGAGAAGTCAGAAAAGGAGGAGACATTGGGCTGAGAGGACAGGGACACACCCATGCAAGCCACACAGGCTGAGAGGGGCGGCAGGACAGCACAGCCCAGTTCCTGCCAAGGGCCAAAGGACTGAAGCTCAGAGCCAGGGAGAACAGGATGAGAACCAGGGTGAGAGTGGGAAACGAGTCAGGAGGAGGTGGAGCCAGCGGCCAGGCAAGCCTTGGTCAAGGCAGCTCGGGATTGTTGGAGTTCCACGCTCTGGACCTAAAGGGTTGGACTCAACCCAGCATTGTAAGTGATCTGTGTTCTCCAAACTCGGCGGTGGGAGGAGAGAGTGAACTCAGCCATCTCGAGGAGTTTTATGATAAGTCCCAGGAGCATTCAAAAATGCATCGCGCAGAACGAAACACAACTTATAAGGATTTAGAGAGATTTCTGACACGGACCGTGAAATCTGGCTCGGGGAAACATCCGTGAGTTAAGAATATTGCTCGGAGTAAGGAAGAACTCGTTCTCCTAAGTGAATTATTGCTGAATATGATACCAAAGGAAAGTTAGTATTTAATTTTAGTTCTAACGGCCGCCCTTTCACGCATCCCTCCTGCCCTCTTAGGCCTGGCTTCTCTAAGTCGGGACGCAGTGATGACTCAGAAGGCACACGGGTTTGTGGACCAGTCAGGTAGAGAAGGAGCCCCAATCCTAAGTTCACAGCCCAGTGAGGCCAAATGTAATTTCTTTCACCTTAAAATTCTGTCATCTGTCCACCAAAGGCAGAGGTATTGGTAATAGGTAATTTCAAAATCCCATTCTAAATATAAGGGACGGGTTAGAGGAAGCTCTGTTGGGCTCACCTAGCACTCTGGAAAATGGGAGCCAAGGTAGTTTAAAAGGAGAGAGAGAGAGAGAGAGAAAGCAGGTTGTTCCCTTCCTGAGTAAGAAGCAGGCAGTATGGAGTGTATAAATCAGCTTAGCAGAAAGGCAGGAGCACGTGCTTTTTTTTTTTTTTTTTTTGGTAGTACTGGGGTTCCTGGAAACCCTTCTACCTCCGGGCTACGCTCTCAGACCTATTTTATATTTTTATTTGGAAACAGGGTCTCTTAAACTAGCGAGGCTGGCTTCAAACCTGCATGATCCTCCTGTCTCCACCTCCCAAGCGCAGGGATTACAAGCGTGCACCATCACAACCAGTGGAGCACGTGCTTTTGAGACTCCAAGAAATGACTTTGAATCCCAGCATGCCTCTTTCTTGCTTTGTGACTCTGGGCAACCGACTCTTGGAGTGTCGTGCCCCTCATCTGTATGGGAAAAGCATTCCGACATGGAGGACAGTATGAGAAAGATCAAGAAATCTAAAGGCGCAGTGCAGTGCCCAGCAAATTAGCATGGTGGGGACTGTTAATAAAACCAAAGGCATGAGGTTCACTCCTGCAATGGAGCATTCGTATGTACTTTTCCTGGAAAATTATACACCGAAAACTCTAAAAGTGATTCTGGCTTTTGAATCAGCCATTTTGCTTCTCAGCATATATCTGGAGGAAACAGCAAAGCTATCCAAAGACAATTAGGAATACAAATATCCACGTTAGCATAATAAATAAGTGCTTTATTACGTTGGCAACAATTAAAAGTATGATTAAATTTCTCAAACTTTGACCTCAACTATGAACCTCTAGGGAGACATTAAAAATAAGTTATGAAATAATAGTTTTCAAACTTAAGCAGGAAACTAAAAAAAATCTTACATGGAATCAAAATGCATACACATAGACATGTGTGCACACACACATGGATTTTATTTCATTTTATTTGTTTTGAGGTACTGGAGATGGAACCCAGGGGCATTCTACCTCCAAGCTACACCCCAGTCCTATTTTTTATTCTTTATTTTGAAACAGGGTCTCACTGAGTTACAAAGGGCCTCACTAAGTAGGAGCTGAGGTTGTCCATGAACCGAATCCTCCTGTTTCAGCCTCCCAAATGCTGGGATTGCAAGCATGCGCCACCACACCTGGTATGAATTTTAAATATTTATCTTGCTACTTTTATGTAGGAAGTCTCATTTCAATTCATTAGAGATGGACTGTAGATGAATTTGTACCAGTGTGTTGATAGCTACACAAGTTTGCTCTGATAATCTCTTACTGTCTTTCTCTCACAGATATTCATTACAAATATAACGAACACTGTAATATATAAAATTATATCACAGAGATAAAAAGTTAATGGGGCCTTCTGAATATACACAACAAAAATCCATCTTGCCGTCTACCCAACTTGGCAGCAAAAAGAGATGGATCTCTTTCCAATCAGCAGAGAGCGCTTTCAATCAACCCTCACCAAACAGCTCAGTTGGGAATGAACTGCTCTGCATGGTCCACCAATGGTGTGCCTGGGACCACAGATGCTGAGGATGCCCCAGAGATGTTCCCATAAGTCCTTTATGTTCTAGCCTCTGACAAGGTGGAGCCCCAGGCTGAGAGGTAGACATGCCTTTGCTCGATGGCAATTAACAATGTGTCTGTCTCTCTAATCATAGGTTGGAATTAGAAGCCTCAGTGTAAATAACACGTCTGGATCTTGCACGGAACCACTCTTTGATGACATTCATCATATTAAGTGTTATTTTATGAAGATGTGGATTGAAAACTCTGTGGAAGTTTTAGTACCAGGAACTAAAGAACAGAGATACTACTTTTTAACCAGATGAGAACCGTGTACCTTGCTGCCGTTTTCTTTTTACTTTGGCTATCAGGGAGCTCAGAACTGTATCTATCTCATTAGCCTTCTGAAGAAAAACCCGGGGAAAATCAAGCTGTAATCAAAAGGTGATCCATGAATGAGGATGGATTCAAAGCAATGGAGGTGACGCATCTTCATGAGCCACTGGGCTCTCAAAACTTAGGCATCTCCCCCAGGCCAGGCCTCCAGCTCCAAGTCAGTTGGGAGGCTGATGTGCACTGCAGCACACCCCTCTGCCTGCTTCTTCCCCCGGGTGTCTTTCCTCAGATGCAAGTCAAACAGCTCCCAGGCCTGAGTCCTGTGACCCCTACAATGCAATGACCTTCACATTTCTTCTTGCCGGGAAGAACGGCATGTTGGTCCACGATGCTTCTCTGCTCCCAGGCAAGGTGACTGTTTTAGGATCCCCAGCACAAGGTCATTTTAAAAGATGATCATTGCTATTTTTAAACTGTGATACATATTTTACTTAATGTATGTTTAAACTTATGTCAACCATAAAGGAGAATAAGTGGTTGCATCCCCTCTGAGAAAGGAGGATTGCAGGCTGAAACCAGCTCGAAACAATTTAGCAAGGCTCTCAGCAACTTAGTGGGCCCTTGTTTCCAAAGAAAAAATAAAAATAGGGCTGAGGTGCGGCTTGGAGGTAGAATGCCCTTGGGTTCGGTTTCTAGATAGAACCAAAAAAAAGTGATCGTTAAAAAATTATTCTGATTTTTATCCATTTTGTGTTAATAGAAAAGCACTTTCCCCCATCTATTTTGTGTGTTTTTTTAACTGTAGGTTGCTTCATGTTTTTTCTTTTTACCTTTAGAAATTATATATATATATATATATATATATATATATATATATGCTTATAAATAGCCAGAGTATTGGTATATTGAAGCTTATAAATAGCCAGAGTATTGGCCAGGAGAATATAATCATTTTGTTAATTTTAAAACCTGCACACCTGCTCAGAGGTGGGGAAAATGAAAGAGCAGCTGATTTAAAAATAATCATGACAGCGACAACATCAACAGTGATAATGGTGTGATTTTTTTTCCTTGCAAATTCAAGAGGAAGAGCTAAGCTCCAATAAAGCAGTGTCTTGGTTCAGAAATAAATCATACAACTGGATGTGGTGGCGCACGCTTGTAATCCCAGCATTCGGGAGGCTGAGACAGGAGGATTGTGGTTTGCAGCCAGCCTCAGCTACTTAGTAAGGTCTTTTGCAACTCAGTGAGACCCTGTTTACAAATAAAGAATAAAAAATAGGGCTGGGGGTGCAGCTCAGAGGTAGAATGCCCCTGAGTCCCATCCTTAGTACTGCAAAAAAAAAAAAAAAAAGAAAAAAAGAAAAAAAGAAAAAAAAAGAAAAAGAAAAAGAAAAAGAAAAGAAAAAAGAAATAAGTCATAGATTATTTTCTTTTTTCAGTAAAATACTATTCAAACTGAGTATTTATATTCATTTCCTTCACTAATATGCGATTGGAAATGAATATGAATCTTGTGGGAATTTAAGCATTGCATATTGTCTAGTTGACAAAGTCATTTATAAAAGTTGGGATACTTTATACCCCATCAGGGCTTAATTAGAGTTTATAAAGATCACCGGCAGTTGAAACAGAAATATTGTATTCTTCCTTCCCCCAGTGACTTTCCCTCCTTTATGAGGGCCTTTAAAACTCATTTAAGTCACGCTGAAGTTAATCATAAAGATAGATACCAATCATTCTGCTGGGGAATCTAATCCTCTGCACTTTTTCAACCCCCAATTTTTTGGACAGCCACATTCAGGGTAAGCTCCAAATTCTATTCCTTCTCCTGATGGACATTTGAAAGGAGGAGTTCCTCAATCAGGGTAGCGACTGCAAAGACAGAGAAACCTCAAGGCGCACCCACACCCAGAGTCTTTAAGCTGAGTTAGGCCCAAGAATGAAAAATGAACTGCTTGGCGACTTCACATGGCAGAAAATGCTGAGAAATGGTGTCTCTGCACGAGAGATGCTAACACTGACTGAGAGGGTGAAAAACTGAACAGATGGCACCTCCGAACGCAAGGCTCACGTAGTCTATTTCCACTCATGTTTTTTTGTAAATGTTTATTTTAAATTCAGTGCTAAGAACAAAAAAATAAAAATAGTGTCTTAATAGCCCCATAAAGGGACAAGCTGCACCAGCACCTCTGTCTAGCCCCATTAATATACCTCTATTTCAGCCTGATTCTAGTCCTCTTTCTGCTCCTATATTTCCCTGGGAACCAATGAAAGTCAGACTTCAAGGGACCCAGAATATATAGTCAGATAATAATTATACTAAGGTCTGTACCAGAGTGGGAACTTTGAGGTACTTTACATCAGAACAGAAACCCAAGATGGCCCTCCCTGGAACCTGTCTGCCTTGACACCTGTGGGTATCATTAGGAAACATTTTACTGAGTAGCAACCAGGACTGATGGGCCAGAGAAAAATCTTGTTATGGGGCTGTTTCTTGCAAAAGCCAGTGGAGTGGTCCAATTGTCAAAACAAATGGTTAAGTCATGGTCATCTTAAGTTTAGCTGCTAAGTCTTGCGTTACACCATCATCAAAGCATATTTTAGGATGTTTTAAATCTATGAATTCATCCCTCTGGCCATGTAATGTAAGTGTGTGTGTGTGTGTGTGTGTGTGTGTGCGTGCGTGCGTGTGTGTGTGTGTGTGTGTGTGTGTGTGTTATTGCTCACAGAACAGGTATCTGGGGAGCTAAGTTATGTTTTGACACATGCAAGTGTCTGATCTCTTCAACCAAGCATTAAAGGCCCTCAGTTCAAGGACTGTGTCTTATACTTCCTTGTATCCCCACCACCCCACTTCCACAGATCACACTTGGTGCTCACTAAATGTCCCCTGCACTCTCTAGCAAGAGTAAAATGAGAGGGGAAAGATTGCAAGTAGATAATTCACAAGTATAAAAATTGGGAAAGGCATATGTTCAGGAAAGTGAGTGCTGGGCAAAGTCACATTATAAAAAGTGAACCAGAACCATAATCAGTAAGCTTGGGGTCTCTTCCTATTGATAGATGGTGGGTGTTGGCTACTAGAAGCATCATCTGTCTCCTTTTCTCTCTTTCTTTCCTTCTTTCTTTCTTTTCTTTCTTTTTTTCCTTTTCTTTCTGTACTGGGGATTGAACCCAGGGGCATTCTATCTCTGAGCTACAGGGCCAGCCCAATTTTACTTTTTGTGTTGAAATAAGGTCTCCTTAAGTTGCTGAGGTTGGTCTAAACCTGAGAGCCTCCTGTATCAGCACCTCAAGTACTGAGATTACCATTGTGCACCACAACACCTGGCTTAATACCATCATCTCTGTGGACTAACTGGGGAACCTGAGCTCCAGGTGCACGCAGCACATTAATACCGCTGCTCTGCTCTGTGCTGGTCACAAAAAAATCATCCTTATGTGCTGGATCCTCACGTGCAAGGCACAGAAACCGATGCTGGATAATTTATGATGCAAAGGGTATTGAGTGAATCGAAACATCTCTAGGAGGCCTGGGGAATGTGGCTGGAGGTCAGGCAGACCTGAACAAGGCCCAGGTGATAAAGTGGTAGATGGCACTGTGACTGCCGCAGGGCATATATACTGTTCAGTTTGCACCATAATGTCACCACCGCTAGCGCTGGGTGTTAGATTCTGCCCCCGGATGTTCTGCCATGGTCGCCTCTGGAGGGTAAATGCAGTCACTGCACCAGCTTTTGATAGGAGATTGAATAGGGAAATCAAGGCACAGGTTCTGCCCAAAATGCAAGGGTTGCTGGCAAAGAAGTATCTGGAACCCTCAGCTTTACAGGAGGAGGAAGCCTGGTGTCACCTGGGGTATCCTATTGAAAGGGGTGATGTTTTACAAGAATAGAAAAGAGTTCAAATGCTTTCAGACAAAAATGTTGATAACTATCTGGTCTACTCAACGTCTCATCAAACCTGGGCTCTACAGTACTGGTGGTCGCCTCTTTTCCCCACAGTCGGTCCTTCTTAGCTGCTGCTCATCTTGATCTGTAAGGATGCTTTGTAAGCCCCCACTTACCTTTTAGCATCCACCTCATCCCCTGCACCCTTCCAGGGCAACTACCATGTTGCTTCACAGTCATGTGGTCAATGCCCAGCCCAGCCCTGGCATTTGGTGAAAATCTGACCCATTAATGAAAGTTTTTCTCCCTTAAAGCTGGCTTCTGGGGAGACAAAAAAAAAAAAAAAGTTCCAGTCTTTTAAACTGTGTGTGTGTGTGTGTGTGTGCGCGCGCGCGTGCACGCGCGCGTGTATGGTGGTGATGGTGGTATTGGAGATTGAACTTAGGAGAATTCTACCTCTGAGCTACAGCCCCAGCCCTATTTAATTTTTTTCTTTAATACAGGGTAAGTTGCTGAGATTGGCTTCATATCTGTGATCCTCCTGTTTCAACCTCCCAAGTACTGGAATTATAGGCATAGGCCACCTTGCCTGACTTGAGTTCCGTCTTAAGGACCAGCATCTCCTCCCAGACAGAAAGTGCTGACTGCAAATTGAAAAAGAAGAAATTTGTGCTACATGCAAATCATCAGAACAAGCCTTTTATAGCAGTTCTCAGGTTTTAAAAAGTGAAGGCAGGATACTTTTCTTAACTAAAGAGATGAGGTGTCCAATTATGCTTGTAACAATTGGTAGTAGTGAGCCTCAAACCTAGCATAGCTATTATAAAACAAGAGTGGCAATGTTTCGAAGGGTTTTAGATAATGTATTTTATCTAAAAGGTTACATTTCAAAACATCTTTGGAGAAGATGTATATCATGGTTTTAAAAAGTCTGAGAATCTTTAGGCTGTGAAGGGCCCTCATGCTCGCCTCACGCTAGCGACGCCCGGCTCTCTCCTCCACACACACACTACTCCTGTGAGTCAGGAACCAGCTGCAGCATCTCCATTTAAGATTTCTAGAAGTGTGGGATCTTAGGCTGCACCCCGGCCCTACTGATGGAGACTCTGCATTTGAACAGACCCCAGAGAGATTCCCACAGGCAGGACAGTTGGTGTTTGGTAAGATTGCTGGGTAAGTAACACAGGCGTGAGCGTGAAGCAGTCTTCTTCTACAGCCTCGGCACAGGTCCTGCTCACCTGAAGAGCTTTAACAATGACTGAAGTCCAAGTCCCCTTCGTCAGTTCTAGCTTAGTCCATTTATATTGTACCCTGAACAAAGGGAGCTTAAAATGCTACCCAGGGAAGGTGAACATGGTGGCACACGCCTGTAACCCCAGCACTTGGGAGGCTGAGACAGGAAGATGACAGGTTCACGGTCAGCTTCACAAGGACAGCTCAGAGGTAGAATGTCCCTGGGCTCAATCTCTAGTATCAAAATAAATAATAGCTGGGCGTGGTGGCGCACGCTTGTAATCCCCGTACTTGGGAGGCGGAGACAGGAGGATCCCGCAGGTTCGAAGCCAGCCGTGCTGGCTTAAGAAACCCTGTTTCCAAATAAAAATATAAAATAGGTCTGGGAGTGTAGCCCGAAGGTAGAAGGGTTCCATCCCCAGTACCACCAAAAATATAATAATAATAATAATAATAATAATAATAATAATAATAGTATGAAATAAAAAATAAATACTTCTCACAGGGGTCTTCCTCTGCAGCAGTATTTGAGGGTCTCTTTAGCATATTCAACATAGGTGTCTTTTGCCTGGCAACCCCGCCCATTCCATCCTAGTTACAAGTGCCCCTTGTTGCTATCCCTGGGAGACTGCCGCTAGGTCATGGCAACCCTCTCAGCCTACTTTGTGTCCTTGAGGCTTTGTGGAAAATACCCCACCCCTGGTTCTACTTCAGGCTGAGTCTCTCCACATTCACCTGCCCTTAGAGTTCTAAGGCAACAGCTAGGTGTGTTGTCCTGCAGTTCTCTACCTGTCCATGCAACGCGGGCTGACCTGATGCCTTAGGTCAGAAGCTTCAAAAAAATCACAACAATGCAAAATAAGCTGGCCTTTGTAGTGGCTTCTGCTTTTTTTTTTTTTTAATATCAAGACTAAGAGATGCTGCTTTAAAAATAAACCATTATCGCCAGGCGTGGTGGCACATACTTGTAATCCCTGCACTTGGAATGCAGAGACAGGAGGATCGCTCAGGTTCAAAGCCAGCCTCACTGGCTTAAGAGACCCTGTTTCCAAATAAAATATAAAATAGGTCTGGGAGTGTAACCTGGAGGTAGAAGGGTTTCCAGGAACCCCAGTACCTCCAAAAAACCAAAAACCAAAAACCAAAAAACCATTATCTGATGTCTTCCCAACCAAAAGCATATATATATATGGTGTGTGTGTGTGTGTGTGTGTGTGTGTGTGTGTGTGTGTGGTGTACTGGGGATGGAATCCAGGGACATTCTACCTCCAAGCAACACCGCCAATCCTATTTTTTTAATTCTTTATTTTGAGACAAGGTCTCATTGAGTTGCAAAGGGGCCTCACTAAGTAACTGAGGTTGGCTTAGAACCTACGCAATACTCCTGTCTCAGCCTCCCGAATGTTGGGATTACAAGTGTATGCCACCATGCCTGGCTTGTCTTTTATATGTTATTTTCACAAATTTTAGGTGCTGAATAATACAAATAGCCATTGTTTTATTTTTTTTATTTGTTTACCATCTTCCAATGCAATCACGGAGCATAATTAAATAATTTAAATGCATTCAAAATTTTAGAATTACATTCTGAAACTAAAAATCACTAACTTCAGAAGTCTTGCAGGGAAGTGTTTTGGGTTTGGGATAATTTTCATAAAATAATCCTAATAGAAATGAAATGCTTTATGAATAAATGTTTTACTTATAACTGTGAAGAAAATTGAGAATAATGTCAATATATAATAAGGGGTCAATAAGTTATGGATTAATCACTTGATAAAGTGTTACTTCACAATTGTAAAATATGGTTGTAATGACTCTCCAGCAGCATAGACATCCTGAAGATATGAGAATAATCGAGTAAAAAAATAAAAATACAAAATCCATTCTGTGGGTGCTACGTGTACCTGATAGTTTCCTGTGGACAAAGATGGAAGGAAACAGACATATCAAGTCATAACATGGAGGGTGGCTCAGGAGGTGGTGACCTCATCCTCTATTTTAACTGGGCTTCTATTACTGTTATTAGCACAAGAAACTCTAAGACACACACACTTTCACGCCTCAGTATTTCTGATTTGTCTGAAGTGCCTTCAAGGGACATTTCCACCCATGAAAGCTGGCGGAGGGTGGAGTCCAGAGCATGTGTTAACAGCGGGCAGTGGGCATCTTGGCACCGCAGCCTCCTCCACTAGAAGTGGAGTAAAGATCTGTGTTGTATGCTGTGCTATGTTGTGTTGTTTCCCATATACTATGAGATATGAATGCAGTACACACATGTTTATATATGCTCTGTGTATGTGTGTGTGTGTGTGTGTGTGTGTGTGTGTGTGTGTGTCGGGGGTGTCTCTGGGTACAGACGAGCACTCACACCTGTCTAGGAATGAGATGTTACTTGCATCCACAATATCCTTTCATTTGACTTGGTGTCCCAGAGCTGGGTGTGATCCATGTGGGCTCCCGGTGGCAGGGAGAGCAGATGGGAATGTGGCTACAGCCCTGGGGCGAGCGCTTCCATCCCAGGCAAGTGGCCGGACCTTTCTACCTCTGTCTCCTCCTTTAAAGACAGAGGACAAACCTTCCCTTCCCCTACTTGTTGTGAATATCAAAAACCAGATGCTGTATCTGCCCAGCACACAGGAAGGACCCAAGCGCGCTGAAGTTACAGTTTCCAAGGAGCTCCAGTTCAACATTGTTATTATCAAGAGAGAAAAAGCCAAAGTGTAGGTTGTCTCTATGTTTCCTTCCAAGAATGCAAAAGAGTAACTTTATGAAATGCCTTTATGTGTGTAGAGGTTTACACAAGCAAGTTTAGTTAATTCTTAAAATTACCCTATTAGTCTGGCAGAGTTTTATTCCATTGATCATACATATGAGAAAAATAAATTGAAGAAAATTTAAGTAGCATATGCAATAAACAATTTATATTAGAGGAAATAAAATAGAAACTACGATAACATAATTAAGTTCTCTAATAATCATCAAAGAGATGTATACAAGATACCAATGAGATAATATTTTAATGCTTTAAAAAACTGTTTCTCCTGGGGTGGGGCTGGGAGTGTAACTCAATGGTAGACACTTGTCTAGCGCGCATGGGGCTCTGGATCTGATCCCTAGTACCACCCAGCACCCCTTGATTTTCCCCTTATTGTTTTTGAACAGGATACTTAAGCATCTGCAGTTGGAATGAGATGGACGCCCTCATATACTGCTACTAGGAACTTAGTCTAGTTCTACCCTTCTTGAGAATAGTGTGGCTTTGTGATTCATGAGCTTGGGATTTTTGTTCATACTCTTTGGCACAGCATTGAAAGGAAGTTCCATGGAGCAAGGGCTGTAATCCAGTGGTACAGCATGTGCTTTAGCATGCACAGGCACTGGGCTCTATCCCTAGCATGCACGCACGCATGCGCGCACACACACACACACACACACACACAATAAATAAATAAATAAATAAATAAACAAATAAATAGGAAAATGATAAATTATAAATATATTAATGCAAAAAGGTATTCACCACACTATTATTTATAATACCAATAGCCAAAAAAGGAATAAACAATGTAAACAGCCAGGGACAGATCAATTATTAAGTATATTACACATCATATGCAACTCTTAGATATGGTATTGAGCAAGACCTGGACAAATTCCATCATAATGACATTAAATAGAAAGCAAGATACAAAATTATCAATATTGCGTTGCTTCAATCATAGTAAAAATGAAGAAAATGAGCCGGGCAAGTAGTACACGCTTGTAACCCCAGTACTTGGAGGCTGAGACAGGATCACAGGTTCACCGCCAGCCTCAGCTACTTAGTGAGGCCCTCTACAGCTTAATGAGACCTCATTTCAAAATAAAAAAAAAAAATAGTGCTGGGGGTGTAGCTAGAGGGGGAATACCCCCGAGTTCAATCCCCAGTACTGAAAAAAGCAAGAAGAATGTAATGTTTTTAAAAACCTCTATTATTGCAGGACGTGGTGGCTCACGCTTGTAATCCCTGTGTTTGGGAGGCGGAGACAGGAGGATCGCGCTGGTTCGGAGCCAGCCTCGCTGGCTTAAGAGACCCTGTTTCCAAATAAAAAGTATAAAATAGGTCTAGGAGTGTAGCCCGGAGGTAGAAGGGCTTCCAGGAACCCCAGTACCACCAAAATAAATAAATAAATAAATAAATAAACAAACAAACAAAAAATAAAACCCTCTATTTTTTAGTGATTAGGATACAAGGTGGCTTCTTACTGCTATCTTCCAGTAATTTTCCAAGGTGATAAACACGAAGGGAAAGAGGAGAGGACCCCGAAATACGTTCTCTAGGTCTTTTAGAAATCACGGAATTGTTCCTTCAGCCACATGTGTGTGAATCTACAAGAGGGTGATACTGAAGGCATTAAGGGGACGGGCTGTTCAGACAGCGACGTCCTGCAAATGTCCCCACGGCAAACCCGGAAAAGTCTCCAGTGTTACCCGGCATGCTGTTGGCACGTCGTAAACAAGCGAGTCAAGGGCAAGATTCTTGCTAAGAGAATTAGTGTATATTGAGCATATTAATTAAACACTCTAAGAGTCAAGAGAGCTTCCTGAAGCGGATGAAGGAAAGTGATCAGAAGAAGGAAGCCAAAGAGAGGTCCTGGGCTCAGCTGGAGTGTCCGCCTGCCCCGCCAGAGGAGCAGCACCTGAGCACAGGGGGCGGAGCCAGGGCTGCTGGAACCTGCTCCCTGTGAATGGATGGCGTAATAACTATTAATAATAACCACATAATAATAATAACAACATGTGACAAGATGTCACATTATAATAATCATCAAGACCCCTGGGCTGTATAAATGGTGTTCACGAGTAGAACTGTGGTGTCTTCTTTCCCAAAGAAATACTTAAAGCAAGATTTTAAGGTTCTCGGTTGATTGTGTCACGTCTTCACTATTCAGATTTAGTATTCTCACTGCTGAATTGACTCGTTGTGCATCAAGTATGCTCAACTGATAGAAAATGGCTAAATACTATTTATGAAATATTTATACTGGTTTGAAGATGGTCATTAAATCACGGTGGGGGAAAATGTACAAAAATAAGTGGAATGGAATCTACTGCATTACAATTAAGCTCAGGAAAAATCGACTACTTATAATTATACTGTAACTAGATTGATTTTAAGAATCTGGAATTTGCCCATGAAGCCAACTATTTAAAAATAGATAGCACCCGGCGTGGGGGCGCACGCTTGTAATCCCCGCGCTTGGGAGGCGGAGACAGGAGGATCGCGCTGGTTCGGAGCCAGTCTCGCTGGCTGAAGAGACCCTGTTTCCAAATAAAAATATATACATATATAAAATAGGTCTGGGAGTGTAGCCCGGAGGTAGAAGGGCTACCAGGAACCGGAGTACCACCAAAAATAAATAAATAAATAAATAAATAAATAAATAAATAAATAAATAAAAATAGATAACGCCCTGTTGTTCTTAAGGAGTTTCCTACTAGTTCTCATTTTTTTTTTTTTTCGGGTCTGCGGATGGAACACAGGGGCATTTGACCTCCGAGCTACACCCCCCTGGCCTATTTTTTATTCTTTATTTTGAAATAAGGTCTCACTAAGTTGAGGAGGGCCTCACTATTAGCTGACACTGTCTGCGAATCGATATTCTAAGGTCTCAGCCTCCCAAATGCTGGGATTACAAGCGTGCGCCACCATGCCCAGCTAGTTCTGAATTACTTTAACCATCCATAAAGCAAGGCTCAGAAAACATACATGTAAGAACATTCGTCTTTGTCCTATAATACAGTACTAGAGAATGTAGTCATTTGTAAATAATAGTTTATCTTATAGTTCTGGAGCCTGGGAAGCCCAAGGTCAAGGTGCTAGAATGGGTTTGGTGTCTGAGGAGGGTCTGGTTCCCACTTCTAAAAGATGTTGTTACTGTATCCTTCAGAGCAACAAGCACTATCCTCACTTGCCCGTAGAGGGGATGGGGAGGGAGCTAGGTAGGAAGAGGCTGGTTCCTCCCGCCCTTTTATAGAGGGTGCTAATATTCACCAAGGTAGGCCCTCTTCCTAGGCTTCCCCAAAGACCCTGCCTTTTGTGGGGACTGAGTTTCAACATGCATTTTTAGAGGGAAACATTCAAACCATGGACAGCATTATCGGTTTAGCTGACATGGAGACTGGCTTCTCATTTAATGAAGTCGCATGTGTTTTATCCCATTTTAAATAAACATCTCTGTCCTTGAAACAACAAAGAAGATACAAAGTATTTTCATACAAGGTACAAAATAAATGATCAATACATTTATTTATAATTGCCTCAACCATAATAAAAATGAGGAAAAAGGGACTGTTTTTAAAAACTTATGTTTTTTAGTTATGAAACTGATGATTCCTTTTTCTGCTTGATAGTTCCCCTTCTCTTCAGTCATTCTAAAGTTGACGTGGGTTAATTTAGAATGCAAAAAGGGGAAAGGAGTCTTGTCTGAAGCCATATATAACAGAGGAAAATCCAAATTTATTACTTTTATTAATTAATCTTTACACTATTATTGGTGCAATGTAACTATACGTTGTAGTGAGAGTCAAAGTGACACAAACAGGCACACACACATCCCTTGCTGTACCTCCCTCGGCAAAGCCAAGTTTAAATCAGGCCCAGCAGACACTGACGCTCCATTCACTCTCTTACATCTGCGGTCGCAAACTCAGAAGCTCTGGGTGCTGCTGGGTCAGGCCGGTGATGGAGAGGACAGGTGTCAGTGCTCAGGCACCCGCAGCCCGCATGCCTCCCATTCCAGGGCAGCCTCTACCCTTCCCAGCCAGTCTCTGCCACAAAGAAGGAAGCTCAGTATTGCCAGATCTTTGGAGATTCCAAGAGAAGCTGGAAATCCAGTTTTTGAACATGAAATGCTTCCATGCTTAAATGTTGGCGATTAACTTGAAATATTTAAAAGCACCTTGCGGTCCACGAGAAACTGCTCTGTACCTGCAGCTCGGATTTCTGTCACCTGAATGCATCAAATGCCCGCCTTCACCTGGTTCCCTCCGGCCTCAGCAGCCCCTGCAGCTCCAGAAACAGGTGATGAGCTCTTGTCAAGCAAAAATGAAGCTGGTGTAAAACAAATTCTAATAATCACATTTCCCTGTGTTTCCTGGGATGCAGATTAACTGGAAGTTTAAATTTAATCGGTGAAGTTGGTTACTACTGCAGAAGTAGATATTTTGCTGAGCAGAAAGCTGGGATATCAAGATCTTTCCCCAGAATGACATTTTACAGATGAGATCATGTCACATATAAGCAAAGACAGAAAGTGGTAAAGTCCTGGAAAGCTAAATAGATGAATGGAAAAAATAAGCATGCTTCCAAAATATTTATAAGACTGTGGTTCACACACCTAGCCTAGCATAAAATTGTTAGCCCTTTGGGGAGAATCTCACCCTCTATTTTTAAACTGCTTTCTCAAGTTTTGTTTTGAGTTACAATTAAAGAGTTAGAAACGGTCCCTTCCCCCTGATAGAGTAGGTGGCTTTTTTCTATAAGGTAGGAGAGGGTCTTTGTCTCCTCTCACATATTGAACCTGGGTCCACTGGCAGAATGCTTGGCAAATATTTTGCACACCACGCCACTTAGATCTGTTGTTTGCTAATATCATAATTATCCTCTGTAAGTACCAGTGGTTGTTTTTCTTTCATTGAAATTATGCTTTTATTTTGACACGAATGTGACAAAGGATTAATTGGACTCATTTAATTCTTAAATGTTGGACTCTCGGGGAATTCACCAGTTCCACCTCTAATCAAGAGCTAAACGGGTGAGTGGGTAGTTGGCAAAGTTGGCCGCAACATCTGCAAATATCAAATGACTGCAAACAGGACCAAGAACACTCTTCTCTCCTTTCTGGACAGATGGTTTCATTTAAGATCCAAAGGGTCAAGGGTCACAGCATGACCTCATCAAATTAGACCCAACCGAGAGAGGTGTTTAGCACAACAGAAAGGAAATAATCTGAAGGACATTAAATGCAAATGAAATTGCCATCTGCAAACTTCAAAAAAACACCTGACCTGAAAAAATAAATCTCCCACTTAAGGCTGAAACCCTGCCGCCTTCTCTCCTCTGGAGTGGACACAGAAGTCTGTTCTTACAGCCGCCTGACCATCGCTCAACCTGCCAGCACCCATTTGCTTTTCTTATTCCTCTCTCGACTTCTTTTCTTCTTGAACAATTGGACAATGATCTTTGAGGAATAAGCAAAGGAAAGTTCAAGCATGACCACTACTCCTTGGCCACTGCGCCTGGATGGCCAAATTGGTCACCGGACACTTTGATTTCTAAAAGCAGAAGCCAGTTTGTGTGACCATCAGTGGTAGCCTGGGCATATTCCATGGGGTGGGGCTATGAGACAGAGGTCTGGAGCATGATGGGAATTGTAGTTTACTTTTTATTTATTCAAAATACAAGTCTTGCCATGTCGGGAAGTGGACCAGGTCCTGGAAATACACTGCTAAGCCAAGCAGGCATGTCCCTTAGCACAGAGTGTTAAGCAAGGAATTACGGTAAAGTGTGACCAAACTTCAGAACACATGGTTCACCGCAATGGTCACTCAGAAATAGACAGCTATCCCCACGTGGTCCTGTCCTGTTCTGATCCAACTCAGGATGAAGAGTCAGCAGTTGAGCAACAGCAACTAAGCCTTTACTCTTCTCTAGAGAACCTGAGTCAGAAAGGTGTATCCCAGTGCTCAGGAGGATGAGACAGGAGGACCACAGGTTCGCATCCAGCCTCAGCAACTTAGCAAGGCCCTCTGCAACTTAGTGAGACCCTGTTTCAAAATAAAATAAAATAAAATAGAACTAGGGGTATAGCTCAGAGGTAGAATGTTCCTGGGTTCAGTCCTCAGTTACCCCTTATCCCCCCAAAAAAGAAAGGCCCTGAGGTAATGCTAGCTGGGCTTCTTGGTTCTTCTACCAAATGTGACCTGTGCCTGTGCCCTCTCTGTCTCTCTTCCTGCTTTCTTCATCTGGCCAAACACAAAGGCTGATTGGGAGAAGTGAACCGTTCTGTTCAGGGAAGAGCTCTCTGAGTGATGATGGACTCCCTAAAAGGCGAGCCTTTCTGTTGCTTGGGCTGTGTTCCAGAAAGGGATAGAGGACCCAAAGGGAAAAATAAAAAACATTCTGGCTTCAGCTCTGACATCACAGAAGACTGAGAGGCTTTGTTGCAGTCTTAAAACTCTACGATTCTAGTTATTTGAACAACAACAAAAAAAAAATTTCACTTGCATCACATTAGAGAAAAACTCTCATTTGCCCCAAGATGGCAGCTGGATGGTGCTTCTTGGAGTCAGGCAAGGCTACAACCCTGAAAACCTTAAAGCAAACATCTTCTTTGTGAAAATTTAAATTTTTTTGAAAGGCTAACAACTTCTTCAAATTTCTTCTAATGCCTTTTATGCGACCTAGATGGTCAGTAAACACCTGTGATCCTCTTCAAGGTCTGTGAGATTGCACTTGACAAGGTGTAGGATGTGTGTTTGCGGCGCTGTGGATGAATGATCACTGGGGTCACGAGTAGCAGCAGGGACTGAGGGGCTTGGCAAGCTCTGCCACTCACTAGCTCTTTTTATCCTGGAACATTTTCCTTAAAGTTTCTGTGATTCAATATTATTATTATTATTATTATTATTATTATTAATAAACTAGTGTTTGAAAATTTCACTTGCAAGAATTTTATAAACTATAAAGGACTATAGAAATAAGAAGTGGCTTTCATCAATGTTGGGCACCAGGTTCCCAACATTATAGTGAAGGAACCTCTGTAATGCAGAGAGGGGCCTCTGGCATCAAGACCCTTGGGTGTCTTTTTGTTGCTATCAATGTGATATAAGGAGGGACAATAACAGGTGTATATTTCTGCTGTGTGTGTGTGTGTGTGTGTGTGTGTGTGTGTGTTCTTGGAATGGATGAAGGCAAATCAAATATAGACCAAGGCTCATAAGAAAAACAAAATAAAATTAAGAAAAGTAGTATCATGAGTAGTTTTTATTTTTCTGCTGGACTGAGTTCACATTCATTATATTCAATAAATCATTACTTGCAATTTTCTAGTTTATTTTGAAAAAAACTTCCGGGAGTGAGAAAGAAGCCAATGGGATTGTGGATATGAAAGAATGCAAGAGGGGCGGCTACTTAATGACAGAGTTTTAGTGACATGGAACCTGGGCTTAAATTAGCAGCTTTGTCTACAGCTCATGGAGACAGATGCGACCACCCATGCCTCCCCCATTATCTGTGTGCAGACAGAGGCCAGCAAGTCTTGGTGGCTCAAAACAATGAAAGTGCCAACCAGGTGGCCCAGAGACTCATGAGACTTAACAGTAGAAGGTCTGGGTTTGCAGAACCACCCTTCCACTTACAGTTCTGTGATCTTACACAAGCCTCCCACTTCTCCGTGTCTTGCCTCTTCTGTCTGTAAAATATACCAGTCGTACCAGTCTGCCAGGGCAACAGGGAAGATTAATGTCAAGAATCAGGAAGGAAATCCTTCCTCAGGAGCTATACCAGCACCCGCTCTTTTTTGGCTCTGGAATTGAAGACTTAAAGAATGAACTCAAAAGTGTAAATGGTTTCGAGCAAACACAGATCAGAAATATTAATGGCTAACACTGGCTTCCATGCACTCTATTCAAGCATTTGAAGCCAGTTAGAAATATACAGACCCTGGCCGAAAAGCAAGAAACCCAGCTATCCATGGTGGTATTAGGCCTTCTTCATGTTGCTGGGATAAGGAAATGCATCTCTTGTTGCTGGGAGCGAGACACTTCTGGACACCGGGGTGATACAAGATGACTTCATCAGCCTGGTGCAGGCTAGGAAGGCAGGGGGAGGACTTGGGCAGGGGGCCTGACTGTCAGCTTCCTGGGTCTGGGGCTGCTGACACCTCATCGATCTTGTGTCGTTTCAGAAAGCAGCCAATCGCCTCCCTGCACTGGAATTGGGTCAGGGAGCAGCAATCCAAAGGGACATTTGTCACCAGTGAGGAAGCAGTCAGCGCAGGTAGCGGGGATTTATGAATTCGAGCCCAGGAACGCTGGGTGCACATCTGGCCACAAGATGTTCTCTGGCTGCCTTTGGGATGGAGGGGCTCGGTCAGAGGAGGTCACTCAGGTTCCGTGGGATCGCTGGGAAGGGGGCTGCAGTGAAAGTAAACAAGCCGCCCTCATGGCTTCAGGCGACCCCAGAACAAGGACCAAGGATGGGGACAGAGGCAGGAGCATATGTATTCTCAAGATCAGTGAGCTATTTCGACGCTCTCGGCATCTCAAAGCTGACAAGTCTCTCTCATCAATCAAAGTTTTGGAGGAGGACAATCGAAGTTACTCCAGTCAGAAGAATAATTATGAAAAGGATTAAAGAAAATATTCCCCAGGTGCTATGAGTCCTGCAAAATAAAATGGCCATCAAGTATGCATCCCGTCTACACAACGCTTGCAGGTTTTGCAGATTAAAATTTTTAAAAATGGAATTGATAAGAAGTTTGAATGAATTTAATAAAATTTCTTCGACTTAGTTTTATTTAATTTAAACATTTAGTATAATGAACCAGTAATAGAATTAGTAAGAAGGATAGGAATTACATTGATCGCTGTGCAGTGTTTTAAGTGTGGGAAAAGACACCCCCCAAGAAGAATTAGTGAGTTGAGTTGACTTGAGTTTGGACTCTCAAGGAAATCATTTTCTTCAATGAAATTTTTGCAGCAGACACCAATGTTATGTCATATTAAAGAAGAAAAAGTCAACGAGATGATTGACTTTCCCCAGGAGAGCCCTAAGTTTCAAAAACACTGTGACAGAGCTATCCTCATGTGCCTTCCTTTGAATTTTTCATGGGGGTGGGAGAAATCTCCTTCTGTGTCCATCTAGAACTCTAGATAAAAAGACACTTCATTGTTTTCCTTTTAAGATGCAAGCCTTTCCCATTTAAAATATGTTCTGAAGATCTTAATTTCGAGCTCCTGACCCTGATCAGGTCTTAAAACCCAAGGCCCAAGCCAGTCATGGCAGCACATGTTTGTAAGAGCAGTATCTGGGGACCCGAGACAGGAAGATTGCAGGTTTGAGGCCAGCTTCAGCAACTTAGTGAGACCTTGTTTCAAAGTAAAAATTAAAATAAAATAAGATAAAATGAAATAAGGATGGGGGCATAGCTCAGAGGTAGAATGTCCCTGGGTTCAATCCTCAGTGTCAAACAACGGGCAGACAAACAAACAAAACACCCAGGCTCAGGGCTTAGACCAGTTCTGAGCTTGCTTTACACTTGCTCTCCATTTCTGCCATGCAAAGATTTTACTTTCTTTTAAGTTCAGCTACATAGGTTTTTTTTTTTGTTTTGTTTTTGGTTTTGGTGGTACTGTTTTTGGTGGTACTGTTTTTTGGTTTTGGTGGTACTGTTTTTTGTTTTGGTAGAACCCGGGGGCCTTCTACCTCCGGGCTATACTCCCAGACCTAGTGTATATTTTATTTGGAAACAGGGTCTCTTAAGCCAGCTGAGGCTGGCTTCAAACCTGCGCAATCCTTCTGTCTCAGCCTCCCAGGTGCGGGAATTACAAGTGTGCACCACCATGCCTGGCTACATAGGGTTCTTTTTTGTTTGTTTGTTTGATATCTTGTTTTGCTTTGTTTACACTTTATCCAGAATTTCTGGGGATTATAACAGGTAGACAGTTGCCCCAAATTGTGAAGTTCTCAGAACTGTAGCCCCATGAAAAGGATAATAATAAAACCAGTGCCCCCATAGGAAATGATAAGCTAGGTGTGGTGGTGTAGACCTATAATCTTAGCACTTGGGAGGCTGAGACAGGATGATGGCAGGCTTTAAGATGGCCTCAGCAATTAGCGAAATTCTCATCAATCTAATGAGACCCTGTTTTAAAATAAATAAATAAATAAATAAATAAATAAATAAAGGCTGTGGGTGTAGCTCAGAGATAGAATGCCTCTGTCTGGGTTCAATCCCCAGTGCCACAAAAGGAATTGATTAAACTTGTCTAATTCCTCAGGCAGGTTTCTCGTGGAATTGATTTTTATATTACCCCATGATGGGTTTCTTTCTGCCAAGTGAATCAATCACATTGAATTCTTGAAGCTAGCCAGGCCTGGTGGTATTGGTATTGGGAAAAGAATTCTGCAGAAGAGAAAAGGCTCAGGTCTTATTCCTATTGCTTCCTGGCCACGTGACCTGGGATAAGCCATTGAATATTATGTAGTGATAAAGGCTATTATGGTTTGTACTTAAAATGTCCCTCAAACCTCATGTGTTTGTAGATTCTGAGGAAGAACATGGCTAGAGGAGGTAGCCATGAGTGGGTGTGGCCACATTGGGGTGTGGCTTTGGAATTGTGTCCTTTGCTGGCCCCATTCTCTCTCTTCTCTCTTCTCTCTTCTCTCTTCTCTCTTCTCTCTTCTCTCTTCTCTCTTCTCTCTTCTCTCTTCTCTCTTCTCTCTTCTCTCTCTCTCTCTCTCTCTCTCTCTCTCTCTCTCTCTCTCTCTCATTCTCTGTCCTTCTTGGCCACCATTAGGTGAGAGCAGCTTCTTTGCCTCTGCCATGCCTTAAAGCCCTGCTGTTGAGCCACTTTTGTCTTGGAACCATCATGGACTGACCTCTCAAACAGTAAGCCTCAAACAAACATTTCTTCTTCTAAGTTGTGCTTATCAGGTATTTTGGTCGTAGCCACAGAAAACCTGACTGAAAAAAAAAAAGATAGTAATACTAGCTTCACACAAACAAGGTCAGATGTTACAAAATGTGAGAAACAATTTTTATTTCTTATTTGTTGTTCACCAGTGGCAGGGAGTACCAGAGTTCTTGGCCAGAAAGGCATAATGGACCAGAAGATAGATAAATTGCCCAGTTTTTAAGAACTATTAAGATAAAATAGAAGTAATGTTTTCCTGGTAGTTCTTGGAGAGGAATTCTGAGTGTGGTTTTCTATGCTAAACATGAATTTTCAGGACACATGACTTCCATACCAGTTTCTAGGGATCCTGTCCTAGTTCCAGATAGATAGATACACATATGCTATGTCTTTAAGTTCAGCCTGTGCATTTCCCATGGCTTATACATCAGAAGTGGGATAGATATCTTCACCAGAGAATTGTTTTGCTCCCTATTTTGGAGGCAAAAGCATTTCATGTCAAGAGTATGAAGTGCGCTGTAAACAAAGTGTAATGGCAGTCTGAGGCATGGAGCGAGAGCCTGGGGTACCAGAGAGAGCTGCTGTCACCCACATCCCCACATGTGGAAGAAGATATGATTCCCTGAAGTCACTGTCTTGTCCTTTCATAGGTCACACCTAAGAAAAAATGCTCTGGCTACCAAAGATTCTAGTCCAAGCATTCAAAGTCTCCAGGTAACTTTTTAGGAGTCTTTTCACCTGAAGTAGAGCTATGCATAGAAACTGTTATCTTCTAAGAACTATAGTTATTCAGACAGTAGACGCAGAGGAGAGAAAGAGTCCAGGCTGATGTGAATGCTTCATTAAAATTCATGCTTTTAGGCGCATAGGCTTAGAAGTAGTGAGCAAATAGGTGAAGGTCCAGTATTTCTGGATCAGATATTACTACCCCAATACGGACGCCCTAAGTTGGAATTTTTATGATTTAAGTCTGAAATGGATGGTCATTCTCTGTTCACAGCACAGGATTTGGTTTTTCATTTTCTAACTGTGGGAAAGACTTCATGTCTTCAAAGGGAAACTTTGAAGTCACACAAACTTTTGAAAATCTACTTCGTATTAGCTATTAAGTTTAAAACAGAAATTGACAGTTCCCAGAAGAATGATACAAATCATCTCTTGGGGAATGTAAAAACTTATATGAAGCTTAAACCCAGAGGGATCACTTGGCCCTTGCTAAGGACAACACGTGAATTTGTGAGAGAATCAACATTTTGAGAGGGAAAACTTGTTTCATCCTGTATTAAATGATGCACATTCTTCATAACAAAAGCATATCTTTTTAGGAAAAGTAGAAATTTTTCTTCACAAGGAAAAAGAAAATATTCTTATATATTAATAATGGTTAATTTCATTATTAAAAATATTAAAATATACATTATTGTCATTTTATTCTGTGAATATTCTATAACTTAAATTTCCTGAAGCTAAACAAGTATTAAGAAAAACACCAAAGTGGAGATAATGTAATAACAACATAATTATTGTTGTACATAATTTTAAGCAGCCTTTTAAAGAGACATTTAATTGAATGTCATCAATTAACTAAACATATAAATATGTAAGCTTTCAAAATCTATCTTATTAAGTCCTGAGTGATAGATTTTCATCACAAAGATATATGATATTTTTAAGTTCAAATAATTTATGGGTTTTAATTTAACACATCTGCTTTTCATTTAACTAGTTAAAATATCTCCTGTGCAATGTTTAGATTTTTTAAAAACTCAGCATCACTTTAGTTTGAGCATTCTTGGAGGCTGAGAAAACTAAAAGTACCAATACATTGAATATATAAATTACTAAGAAAAATACAAATTGACAACTCTGTTCTATCAGACCACACCACTCCCAGAGCCGCAGGGCTCGGTGCTTAAGGGAGGTTATTCTTTATGTCTATAAAACTGTTCTCGTTCTCAGCAACAGAAAGAGAAAAGGAGACCAAATCATATTTTCAGAGTTAACCCTCTTCCCTTTGTCCCTCTTTTCTATTGAAATAGCACCACTTAATACACACACACACACACACACACACACACACACACACACACACACAGTAGGTACTAGGTATTCTAGGGACTGTGGGAGATGGTGTATAAAACATAGTTAAATCATCAAGGTATTTATAATTAACCAAGAGAAATGGAAATGTAAATAATTCCATCTAATAAAGGCAGTATGTAGTAAGTGCTTTGGTAGGGTCACAAAAAAAATTAAAAATAAAACCTGAGCATGCAGTTCAAGAAGGCCTTAATTCTAAGTATGAAGGAGGAGTTTTGGAGGGGAAGTAGTTGTGGCAGGCAGGGTTGGAAGGGTGGCTGGTAGGGGGTGCATATTTTCAAAGAAAAGACTATAATGAGCAGAAAGGAGTAAAACAGGGCAATTTATAGCTTGCATGAGGAGTGCCAAGAAGGATGTTGCGGTTGGGTATGGAGGTGGGCTTGGGAGAGGTGCAATGAAAGATAAAGTCTGAGAGAACCTTTGGGTGGATGAGGATGAAGAGACATGAGTAGTATATTAAAGGACTTGAAGTTTATTTTAGATAATGGAGGAGAATGGGCATCAAAGCTTTTGAAGCATAAACACTACGCGATCAGATCTGCATTTTAGGGCGGTGGATCTGGCCAGCGGTGCAGGTGATGAAGTAGAAAGGGAATATCCAAGAGGTGACTGAAGAGGACATTGCAGTGGTCCAAGCAAAATTTCAAAAATGGACTGAAGTAAGAGGACGTGGAAAGAGAATTATAAATGGTTCAGACATTGAAGAAAGTGGGTGGATAGCTTAGGCCTTTGATGCTGGAAAGGGAGAGGTCAAAACCCTAGAAACCAGAAGGGTGATTTTACATAAAATGTGTTAAATGAAATAACTGAGGATATTAAGAAAGAGTTTCTAAAACTTGAAAATAAACTGTTAAAGTGATGGCATGCTTTTCAAATGTCCTATGGCCTGATAATGTCTGACTCTCTAGGAAAATGTAACTTTGAATATTTATTCTGGAGAATCCAAAATAAGTAAAATTATGTGAACTTGTAGACTTTTTATAAGTTACAAGTGGTTTTGCATAAGACTCAAATGATTCCTGTTCGATAGAAAAGAAAACCTCGCTGGAGATGGTGGTGCGCGCC
Organism: Muscardinus avellanarius; assembly: GCF_963383645.1. Taxonomy (NCBI): domain Eukaryota; kingdom Metazoa; phylum Chordata; class Mammalia; order Rodentia; family Gliridae; genus Muscardinus; species Muscardinus avellanarius. The sequence continues at coordinate 149,680,979 of NC_137789.1, read as the reverse complement.
TGCGATTCTTGTACTTGGAGAGGCTGAGACAGGAGGATGACAAGTTTGAGGAGACTAGATGAATGAAGTGACTTGACTCTCAGCAACTTAATAAAAATAAAAAGAGAGGGATGATGGTGTGGCTCCAAGGTAGAATGCCTTTGGGCTCAGTCTCCAGTAGCACACACACACAAAAAAAAAAATTAAAAGAAAAATTTAATGGTTAAGTTTGTCTGTAGGACATAGTATAAAACATTTTTTGCATTTCATTTAATAATCTTCTCTCATTAAAGATTGACATGTGTTCACTATAATTTGTTTTTTATAATTTGTTTTCCATATTAGTTTTTTCATTAAGACACATCGATAAAGCCTAATAATACCTATAATATGGAAATACTACTAAGACTTTCATTACATTAATAGGTACATCAATATATTAAGATACTTTTAAAAATTTATTTTATTGGTGTAGTTTATTCATACATCTTAATGGGATGCAAGATGGTGGAGACATACACACACACATCACCCAATTAGCTCTTACCCAGTTCCTACCCCATTCCTGCCCCCTCCCTCCTTCTCATGTTTGGCTTAGTAATTGAAATATTTGTTAATGTACATCATGTGCCTTAGAGAATTTCCCTCTTCGCCCCCTTCCATCCTCTCAGGTTGTCCTATTTGCTCATCTATAGAATCTCCTTCTTCATCTAGGGTTCCTCCTATGACCCATTTTTTCCCCTAGCTTTGAAATATTAGGAAGAGCATCTGATTTCTTATTTTTGACTGACTAATCTCACTTAGCATAACGTTCTCCAGTTTATCTTTATGGCTGAGTAAAATTCCATTGTGTACATATCCCACAGTTTGGTAATCCATTCATCTGTTGATGGACATCTTGGCTGGTTCCATACTTTGGCAATGGTGAATTGTGCAGCTATGAACATAGATATGCATGCATTAGTTTGGTAGTTTGGTTTCCTTTCTTTTGGGTATTGCTGGATCAAATGGTTAATTTGTTCCCATTCTTCTGAGGATCCTCCATACTATTTTCCAAAGTGGTTCCACTAATTTGCAGTTCAACCAACATTATATTAAAGTTCCTACTTCTCCACATCCTTGCCAGCAATTGTTGTTGTTTGTGTTTTGAATAATTGCCATTCTACTTGGAGTTAGGTGAAATCTCAGGGTAGTTTTGATTTGCATCTCTCTGATTGCCGATGATGTTGAGCATTTTTTCATGCATTTATTGTCCATTTGAATTTCTTCTTTCATGAAGTGTCAATTTAGTTCACTTGCCCATTTTTATTGGATTATTTGTTTTTTAGTGTTGAATTTCTTGAGTTCTCTGTATATTCTAGATATTAGTACTCTATCAGAGGAGTAGATGGCAGAAACTTCTCCCATTCTGTTGACTCTCAATTGAGATTCTTTACAGTTTCCTTTGCTAAACAGAAGGTCTTCAGTTTCATGCCGTCCCATGTATTGATTCGCCTTTTAGTTTCTTGTGCTTCTGGGGTCTTGTTGAGAAAGTTTTTATCTGTGCCTATGTGTTGCAGTGTTGGGCAGGGTTGCCCTCTTCAAGGAGCCTCAAGGTCTCTGGTCTAATTTCCAAATCTTTGATCCATCTTGAATTGACTCTTGTGCAGGGTGATAAAGTGGGATTAATTTCCACTTTTCTGCATATGGTGAACCAGTTTTACCAACACCATTTGTTGAACAGACTATCTTTACTATCTTCCTTCTGGTGTATGCTTTTGGCCCCTTTGTCAAAAATCAATTGGATGTAAGTGTGTGGATTTGTTTCTGAGTCTTCTATTTTTCTCAATTGGTTTGTGTATTTGTTTTTGCCAGTACCATGATGTTTTTATTATAATGGCTTTGTAGTATAGTTTAAAGTCAGGTATTGGGATTGCTACTGCATTGTTTTTATTGCTGAGAACTACTTTGGCTATTCTGGTTTTTTTGTTGTTCTAAATGAATTTAAGGACTGATTTTTCTATGTGAGGAATGATCTTGGTAATTTAATGGGTAGTGCGTTGAATCTGTAGATCACTTTTGGAAGCATGGCCATTTTGAAATTTATTCTGCCTATCCATGAACATGGAATATCTTTCTATCTTCTAACATAAGTCTCCCCACAACACTTGCCACTGATGCAGAGCCTGAGTCTGTCTGAGCCTCTGCTATATCCAACAACAGACTCTAATCCCACCTTCTCCGGGTTGAACCTCAAAATCTTAGACTCAGAAAGTTTAATGGGGCTGCGCGAGTCCCTGGGTTGCCGAGCTGGGCATGGCTTCACTTACGGTGTTGATGAATGCTGCTCTAAATCTCTGGAGGGTGTGGTAAACTCGGCTGTCACTGCTGAAAATTGTAGACTCCAAGCTGGGTGTGGTGGCACATGCTTGTAATCTCAAAATTCAGGAGGAGGAGACCGGAGGATAGCAGTTCATGGACAGCCTCTGCTACTTAGCAAGGCCTTTTGCAACTCAGTAAGACTCTGTTTCAAAAAATAAAAATAAAAAATAGGACTGGGGGTATAGCTTGGAGGTAGAATAGCCCTGGGTTCCCTGGTACTGCAAAAAAAAAAAAAATGTAGACTCCATCCCCACCTTTGCTGAGTTGAACCACAAAATTTCAGACTCAGGGAGTTTATTGGGGCTGCAGGAGCCCCTGGGGGCGCCATGCTGGGCATTCTCCTGCAGAGACCGCAGCTACACTTTTGGCCTCGTTGGGCACCCGTCACGTCGGGATCTCTAGAGGGCGTGGTGAGCTCAGCCACTTCTGCTGGAAGTTGTAGCAGGAGCTTGCGCAGGAGGAACTGATGGCTGACAACTCCAATGATCTGCAGCTGCTCACTTCAGGTCCTTGGTTGCTCTCCTGTTTGTCTCTAGAGTTGGGTTCAGTGAAGCAAGATGGCGCCACTGTGGTGCCCGAGGCTACAAGGCGGGTGGGTTTCTTTTCTGATGTTGAGCACCGCTATGGATTCCTGGAGGGTGTGGTTGTAGTTGGTGTTTGCACAGGAAGGACTCATGGCTGACAGCTCCGATGATATCTGCAGCTGCTCACTTCGGATCCTTGGTTGCTTTCCTGTGTCCCTGGAGTCGGGTGCAGTGAGGTAAGCTGGAGCTCCCGTGGCGCCCGAGGGTTTCTTTTCTGCTCACTGGTCAGTCTTCTAACCTTTTTTTCCTCTGCAGCCTTGTACCTATAGTTTTATTCCTCTACTGATAGTATTTTCTGGCTTTTGTAGAATGCTCTTTTTAAGGCAGTGGAGATCGGGTGTCAGCAGGACTGGTATGTGCTGCTTCCTTCCGTCACCATCTTCCCAGAAGTCCTATTTAGACACTTTCTGTACACTTTCATCGGCACATCATAATGTGGTCAGAGTGATAGGGACAGGTATGCACATAGTACTTGATGAGCCTCCCACCGGCTTCCTCCCTGCTCCCTCCCCTTCTTCATACATGATTTTGAGATTGGCATTGGTAATTTCATAATAACTTAGCTTTTGTGGAAGTGAGATCTTCTCAGTATATTAAAAGTTATTCCAAACGAAGATTTAATAACCAAGAAACAGATAATTATGTTTTGGTTGGAAAAACAATGTCTTAAATACTTCGTGTCCAAAACCTTGGCTTGCTTAAAAATATCTCCCACTAGTACAATTTACCACCCTCCAATAGCTTTTCAATGATGTTAGTTATATCTATTTTCATATTTTTAATTACTTATTTTCAATAATTAGGGATGAATTAACAAGACAGAATCACCTGTTCTAAGATTAGACACATTCTTCTAAGGCTTTTAATACAAATAGTCAAATTGTACTGCAATTTACATTCCTATCAAATGGTGTATATGATACTCTATCCCTGAGCAAGTGGCAACAATGAGAATTACCAATTTAATAGTAGAAAAATGGCTTTAAAATATCCCAGCTGACGTAGTGAAAACCTCACCTCCTCCAAGGATATCATTTGAAGGCTGATAAAATGTAATAAAACTAATACATGCATAACTGAGCCACAAACTAATAAAGGAAAGAACCTACATGCTAAGTTTGTGAAATCACAGCAGCGAATGGAATCAGAAGCTGAGAAACTCTTAGGATGGGAAACGGGCACAGGTGCAGGGGAGGAGGACGTCAGCACCTCTAGGAAGCAAGTGTCGGGAACAGGCCCTCGTCACCCCCAGGTACAAAATGGTGCCATGTGTATAAAGCCAGGGTAAATAAAGAGCAGCTATTTACTTTCTCTTTTTTGATCAATAAGACAAATAGTTTTATGTAAGCATATAAAAAGAAACAAATATACATTTTAATCATTCATAGATTATAAAAACTTCACCATCATTTTGGAAAACACTATGGAGGACCCTCAGAAAAATGGGAATGAACCTACCATATGATCCAGCAATACCATTTCTAGGTTTCTACCCAGAAGAAAGAAAACCAAACAACTAAAGTAATGCATGCGTGTCTATGTTCATAGCTGCACAATTCACCATAGCCAAACTATGGAACCAGCCAAGATGTCCATCAACAGATGAATGGATTACAAAACTGTGGGATATGTACACAATGGAATTTTACTCAGCCATAAAGAAAAACACAATTATGTCATTTACAGAGAAATGGATGGAACTGGAGGACATTATGCTGAGTGAGATTAGTCAGTCACAAAAAATAAGAAATCAGATGCTCTCCCTAATATGCAGAAACTATGGAGAAATTGGGTCATAGGAGGAACTCTAGATGAATAAGGAGATACTGTAGATGAGCAAATAAGGTGACCTATCTAAGGGGATGGGAGGGAGGAAGAGGGAAATTTCCTATTGTACATTCACAAACATATCAAAGTCAATCATTAAGCCAAATATGAGAAGGAGGGTTGGGGAGGGAATGAGGTAGGATTTAGGTAAGGGCTAATTGGGTGATGTGTGTATGTATGCCTCTACCATCTGGTACTCCATTAAGATGCATAACTACAACGCACCAATAAAGAAATTTAAAAAGAAAAAAAGAAATAATACTTCTTCCTCAAAGATGGTTCATTTGCTACTTACTTTCTTGAAGGAGAGACAAGGAAAAGCCCACCACATGCTCATGAACACAGTGGAGAAGTCTGTCAACTGCACTGGAGCCATAAATGGGGGAAAGTGTCGCCTTTGGGAAGCAGACCAGGACTAGACGACACACCAATGAGATGCCAGACTCTATGTCCCCATGCACAACAGGAATTAAACACCCAAACATTAATTTCAAAAGGTGATCTGGACCAGCAAAACTGATAGGAACCTACAGAAATGAAATGGAGAATACTGAATGGAGATGGTTTTGCTAACTAGGAATGGGAATTCCAGGGAAATCACTGCAAACCATGAGTTCACAGCAGAAAATTAGAAATGACACGGGGAGACCAACCACCATGGAGGAGAGTCAAGATCCATAATATAAGGGAAATTCTGTGCCAGATACTGGACATAAGAGAATTTGAAATCATCTTTAGAGTATTCAAAGTGTTAGGGGAATAAAATAGGCCATTATAAAGAAGCTGAGTACTATTTAAGAGAAGGTGTTTGAAAACTAACCAAAATAGATATTTCAAAATTAAAAACACTTTATTTAGAGGATAAGCAGTATATTAAGTGCAGATACAGCAAAACTCAAATCCAGAAAAACAATAGGATAAAAGCCAGTTATCTAATCCAAAGCCATTGTCATAAATTAAGCATAAAAAGATGGTTTTAGCCAGGTGTGGTGGCGTATGCTTGTAATCCCTATGCTTGGGAGGCAGAGACAGGAGGATGGAGCTGGTTGGAAGCCAGCCTCGCTGGCTTAAGTGATCCTGTTTCCAAATAAAAATATTTTAAAAAATAGGTCTGGGAGTGTAGCCCGGAGGTAGAAGGGTTTCCAGGAACCCCAGTACCCCCCCCCCCACACACACACAAAAGATGGTTTTAAAAGTTGAAAATAAAAATATTTCAATTCTAAGCTGACTTACCTGGAAAGACAAAGTTTTCCTAGAGGAGACTCTGTATACTCGGTGTGTGTGTGTGTGTGTGTGTGTGTGTGTGTGTGTGTGTGTGATGTGAGTGTAAACCCATAGTTTTCATTTACTAGGTTATATTTGGCTTTCATGTTCATGCACAATTCAAAATTATGAACTTATTTTAGAATTAATAAAATTAAACGATTAGATCAATATTATTCCTTTTTTTTGTTTTTGTTTTTTTTTTGTTGGTACTGGGGTTCCTGGAAGCCCTTCTACCTCAGGGCTACACTCCCAGACCTATTTTATACTTTTTTATTTTTGGAAACAGGGTCTCTTTAGCCAGCACGGCTGGCTTCAAACCTGCGCGATCTTCCTGTCTCCGCCTCCCAAGCACAGGGATTACAAGCGTGCACCACCACGCCCGGCAATATTATTCCTTTAAAGCACAGATCATATACAAATGTTAGAGCCACGTGGCAACCTCAGGACAGGCTGGGTTTTATTTTTATCTGCAAAGTTAGCACATCTGAAAAACCAAACCATGGCTAAATTAGAGAACTGAGTCCCACTTAGAAGTACCCACACACGTGGCCTGCTCTTGCCTTGGGTATCAGAGGAATTGGTGGCCTGGGTGACGGATGTTCATAGTCAACCTCCTGAGGTATGCCCGGCCCTTTTTCTTCTGAATGAACTTGAAATTAATTTCTATAAGAGATTAACAAGCCAAATTTAATTAAATCCTATATTTTAAGTCTATGAGTAATATTATTTAAGAAATACTTAATCATTTTACTTTGTTGTTTTTGGATTAGCTGTTTAAAGACAAAAGACTCCAGGCTCCAATTAGCTGCTGCTGAAAATTAATTTAAGTAACCCACAATTGACGACTTGCTGCAAGCTACATATAGTCTTGATGCTTAAATAATTTAATTCCTTGCAAAAGTGGGTGTGAGCTTTATTCCCTTTAATAAAAAAAATACTAAGTCTGTCTATTACCAAATCCTCACTGAATCGCCGTCGGGCCGAGCCCTGCCCTGGTGCTTCCTGTGCCTGCAGCCTGTGCTGTCAGCCCCCTCATGATGTGATGCCACGTCACATGCTGGTCTGGTTCTCCTGAGGCCACAAATGAAACCAGGACCAACCTTTCCCAGCCTTACCTACCCACAGGAAGTTGATGTTCAGGGAAAAGAAGGTTTGAGGGAGGTACAGGGGTTATAAATACATGCTTAGGAATCAGGAGTCAGCCAGTATCAGAAAGTCAAGGATCATATGTTTTCCTTCATATATGGAAACAAGAGAAAAAAATGAAAGAAAAAGGGACCTCAGGATAAGCAGGAGTGAAACCGGCAGATGAAGCAGAAGAGGGCGGAAAGGAGGTTTGAGGAAGAAGACAATGCTATTATGTCCATATATGAAGGTCTCGCTGACAACCCTCGTAGTCTGTATGGGGAGGAAGGAGAGGGGCAGAGCGATGGGTTAGGAGGGATCTGTACCAAGAGATGTCGTGTACATGCCTGGACATATCGCTTTGAAAAAATTCTAAAGAAAAATCAAATGACTGACTTGGGCTACATACTCAGAGGAGAGAGAATGTGAAATCCCTGCCCTTGCAAGGCTGGGAAACTTCACGGGAAAGAAACCAACTGATGGGGCTAAGTGTCCCTCGGCTTCAGAGGAAAGAAAGAAGAGACAGGCGTGGAGGACAATGAGAAGTCAAGGAGATGAAACGCAGTGGCGGTTGGCGCTCAGTCCACACGTTCTGCTGCTGTCGTGGCGTCGTCACACACATGGCCGCTCACATACATGGTCTGTGCATGTGAGTGAGGGGAGGGACCCTGCATAACTATGAGGGGTGATGGGGAGGAGGGTCAGGATGGCAGCAGCATCTCCCAAGGTCTCCTACCACCCAGGTGCCTGCTGAGCACTTTACATACGTGGTCTCACGAAATCTTCACCGTGTTAGAAGGAAACATTGAGAAAATGGGCTCTAAGAAGCCGTGTGACCTGGTCTGGTTGCATATCTAAGAAAACATAGCAGGGCTGAAGCCGAGCTGTGAGGCCAAGACCACTGGTGTCACTGGTCGTGGTCCTCCTCCGTACCCCTAAAGTCATTCATCTGGGGTGCCTGGTGCACCTCCATCTGCTGTTTGTCTCCTGAGGCAAAGGAACTGGATGAAGGGCAGTGCAGAGAGAAGAGCCAGAGGAGAACAGGTCTGGGGAGCTTGGAGAGGGCGGTGCAGGGATTCAGGAACTAGGAGTCTCCAGAGATTCTGGAGATGACTTGGACAAAAGGCCACCTTCCAGGCCCTGGATGGGCCCTGCAATTGTCCACTCCAAAAGCCATACATAAAGGAAGGGAAGGAGAGGTCTACTTAGAGCAGCCAATGCCAACGGCCCAGTGTGTTGAAAGAGCCAAGAGAAGCCCAGCGTTGTGGCCGTGCAGGGAGCAACGAGGCCAGCATCCTTGAGGCCAGCATCCATGAGGCCAGCATCCATACTCCTTACAAACCCGTGAGAGGACTCGAAGCTTGGGTGATGGGGAGGCGCTGTGGAGATTTCGACTGGGATGACATGATCAGAAGTGCATTTTGATCATCTCTGATGATGGACGAGAGAATGGGCTGGAGAAATATGTGAACCAGTGGATGCACGAGGACCAGGGAGGAGGCTGTTGTGGTCATTCACAGAGAGATGCTGGGGTATGGGGCTGAGGGGACAAGAAAGAATGGTGGGAGCCGTGTGAGGTTACAGTCAGTGGGAAACGGTGACACTGCTCACGAGAGGGGCCCTGACATCTCCCAGGCTCTGGCTCAAACGGTCTTCACACTCCATACATCTTGTGGGTTACATCACCTCCTGTCTTCCTACCGCTCGGGGGAATAGATTATCTAGACATGTGGAGCAGAAAAATGGGCCATTTGCCTAAGAATTCATACTTGATGTATTATTAACTACCTAAACAGTTTCCTCTGGCAAGCCCTAAAAATTCGTATTCAGGAATTTATTATCCAAGAAATGAGAATATTCTCAACTTTCCCCCTAAATGACCCTCCATCGGGCAGAGGCTCACTGACTGCCAGCTCCATACATTCCTGGTATCTTCCCACCCATCAAGATCAAAGTCCTCAAGACTCATGGTTTAGGCTCTCGTGCCCATTCAGAGTTAAGGTAAAAATTAACGAAGCGCACGTTTTGGTTCGATGTAAGGAAGGACTTTTCAAAGAGGAAATGAGCTGCCCCAGGGGCAAACTCTCTTCACTTCTAACAACTCAGCTCAAATGTCCCCCTAAGCTGCCAGCCCAGGGACCTCTGGAAGAATGTGTCATTTCCTCCCTTCCCCGGCCGCCCCAGGACCCTGTGTACTCCTCTGTTACAATATTTACCCGTTCTTGTTCCAGCTTATTATAAAAGGCTGTGAACCCCTAATCATACCCATTCTTGTGGCCTGGCATATGGAAAGCACCCAAATATTGAAGGTTGAGTGAGGGGACGTATGAATGCATGCACGCATGCGTGAATGGACGGCGCTGTTACAGCATCATCGTGATGTGAGGAAATTCCTTACAGTTAAGGAGTTGGATTGCGGGGACTCCTAAGATCCTTTCTACAGAACTTGGCACCCTGCTGCGCCCTGAGCACACTCTACTCTTAGCCCGAAGCCCTTAGTTCTGGTGATCCTGGGTCCATGCTTCAGGAAGCCCTCCTGACGCCGTGGAGTCTGAGCCTGAGTCCAGCCCTGTCCCTGACGTCTCACACTGTCGCTTCGTAACTGGTTTTCATTTCTGGTTTGGATTAGACATCAGGGCAGTCATTATTTTTTCTTTTGTTTCTTAGTTTGGCATGAGGCTCCAGGACACTGTACACACACACACACACACACACACACACACACACACACACACACCCTTTGGCCTAGTCTCAGCATAAAGAATCCAGGCGAGAGTCCCGGATCTCTTCTAAAGAGAGGGTTTAAACACACTTTCGATCGCAGTCTCTGAGTGATACATACATCAGGATGGACGATGAGCTGAGAATCCTCAACTCATCAGACTTAGAGTCTTACGGGAAAATCTAACAGAGGCCGCATTTTGTCATGTGATCAGCTGCTTCGCTTAGTTGTGGTTGCTACGAAGGGACACAAATTACTGGACTCCACTAAAGTCTCTTCTCTTATAGAAACTGAAAGTCTGAGATCCAGGTGTTGGGCTGGGCCACATTTTCTCTGAAGGCTCGAGGGCAAATCTGTTCCTGACCCCTGGCTTCCAGAGCCTCAAACACTCCTTGGCTTGTGGCCACATCTCTGTAATCCCTTCATGGTTGCATTACCTCCTCTTTTATAGACAAACATCTGTGTGTGTGTGTGTGTGTGTGTGTGTGTGTGTGTGTGTGTTACTGCAGATTGAACCCAGGGACATTCTACCAGCCCTATTTTATTTTTATTTATGTATTTATTTATGTATGTATTTATGTGTGTATGTATGTATGTATGTATTTATTTAGTGGTTCTGGGGATGAAACCCATGGACATTCTACCACCGAACTACACCCCCAGTCCTAGTTTTTATTCTTTATTTTGAAACAGGGTCTCACTGAGTTACAAAGATCCTCACTAAGAAGCTGAGGCTGTCCGCAGACCCGGATCCTCCCGTCTCAGCCTCCCAAGTACTGGGATTATAAGCGTGCACCACCACGCCCGGCCTATTTTATTTTTAAACAGTTTCTCACTAAGTTGTTGATGGCCTTTCCAAGTTGCTGAGGCTGGCCTCAATCCTTTGATCCTCCTCTCTCAGCCTCCCAAGTCCTGGAATTGTCAGCCTGTGCCACCACGCCCGGCTCCTTTGCCTCTCTTGTACATGTAATTGCATTTAGGGCCTCCTCAGACAATCCAGAAGACATTCCTCCTCTCAAGATCTTTTAATTACTTTTTTCTCATACATGGCAATATTTACTCCTTTTCCATATACTATATAAGGCCACATTCACAGGCTCCAGGGATTAGGGTGTTGACATATCTTTTGAGGGGCCACCATCCAGCCCATTCTACTAGGTGAAACTTTCTTTGTCTTCTCAATTTTGGAAAATATCACAGTCATTCATCGTCTCCACTGGATGCCGGAGACAGTGATCCACTTGGAAAGAGGATGCATTGACATGAATCGCCAAAGGTCACACCGTGGGATGGTCGGAACCAGAGGGAGGGCTCCAGACATCTGGTCCAGATAGGCTTCCACTATGCAGTAATCCCAGCACAGGTAGCATATATATGTGCACTGGTTAAAAGAACTACCCTCCCGCCATCATATTTGTGTGGGTGACGGTCACCTTCTGAAAGGGGAGCCACTCGAGACAAAACCAGGCTGAGGACTTTCTATTTATTGCCGTCCCTTTGTCGTCAGTGGGCAATAGAATGGAAACAGCCAGAGTCGAGTCCTCGGTGGGACTGGTGAGAGGTGTGGGCAAATCCCGCAGAACAAATGAGCCCCAAACGGCAGAGCGTGTCGTTTTCATAATACAGCTCAAGGGGTTCTAGAACTAAAGTAACATAGGAGTGAACTTCAGTGCATCTGCTTTGGTGGCGGGTGTCCAGGAAAGGGACCCGTGTCATCTGCACGGGAAGACAATCTCCATCACGCAGTGGCTTGCTCCAGGCCTCACATTTACAGTCATGTAGCCTGGTTCACCTGGACACTCATATTTGGGAGGGGGAAGGGGAAGTGGGGTGGGAGAGGGCACCAAGCGCAGATTGGACGCATGCTATTTAAATACGATCCACATCAAAATAAAAAATAAATTAAAAAATAAAAAAGTAAAAAGATGCACAAAGCCCCAAGCAGGATGGCCTGACAAAAGACACTACTGTCATTACCACCCTCATATTGCTACACAGGAGAAAAAGATATTTCCTAAAGAAGTCAGTGAGTGTTTATCTGAAAAAAGACCAGAGACATGAGGCCAGATTTGGAAAAAATACTTGAAAACTCATTTTGACTTCCTTCCTCCCTCCCTAATCCCTTCTTTCTTTTTTTCTTCCTTTCTCCTTTTTTTAAAAAATTCAAATCATGCTGGGCGTGGTGGCGCACACATGTAATCCCTGCACTTGGGAGGCGGAGATAGGAGGATTGCACAGGTTCGAAGCCAGCTGTGCTGGCTTAAGAGACTCTGTTTCCAAATAAAAAAGTATAAAATAGGTCTGGGAGTGTAGCCCGTGGGAGTGTAGCCCAGAGCTAGAAGGGCTTCCAGGAACCCCAGTACCACCAAAAAAAAAAAAAAAAAGTCAAATCATGAAAAAAATTGGCTGGCTATTTTTGGAAATGAAATTGTTCTCCAAGTTCTCAGGTTTTAAGGCTCTTGAGTCATGTTTATTCTTCAGAAAGAAATTGTATTGTGTTTATTTATTGCAGAAAAAACTTCATAAAAACATTTTGCATGTGCAAAGACTTATACAAGGACTTACCCAGTGCCAACTTCAAAATTCTATGAAGGGCAAAGAACTATTTGACCAAAAAAGCGAAGGTTCTCAGTGTACCTAGATGTTCCATTTAAGGCTAGAACGACTTTGACAAAATTGTGAAGTGCATAACTGCTACAGGAGTCATTGTTCCTGCTTTTTCCTGTCATGGTATAAGGAAGAAGTTGCTATTTAGTTAAAAAAATTGCCACAGGATCAGATCCAATCTTAAAGACTACTGTATGACTTAATGCAATGACAAGTAAATAGGTATGTTTTTTAAAAGTGAGATAAGAAAATCAAAGTAGGACCAAATTGGAAATAAATAATTGAATTCACTTCACAGAGGTAGCAGGCAGCAGGAAAGATCACAGCTTTGCAATCAGGCAGGGGTGGAGCTTTGCCTCCTGTTTTGCAGTCTTTGATGAGACTGGGGACAAGATACTTCTACCTATGTCCCAGTGTCCTCCTCAGTTGACAGAGGCTAAAAGGACCATTCCAGAGGATTTCTATAAAGATTGAAGCGGGGCTGAAGATGAGGTGTCTGGTCCCTCGTAGGTACTCAACAAATGCTATCTATTATGAAAATAAGAATTGCCATTGGAGTTGACTCAGCAAAGAGCCATCACACCAGTACTTGAGCCTAAATGCAGAAAAGCACCAAGCCTTATCATTTATGCTGCACTGTGTTTTTTATTTCTATTTTATTTGTATTAGTCGATGTACATTGTGGACACCTAGTGGCTTTACCACTCATGTGTTTAATTCATATATTCATTTCATGGAAGGCAGGCAGGCAGGCAGGCAGGCAGAAAAGAAAAGAAGGAAAAAATAGATGCACTCTTACTCTTTGTATACACCACCACAGTGGAGTTTCCTATTAGTAGTTTATACCAGATACCCAGCTTATCTTAATGTTAGGCTTACAGTACACTACAGATAGCTCTCTGCCTCTGAAATTCTCTCATTTTACACCCAAGAAGGAATCAGCCTGCATTGTTCACTGGAAACCCTGGAAAAAAAGATCAGGATTATTTTAGAGACAAAAAAGTTCATTTTTTTTCACAGTTTGAGTTTTAAGAAGGGTCACCCAAATATTCAGTACAATCGCTTTATCTTTTTTTTTTTTTTTTAACATTCGAACTACATTCCCAGGTATGAGCCAATCCATACTTTCTCATGGTCCTTGGACAGAAAATACAATGACTAAATCAAGAAATCTCTTTTGAAAATGTTCATTACAATGACCTCTTTTGTGAAAACTTATATTAAAGTTATTAAAAAAAAGAAAACCCAGTTGGCTTAAAATGGAGCTCCAGTCATTGCCTTTTTATAATTGGTACTAGTAAGAATTCAGACCTTGTTCATATTCGGGGGCAGAGAGAGAGAACAGTGAGTATACTCAGGTAATAATGTAAAGGGGATTATCTTCTAAGTTACCCCAGGGCCTTTTGCTCTGGACAAGGAAGAATAAATTCCTGGCTGCCTTCCTTCTACCTATTAAGGCTGATGGATTGGCCAAGAACTCCATCTAAGACATTAACCGGAGTGTACAAACTGGACGATAAAATCACAAAGTTTCTGTGAATGTTCAGCTTTGCTAAAGGTGTAAAGTCGTTTGCACAGGAAAACAGGAATATGGTGACAGTTGATTACAAAAGATCCGAATGGCATTTCAAAACCAGAGACGATGTCCCTGAGCAGGTACAAAGGAAGTAAATCCTGGAGAGATGATTTCCTCTCGGGAGATATGAGAAGGGATCGTGTTTGGCTAGACAGAGACAGGCCCTGTCAACATGGCATCCTGCCAAGCAGATCCTGAGACGGAAGATGGCCAGTGAGACCTTTCTGATGTTGACTGGTATTTAATTTTAGAGCCGGGTATGATGGTGTGTGCTTATGATCCTAGTACTTGAGAGGCCAAGACAGAAGGATCACAGGTTCAAATCCAGCCTCAGCAACTTAAGAGAGACGTTCATGAATTTAGTGAGACCCTGTTTTAAAATAAAATATAAAAAGGGCAAGGGGGATCCAGGTATGGTGGCGCACACCTGTAATCCCAGTATTTGGAAGGCTGAGACAGGAGGATCACAGGTTCAAGGACAGTCTCAGCAATTTAGGGAGACACCGTTTCAAAATAAAAGATTAAAAAATAGATCTGGGTGTTTAGCAGAGTTAGAACACTGATGGGCTCAATTCTCAGTAACACACACACACACACACACACACACCACTATGATTGTGGCTTTTTAGCTCACAGGTAGAATGCCCTTCAATCCCTAGCCGCCCCCCCCAAAAAATAGGCTATTTCTTATAGCAGAGATTGCCATTCCCTCTAACACTATCAATAAGTCTTCAGAATAAATGCTTTATGCAGTGGAATTTGAGTTTGTGGTGTTTTGGAAAATAAGAGAAGGAATAGTGACTTTACTTGGGATCAAGACAGTAAAAGAACAGCAAGCAGGACTTTCAAGGGAAACAGTACATTGCGGTTCTATGGTATGCCCAGTACATGTGTGTTGAGTGAATGAATAATGAAGAAATTGGTGAACCCCTGGAAATACTGGGATTGGACCCTTAAATTCTGAGAGCCTGCAGTATGGGGATGTGCGAACCCATCTTAGTTGGATATTAATAAAAAGGAATGTACTCAGAAGCTTTTAGGACTTAGAGACATCTTGGCTACAAAGAGCTTAGATCAAGATGTTGAGAAATCACTGATAGGAAGTTGAGGATGATGTAAGGTTGCGGGTAAAAAGCATGAAAAGCTGAAGGAGCCTATTTCCAAAAGCGGTGTTTTGTGTTCCTTCATTTCTTGCACATTGGTTTCTTTAAAAACAAATCACATTTGAAGTAGAAAGGCCTAGTTGGGTGAGCGATCACAAATATTTAATCATGTTTTAACCCCTCAAACAGAAGATGTCATGATGGGGGGGGGAGCAAAGCTATCATGCAACACATGGGAGGGTGAGGACAGACATTAATACCAGCCTCAGGTCACAAGGATGAGGCCAATCATCCACTGAAGCTCACAAGGGCCTTCCACTAACCCACCCAAGGTGAAGCACACAGGCCAGCTGCCCAGTGATGCAGAGTGCATGGAGCTGCCATCTTGTTCTCAATCCCAGAACTGTGGCCAGCCTCAGTCCAGTGAGTCAAGCGAGTAATGGCACGGTGTTCCTTGCTGCAATGACCGTGACCTTCCCGGACTAGCACACATTGTGTTCTCCTCCAGAATTGTCCCAGAATAAAACATATGGGGGAGGGAACTGAATTAGCAGTTGACAGTATTAATTATTAATTTCCTAGATTCAATCAATACAGACTTTTTTTTTTTGGTAGTACTAGGGGCTGAATACAGGAGCCGTCTACCTCGGAGCTACACCCCTAGTCCTTTTTAAAGTTTTTTTATTTTGAAACAAGGTGATGCTAAGTTTCTAAGGGTACTGCTAAGGTGCTGAGACTGGCTGTGAACCTGCAATCCTCCTGCCTCAGTCTCCTGAGTACTGGGATCATGGGCATGCACCACTTTGCCTGGTGAGGTGCCTATTTTTACTCAGAATAGTCCTGTTTCAAGGTGAATCCATATAAAGCAAAAGTTCATAAGAAAGAAAACAAGACTTCCTTCAGCACTGTGCTTCTCGGGCAGGGACAATATATATTGTCCACCAGAGGAAATTTGCAATGTCTGAAGACATTTGGGGTTGTAATGTTTGAAGGGTGCTACTAGTATTTATTGGGAAGAGGCTGGGATGTTGCTAACCATTCTACACTGTACAGGACAGCCCCAATTATCCAGCCCAAAACGCCAACAGTGCTCAGTTGAGGAATGTTGCCCTGCAGTAAAGATTTGAGGTGCTTTCTTGCATTCATTTTCCTTTCTTCCTTCCTTCCTTCCATTCCACAAAAGTCTACTGGCCACTGGCAGTGTGCTATATAGGTCAGATGTTCTCTCATTCCTATGACCAGCCCATTTATTTATTTATTTATTTATTTATTTATTTTTATTTAATTTATTTTTATTGGTGCATTGTAATCATATATCACATTGGAATACAAGACTTGAGAGGATATACAAGCACACATCATCCAATTAGCCCTCATCCAGTCCCTATCCCATTCCCTCCCCCTCCCTCGATCCCATGCTTGTTTGGTGATTAACTTTGGTACATTTGTTTATGTACTTCCTGCATTTTAAAGAGGCTTCATCCTCCCCTATTCCATACCCTCTGATTGGTCACCTCAGTTGCTTCACTATAGGGTCCTTTCTATAGCTCGACCTCTTCCTGTTGCCCCTTTCCTCCTAGTTTTTGCTGATTAGGGGAAGCATCTATGACCAGCCCATTTAAAGCCCACCAGACAGAGGTGGCTTTAAATGCAGATGGATTGCCAGTCCTTCCTGTCACCTGTCCCATCCAGGAGAATTCCATTTTCTGAAACCACAAGTCACTGAACCTTGGCGCTTCAACCTTCCCAGCGTTTTCCCTTTTTGTGTTTTATAACTCCACAAAGTCACATGTCCTCCAGGCTATTGGCACAGCTCAGCTGAGCCTGAAACCTATTGGGAGAGAAGAAATTAGAAAAGGTGGAGGGAGTTAATGGCCAAAGCTATTCACACGGCACTACCCCCACAGGTCCAGCAGGTTCTGTGATCGCAGCACAAGCCTGGTTGGTGAACCATGCCTCCCCCCCAGGGGGTGCGGGAAGGCTGGTTTCTCTAAAGGCCCCGCCAGGCCAAACTTCCTGGAGAAAAACCCACTATCCATAAAACACATTCTGAGTAACACCAAAGTGCACAGTGACCCTTAGCTTTCTTCTTCTGAACAAATTGTTTAAAGACCAAGATGTGTTGGGAGATACTGGGCACTGGAGAATTAGCAGCAGGTGCTATTTATAGAGCCACTGCGCTCTGCAGAGTTCCCTCTGCCCAGGGAAAGCCATTAATCTTCTCCAGCAAGAGAAAAAAGAAGTAATAAACTTAATAATGATTTAGAGCAAAGGAGGGAGAGAAAGCACTGAGGCTAATACTAAGGTGAATCTAAGCCAAGAGATTAGTTTTTCCCCATGGAAAACAGCGTACACACGTGCGCGTGCACGCACACAAACACATCCATATGCGCGGGTGTGTGCACAGTAAGGCTGCCTTCATTGCCTCCTAGGAAAGCCACTGCGGCGACTTCGCCTCTCCCCTAAAACAGTTAAATGGCTTTCCTCTTCCTGTGACTGACAGACATCTCTAAATAGTGCACTGCTAAAAAAAAGAAAAAAATTCTAGATATACCACACAGAAAAGCTGGGCACTCCAGGGTAATTACACCTTACAACCCTGTTGCTCGTGCTGCCGACTACACAGAATAGAAGTGAACTCATTCCAAGGTGAGTCCTTTCATCAACAGGATTTTCAAGACATGATTTCAAACATTCCTATTTCAGCGTAGTTTAACTGGCATCTCAGTGTGAGCTGTTTAGTAGGTCACGGTGAGCTGGAGGGAGAGCTTTCTGTTTTCATACACAAGTTGAGCCTGCCAGGTGTATCAGCATTAAGATTCCCATTGAATACAATGTCTTTTGCAAGAAGAAATGTTCTCTTTTTTTCCCTCTCACCGTTCTCACAGACTGTAAAAATAAGTTTTGAAGTGCAAAATAGGCAAAAAGATAACTTCTTTTCTTTTCTTTTTTTCCCCTCCAAAAAATTGCAGAAAAATCAGTATGCTTCCAAAGGAAGTGACTGTCCTCATTTGAGCCTTTTAAAGTTCTCAGGGAGTGCCAGTTAATGGGAAGTATTTTCATTGCAAACAAGCCTGCCTTTTTAAATGTTAAGTGTCCTTTATTTCTGGACACCAACCAGAGACAATGGAAAGAAAGAGAGACCTGGGCATCCAGGCAGAAAACAGGCCTTGTCACGCAGCCAAAATGAATGAGAATTCTTGAGCAATACAATGTTAAGGCAGGAGTGTGGAGTTGAAATGGGTAATGAACTCCAAGTGGCCGCCTTTCAGATCTCAAGAGCTGAGCCTGACTTGATGCCAGGGACTGCTGCTTCCCCCGCTCAAGTATTCAAGAGAGGATGGCACCGGGAGCAGCAATGGTGGAAGCGCAGAGCCCACCACTTCAGCCTGGTGCTCCCGATGCACGGGGGCCAGACGCGCACGCAGGAAAACACACCCCAGACACGCTTTGTGCATAACGATTTTAAAATTTTGATAAAGATCAGGTGCAGGAAAAAAAAAAAAGTCAAGATGGACGGCAAGTGGGTGAGTTCACGTCCCTTTGGGGAGGCTCGTAGGATGCGAGAACACGAGGTCTTTCACATTAATGTCACCTCAGAAGGGGAAGAGCGTGTCACAGGGCATTGTTAAGTGAAATTTCTCTTATTAGACATGCAGTTGTCATTATGTTGACTAGATTGTTAAGTGATAGGGACAACAGCACCTCGCCACTTCTTTATGTTAATAAATACCCATCATCTCAATTACTGCTCAGCATGACAAGCCTATAAAGGAGATGTAGCAGGTATTATGATCCCTGTCCTGTAAATAGGAAAATGGTGGCATAGAGAATTGATCCTTCTGTGTGGATGGGATGATAATAGGACCCAGGTCTACTGATCTCAGCTTACTGATCATTACACCATAGCAAATACAGCACGGAACACGGTGTCTCTAAACGACTCTAAACTAAATGTAGAATTATGGTGTCATTGGGCCAGTGAGTTGGAACATAGTGCTCACAAGGCAAAGACAATAATAACTGTAGGCTAGACTGTGGCGAGGGACAGCGAGTCTTGCTCTGTTTCATGGGTGCAGATCACATCCTTAACTCCCGGGAGCTGCTTCACAAATACATACCTAAAATTAAAACTATTTGGGAGGAGACAAGAGGATGATCCATAGACCAGCAGAGATTCCTTGTTTCAAATGAGGGGGGGTAATCAAGATAATTTTTAGTTGTTGATAGGTCAGTGATGAATTATCATAATAAAAGATGTCACATTATCAAACTGTAACTAGAGTATAACCGATGCTGAACTTTTCTATTCATGAGGGAGAAATACAGCAAAGCTGCCATCGTGGCGGGCTACCACCCACACGTCTATACTCAACCCATTCATCAACCTACACTTAGCCTGGTTCTGTGCACAATCCCAGCCCAAAGGATGCAATTCAGATAAGGAAGAATTGTCTTTGTTCCTATTTAAAGCACTTTAGAACTTTCTACTTATAAGAATTTTAATAGCTACAGGGACCCCTGACCTAGTGCAGCAGATGACGTTGTAGCGAGGCGCCATCTATGTCTAGTCCACAGTACCACTGACATTTTGTTTGATTGGTTTTTGACAGTTTCTTTATTTGGGGTGTAATGACCAATGCCTCAAATTTGCATTTCCCCCTTTTTGAAAAAGCCTTTTAAAAACCTTGTGTACTAAATAGAAACATTTCAGAAACTAGTTAACGTTGGGTAAGAAGCCTCCCTCGATTTTGCTTCTCTAATACTAGATGATATTTAAAAACTAGAAACAAGTCAGGCGTGGTGGCGCACGCTTGTAATCCCCACGCTTGGGAGGCGGAGACAGGAGGATCGTGCAGGTTCGAAGCCAGCCATGCTGGCTTAAGAGACCGTTTCCAAAAATATATATAAAATAGGTTTGGGAGTGTAGCCCAGAGGTAGAAGGGTTTCCAGGAGCCCCAGTACCACCAAAAATAAAAATAAAAAATAAAAACTAGAAACAAGCCATGCCCAACTTCCGTCATGGGGGTTGAGTTGTGTTGGCTGTTTCAATCTGAACATTATTCAGAAAAATTGCATCTTCTCAGTGCCGTAAGATGCAGGGCTCTCTCAGAAGGAGAGAGGAAAAGCACCAAGGGTTGAAATGACAGCATTCTCTGGATCCAAGAACCATATGGAATGGCAGAATATCCCTGTTCTAGAAGGAAACCCCAAAGGAGAGTCAAAACAGCCACAAAATGTGGGAAATCTCAACCCACTTTTAAAATTCCCCATCTCTTCCTGGATTACAAAATTAGCAATGTTGAGTAGATTTGTGTCCATGGTCTCCAGCCCCCAATTAGTCCCTTGACTGCTACTTGATATTGTATCAAGGTTTGACAATCCTGTTGAAGGAAAAATGCTGTACATCTAAATTTTCTCGGTTTTTTTTCAAGGGTTTTACTCTTAACTATAGAAACCCCTTGTCTATATATATACAAAAAGTAATCTGGTGATTTGTTTTTCGGGTAGTCTTTTCTGTAGCTGTGGGAGGATCCCTTGTATGTTACTGTTAGGATCACAATGAGTTCCACACTAGAGCAAATTGACCTAAAGGAAAGAAGACAAGCTAAGAATCCAAGTTTCATATTAAAAGCATGGCTGAACCCAATGGCATTTAATCATCTCTGTGTTTAATCTCACCGATTTTCCATTTTGACATAAACATACCAGCATTTGTTTAGGGGACCATGATCCAAATGACACATGGCCATTCTACATTATACTTAAGATTAGATCCATAGTAGATTTTTAAATAAGATCAGTGACTAATACTATAATTAATAATACTGTAATACTGAAGGCGTCCAGGGAAAGTTCTTGGCATTAGAACATCCATCTCCGGGTGGTCATTGAGAATTTGGCATTCCAAACTGAGTGGTCCTGCTGAGAGGGTGCAGCCACTTTGAACACCTATTGGCTGCCGGGTTGTCCATCTACCCAGGCCCATGAAGTTTTCAAATGGCATTTAAGAAGCAGAGTCTCTCCAAGTAACATGGCGACGGAGAAGGTCAGAAGGTCCATTTGGCAAGGAAGTGGCCCGGGTTTTTCTGCTTGCTGTCATGGCTTGGGGACCCAACTGGAAGAACCAGCTGGGCCGCATAGCCTGGCAATACCAGCCTTCTTTCCTGTCGCCCCAGGCAGGCGGGAGAGTGCCTGTCTGGAAGGTTGATTAATCAGTAATTCTAGTAGATCAAAATCACAAAATTAAAAGACAGAGTTCAATCACATCCTTTCACAGAAGGAATGTCCTAATTGCCACTGTGTCCAGCCCAGGATATGAAACAAGTACAGAAGGTCAGGAGAGCCATCTTCTACAGGACTTCTGGTAGTGACTTGGCAAGTCATTTTATACCAAAGCCTGAAGGCTCTCTATCCCCACCTCCTCTTAAAATTTATCCTTCACCAAGTTTTCCCTTGTCCTGGTGAGACCGCTGTGCCAGCAAGCTGGTACTTTTTAAGAATTGTCAGCCAGGCATATCAAAATCTACACACAGTATCCCAGTGGGAACTTTAGAGATTTATAATTTGGCGATGGTCTTCACTCCTGCCTGGCGCTCGCTGATAGCCAATTCATGAAAGCAGCTCCGCTCCTGCCAATAGACCCCATTCCGTGAGTGGAAAGCGGCCACCTTCACAGAGCCCCTCCACGGGGACTGTCCTGAGTTTCATGACAACCGAACTGAATAATCATGGAGACCTAGCTCCGGTGAACCTGGAGGCAGAGTGGCTGTCCACCCCATCCCGGGGCCCTCAGCCGTGTCCTTGGTCCCCACACAGTGCCGCGCTCTGGCAGAGGCCTCCCTGTTTTCCTCCTTGGCAGCCACTGGTACTGGCCTCGGTGGAGAGGGCCTGCATGCCCCTCACTGTGTCAAGGAACATGGAGAAGGGATTGGCAGCTGCTCTGTTTCCAGGCAGCTCTCAAAGCACAGGGATTCGTGCATTCATCCCCAGCTTGTGAAGAGTGTTCCCGGTGTCTGTTGGTACCCAGGTTACCACAATGATTCTGAACTTGATGAAGCATGAAAACTACTTACTGGGGCTTTTCACACACTGCTCTCAATAATATTAGGTCCTCTGTAGTCTGCACTTAAAGATCTTTAGCTTTCTCAATGATGTTTGATACATTTTATTTTGTAGTGCTGAGGATTGAACCCAGGGGCGTTCTACCTCCAAGATACACCCAGCCCTATTTTATTTTTTATTTTAAAATAAAGTCTTACTAAGTTATGGAACACTTTAAAAATATTTAAAAATCTGTTTTAACTGTGTTTAGGGCTCAGTTTGCTACACCTGCATGCTCCAGAGACAAGCTAGACACACCTTTGCTCTGGTTACGTTGCATGTGTTTTGAACGAGAAACTCAAGTTCATGAGTTTACCCTTCATTAGTAAGGCCCATGACATATCACTGGATAACCTCTCATTCAGTAAAGACCTTGCGATTTGTTTGCTCTGTCTTTTTTTTTTTTTTTTTTTTTTTTGGTGGTACTGGGGTTCCTGGAAGCCCTTCTTCCTCCAGGCTACACTCCCAGACCTATTTTATATTTTTGAAACAGGGTCTCTTACGCAGCGTGGCTGGCTTCGAACCTGCGCGATCCTCCTGTCTCCGCCTCCCAAGCACGAGGATTACAAGCGTGCGCCACCATGCCCAGCCCTTGCTCTGTCTTTAAGAGAGTATTTACTCCAGTTTTTTTCCCCCTAAGGAAGTTTATACGACTATTTTAGGACTTTCAGGGACTGTGGATAACTGCAAGGCCATTTTGATAAATACTATTATTACTACTACTAGATTAAGAAAACAGAGGGCCTTTGGCTAAAGAAAGCACAGCCTGTCGGGGCTCGGGTGAGGCCTGTGCAAAGGCATCTGTTCACTCGTTAAGCCAGCTCCACGCGGGCGGATCCTCACTGTGATGAGCAGGCTCGCAGGACCATTTCCCCAAACTGGGTACTTGAACCTAAGGTTTCCCATCTTCCCTGCATCCTTAACTCAGCGCTTAGGGTCTTTTGAAGTTCAGTGACTTTGTAGCTGGACAATGGAAGGTGGTAAAGAAATCAGGAATTAACTACGGAAGTCCAGAACTTGCAATTCTCTAAATTGACACGTAGCAAGGCGCGGTGGTGGTACACACCTGTAATTCCAGTACTCAGGAGGCTGAGGTAGGAAAATCTCAAGTTTGCAGCCAGCCTCAATAACCTAGAAGGAGCTATGCAACTTAGACCCTGTTTTTTTTTTTTTTTTTTTTTTTTTTTTGTTTTGGTTCCTGGAAACTTTTGTACTTCTGGGCTATACTCCCAGACCTATTTTTTAATATTTTTATTTGGAAACAGGGTCTCTTAAGCCAGTGCAGCTGGCTTTGAACCTGCTGGATCTTCCTGTCTCCGCCTCCCAAGCGCGGGGATTACAAGCGTGAGCCACCACGCCCAGCTTAGACCCTGTTTTAAAATTTAAAAAATAGTAAAATAGTGCTGAGGGTGTAGTACAGAGGTAGAATGCCTCTGGGTTCAATCCCCAGGACCACAAATATATATATATATATATATATATATATATATATATACATTAATTTTTAAAATTATCAATATATAAAAGTTGCATAGTTTTTTAGCATTTGAAACCTAAGCAGGAATGAACACAGCCCTGAGCATAGTCCTTCTCAGGAGGTCATTTTAATGAATCCCAATTTGGGATCTGGGATCTTTGGACATCGACCTGGTTTTGACATCAGCAATATAAAGATCCTAGCTCTCATTTTGAGAACAGAATTGTAGCTCCTCATGCTGATGTCCCCTCCTCTGATTTCATATGAAGCCCTGGCCTCAAAGCCTATGGAACAAAGTCTGCTTGATTCTGTGTCAATTTGCACGCAATGGATATAATACTTAAAGAAACTGAGCAGTCGCATATAGTATTTTAACACACAAATTCTATGTAGTGTATAATAGTATGAAACTGGAAGTCATGTTGTAAAGGAGAAAAATAACAGGACTTATGTTGACTTTAGAACCAGCTGGGTTAAAAACCACCCTCGGAGCTGCACTCTGGCGATCCTACATTTCCGAATCACTTTGGGCTTCACAGATGTTTTGTGATTGTTGGCCTTTAAGGTCGAGTGTTATTTTGGCAACAGGAGCCCTACAGACCTAGGGCAACAATCTGCCAGAAAAGAGGGGGATACAATTTTTCTGGTTAAAGGACGCTTTTTTGGCTCAAACTGGAAAAGTCACTCGAGATACAATGATTGGAAATTTTAAAACTATCTAACAATTAGCTTAACAAGAGGTTAAAGTGAAAGCAGGAAATTCTAAATGCCCTAATGTATTAAGACTGAGTTTCTTATGGGGTGCAGGGGGGAAAAAGGAAAAAAAATACATGTCTCTTGTCAATTGACAAATCAGTAGCACATGCTGAATGATAGATTTCTTGGCAGTAATCTTACGCAGGTCTAATGGCTTCTGCCTTTGAACCAGAGTACATGTTCGAGAAAACATAAACAGGTCGTCATCATAGCTGGTCAAAGAGAACTAATTCTAAGAGAGACTTTTCAAATTATTTGTCTTCTTGAACTGGAGATCCGTAACTATCTTTGGCTCAAAACAATCGCTCTGTCTGCTCTGTCTCTCTTACGCTGCGTTTTGTACCCCTCGTCCATCAGGACAAGTCACTTCCCAAGAGCTCCTTCCCATAGGAGGCATCCATTTGTGATCCACATATATGTATACGTATGCATAGTGGACTTCTTTGATTCCTAAAAGTACAACTCATTTGTTTATTTGAGTTTTCCTACTTTATACTATGTGACGCTGTTCTTTTTGTGCTGAAAAGACTGGTAACTACCAACCCCATGGGAAGAGTGACCATAAACATGTCAATTTCCCATTACATGTACACATACGCACACATATGTATACATATAATGTTCAGGAAAGACATGTTTCTTTTAATTAAAGAAGAACCTTGCCATCAAAATATTCTCTGGCACATAGTTTGGGGCTCAGTAGCAGGAACCCAGTCTGAGAGAGAAAGAGGCCTCACAATATGCTTATTAAGGAACTTTCTTGGCAAACCACTGAAAAATATCCTAAAGTGTGACCGTCACATCTGCATCAAGTTATGAAAAAAGTAAGGCTTGTTAACCTGCTGTTTGGAAACCAGAACACTTTTATCAGTTCATATAATTGCTAACCCCTTATTCACTGCTCAACACTGGAGAGTTCTTTACCTCCTAAGATCCCACTAATTGCTGACAGATTTGATTTCTCCCTGACAGCAGGAGTCCTGTTTCTGGCCTTTACATCAAGTAATTGCTTTATTTTTCTCCCTCTGCTCTAAAAAACGGAATTCCCTTCTCCCCTGCTTGAACCCCTTTAATGGCTTCTTTCTCTGTTATTAAATCCTTGCCATTTAAATCACATTTAGCGATGTTTTGAATAACTGATTCCAATTACTAAGGCTCTTACCAAGAAGCAGCTGAAAACGCAAGTCATGACTTGTCCACAGACAAGCGGCTACACCTTGCAGCCAAATCTCTGGTGAACTGTATTGTATTTCTCCTCAGTACGGGGCAATTTATACTCACAGGAGACTGATGTTCAGCAAATATACAGCTGCTGGAGCTCTCCTACACTATCATTTGTGCATAATAGATATTAGATTTTATATTTATTTTATAAATAGCCTGATTCCTTAAAGAAACCATGGCCTTCCTCCTATCGTGGCTGGGGTAGGCTCATTGGAACCGGAGGGATGTGCAGCTGACCGCTCCATGACCCACAGTGAGGCAGCTCCGCAAAGGTCTACTACAGCCCATGGCGGGTCCAGCACAGCGAAGGAGCCGCCATGTCTGCTAGGCACAGAAGGCAGCCTGGGCAGACTCTGCTTCCCTGGCCCACAGTTTGTTTGCCCTGGCTGCCGTGGAATTAAAATACAATGCCAGTGATCTTTGCCACCTTATCTTCCCGCTTCTTCCCAAGCTCCTGGGTCTTGCCATCCTCTTTGGTTTTTATTTACTTGGCAGAAGAAGTCATTTGAGAAATTTTATGACATGCCCATATGTCTGTGGTCATTTCACCATCTAAGGCTTTGGGTAGGTCCTGTTTCTTAATCACATTAGATGTAAGGGTACCAAAAGTTCCACCCTGAGCATTTTGGCAAATCCAATTAGCCTTCCTAATATAGTGTATTCTCTTGCCCAATTTTCCCTGGTGAAGCATGATTCTGTTGGGTATACTCATACAGAAAATCCTGTGACATTTTAGTAAGTGTGGTAAAATTATACATTTCCAGCTTTCTTATTCTATTTGTTTATTTTGGTGCTGGGGATTGAACCCAGGGGCATTCTACCTCCTAGCTACACCTCCAGCCTTTTTATTTTTAATTTTGATACAGGGTCTTGCTAAGTTGCAAAGACTGTCCTCCAGACTGCCATCTTCCTGCCTCCCAAGTACTGAGATTACAGGCATGTGCCACAATGCCCAACTTCCAGCTCTTATTTTAAATATTGAATAACCGACATTTGCAGAAGCACATGCGTACCATCTTGGGCTTAAATGGTTCAGCAAGCCCAGTCATCACATCAAGGAGGCAGCTCTTACTCACTGAACTGGCACTTGTAAAGGCAGAGCCCCAACTTCCAGTTTTATCAGCCACTGTGTGTCTCAGCTAGGAGTGAGGTTAAGGACGGTTATTACTAATTTCAAACTTGAGAGAGTTGGCAAACTTGAAAAGTCTCTTAATTTTATATATTACCTCTACACATGGAAAGAGTTCTTGTGACATTGAGTTCAAGGGGTTTGATAAATATCACCAGTATAAAAAGAAATTATTTTTATAGCAATTCATTAATTCTGCTATCAAGTGTGCTAGACTCCTCTCTATATTGCTGGGGTCCAACAAGGGTCAGGAGTAAATTCTATTGCAAATATAGCGATGACTACTCTTCCTAAAAATGTCAGAATCTGGGTTTTCATCTTTTGGTTAAAGTAGAGAATTCAAGAAAAACTTTCAAAACTCATTTTTTTTTATGATTTGACCCTTTTCAAAATAGTGACCCCCCACCCAAACACAAGTATCTAAAAGAATTTAAACAACGTGTCCATATGACAAGTACTGAAAATGCCGCACACTGCCCACCAGAGGCCCACGGAGATGCAGGAGGGGCCCAGACACAGAACAGAGGTAAGCAGCTAACACACCTGGGATTTTGTATTTCCCATTCTTAAACATTGCCTCTTAAATTATTGATGTGTGATATTTGTGAAAAGTGCTACCTCGGAGGCCCAGGCTTCTCTCTGTAGATGAGGGATGCCGGACCAGTAACACTCTCCATCGTGGCATCTGTATTATTCATGTGCTTCTAACCTAAAGGCTGTTGCTTCAGCCCATCGAAACCAGAGTGATGCTTATTCATCCACAGGGACAAAAACCTCGTTATGATTCTGGAACTGAGTACATACCAGCAGGAACAGCCAGCCTTTCCCAGTATCTATTATAAACAGCTAGCCCTTCATTTCTGCCCCCACTTTCTTTCCCTGCCCATCTCTCACCCCCTTGGTTCTGTGTCGAGAAATTGATCTTCCAAAGGGTTATAGGCATCTCCGTCTTCTCTTGTGAATGTCCCCAAAGGAGTCCCCCAGGGGCACACAGGAGCCTGGAGGAGTTAAAAAGACAACGTAGCTCTTGGGCTTTAAATACCAAACTCATCCCATCAGACCGATAGGGGACAGGGAAGAATCTTATTAGGGCCACTCTAGTAGTGAGAAAAACAAGACACATCACCCAGGCCATTGCAGTGATAAAATGTAATATAGAAAAATGGTCTCAATGGTGGCTCAGGGCTCTGACCCCAGAGTCACACAGACTGGATTGGAAATCTGCTCTTTGTCAACTGGATGAGTTACGTAACCTCTTCCCTTTATGTCCTCATCTGTACTAGGAGTGATTTTAATGATATCGACTTCATAAGCAGGAGGAGTACATGGTTTAAGTTAGAACACTTAGAACAGCTCGTGGTGTGCGATGAAGACTCCCAAGTGCAGCTTTTGGTCCACACCCTCGGTGCTGAGTCTCCCGGATCATCTCCCTCCGGTACCTTTCCCTCCCTTCTCTGCTGGATGCTCCCAGGGTCCTCACATTAAGCTCTCTCTCTCTTTTTTATGTACCCCAACTCGTGCTGCAAGAGTTTATTTATCACATGGAGGGAAATGACTGACCACATTGTGGGTTATCCTTACCAGGGTTACTTATGCATTATGGAGACCACCGAAAAGTGGCTGTGATGGAGCAGGTGCACGCTGCCCTCCCTCGGGACAAGTGAACCATCCTGCAGGTCTTGGGAAAAGGGCCCTGGACTAAGCTTCAGAAGGCCTGGCTTCCCGTGATGAGCAGAGTGACCTTGGGCATGTCCCCTTCTTGTCCTGAATCTCCTTCATCAGGGGGTGGGGCTGAACCAAATGATCATCAGAGTTCCTTTTATCTCCAACACTCGATGTTTTGACAAGAGTCAGTCTTGTGTTTCCAGGGATCCAGTTTTTGGTCGCTTGTCCTATTAATGACTAGGCACTTACCTAGAGAGAAGAGAAGCACAATATTATTAAACATATAATATACAGATATTTTTTTGGAACTGGGGATGGAACCCAGAGGCTTTCTACCTCCAGGCTACATTCCTAGACATATATTTTATATTTTATTTGGAAACAGGGTCTCACCAAGTTGATGAGAGCCTCACTAATTAGCTGAGGCTGGCTTTGAACTTGCATGATCCTCCTGTCTCAGCCTCCCAAGTACTGGGATTACCAGTGTGCGCCACTAACCCCGGCTATAATACACAGATATTAAAGATTAAAATGCCATATTATTAAAGAGTATGTGCATGACTACAAAGAACTATGTCAGTCTGTGCATGTGCCTGTATGTAGGTATTTTGGTCAGCATTCTTATGTGTATAGTCTAAAAGACTTGACCATGTAACTTAGAGGATGGAAGATTTATTAGCTCTTGGTTTTTCTTGGAGATATCGGGGTTCAGCCATGTGAGGCTGGGGACCATGAGTCTCAGGGCATGGTGAAAAGCAGAGAGAGGGAGAGCACAGGCTTGCTTCTCATATCATGGAGGCCAAAAGCGAGCGAGCTAGTGAGAGAGAGAGAGAGAGAGAGAGAGAGAGAGAGAGAGAGAGAGAGAGAGAGAGAAAGAGCGCTTAACCCTAACCCCTCCAGCCAGCCACACCCTACTGCTGAGGCCACCACCCAGATAAATTCAATGCATTTATCTACTGCTGGGATAACAACCCTCAGGACTCAATCACATCTACTTCAAACAACAATTTATGAGCTGTTCCAGGGGCCATTCTCTATCTAACCATAACTGCTATGTGTACACAGTCACCTGCAGCTGTTCACTCTATACCAGCCCTACCAGGATGATCATTGTTTCTCTGGAGCTAGCCTTAGTAGGAGGTTCCAAAGAGTTTGACTAGAGGAACCGTGAGCTTAGCAGAGCCAAGTGCCTCAGAGGCACAATTTGCAGTAATTTATGAGGAGGGAAACATAGGGGACTGTTCCATCTTTGTCTCTAGAGTTCTCCAGGGAAGTAACCTGTACAGCCCTCATTTTGAAAGGAGCCTTAGCACTCATCGAGGAGATACATGCTTTTCCTTCAGCAGCAAATATTTTTTTACTTGAATTTAGTGAGATGCCAGATGGTGAATATAACATTTTTACTATTATTTCATAATAATGCATGCCATGTATAACATAAATAATATTAATAGTCAGCACTGACATTGACCAAAATTGTTGAGCTCTTCAGCTTTTGTCAGTTCTTCATAACCTGATAAAACTGTCATGAAATTCATTTGAGCATTTCATTAAGCAGGCCACATCTGTGCCCTTAATGAATAGTAATTAAAGCTCTCAGCAGCATTCCTGTTAGGTGATGAAGGGTTATCATACATACTTTCTAAAATAAGTCCACCTTAGACTGTGTAGTCGGCCCTTCTATGTGGGTGTCAGAACTCAGGAGGAAATTGAGACCCAATTTCAAGTTTTCTATTTCCAGAGGTCTAGGTCCTCTTTTCAAAACAATGATTAGGCCTAAGAATCAAAATCCTGACTTGATCACTTTCTAAGATGGCCTGGGTTGGTGAAAAAGTACTAGCAGGAGATTCCAGTGCTGCTTCTTTAACTTGTTGTGTGGTTACCTATGGAAGACTTTCTCTCTGACCCTTGCTTCCTCATCTGCAGGTGAGGGAAGATTAAATCCTGCCTAAGGTTATACTGGACTCTAATAAGCAGTGAATTTCTCCCCATACCAATACTCCTGGGGCCAGTGACATTTCCCTGTCCTTGGGAACTAGGCCCCTTCCTCTACTCTAGTCCAACAGCTCCAGCCCTTCACCTAGTGCTCAGTCTTTCTTGCCATGACTCTTTGTCCCCTGAGCTGGGCGGTGGTCCTGACTCTTCCTGGACAATGATACTCAACTGTCTTCTCCCATCATCAATGTCTTCGGGGCCCTGACTATTGTTGACCAGCAGGCTCTGACCTACAGTTGGCAGTGAACTTCTTAGTTCTCCTTCTGGTCCTTTCGCCAGCTCCCTTAGTCCTGGGACCTGTCCCTGAAGATGCTCTACTCCCCAAGATGGCCACGATGCCTTCTTGTTTAAGTTCCTCCAGAAGTTAACTCAAAAACAAGGATTTGTAGTTGATATGAGAGTTGAAGGAGGCACAGGTAAGAAGAAGAAAAAATTGACAGGGAGGTAGTTTTACCAAAAATGAGAACACAGTGAACCTGACCTCAGAGCCATGGGGCAGTCTGCAAGACCATGGAGAGCAGAGCTCAGAGTGACAGCCCTGCAGAGTGAGGGATCAGGGCGCCTTTCTGCATCCAGGCAGGAAGAGGGCTTGTTTTGGTTCTGGGGATTGGACCCGGGGGCCTTTTTACCTTCAAGCTACACTCTCAGCCTTTCATACCTTTTGTTTAATACAGGATCTCACTAGGTTGCTGAGAGTCTGACTAAGTTGCTGAGACTATCTCAAACCTGCGATCCTCTTGTCTCAGCCTCCCAAGTACTGGTATTAAGGCAGGTGCCACCATGATTCAAGATGGGAGTTTTTAATTCTTGGTACTCCCCGCCCAGCTATGCTCAGCAGAGTGGGTTCTACCCACCAGAGAAGGCCTTCTGGTAGAGAGATGAAAGTGTTGGCAGGTGAGAGACAAGGAGTCTCTGGCCAACAGTTAGACTGGAAGGGATATGGCAGGCTTCCAGCACTTCAGGGGTGAGATGCTGGCACTTTTTTTTTTTTGGTGGTACTGAAGGTGGAACCCAGGGGCCTTCTACCTCTGGGCTACACTCCCAGACCTATTTTATATTTTATTTGGAAACAGGGTCTCACCAAGTTTCAGAGAGCCTCATTAAGTAGCTGAGGCTGCTTTAGAACCTGTGCGATCCTCCCGTCTCAGCCTCCCAAGCGCAGGGATTACAAGCGTGTGCCACCACGCCCGGCATAGATGCTGGCACTTTGCGGATTCTGCCCATCATAATAGTGCTCAGTGGTTAAAGCCAGCCTGCCCGACTCTTCAGCACCAGCCTGCATCCCAGCTTGGCCCCTCTGTTCCCTTTTCCTTCTTCCCAGCCTCTCACTCCTTCAACCACCTTTCCTTCTCTGACCTGGTTCTTCTGGCTGCCATCTTGCCCCTCCTTTACTCAATTAATGAGCAACTCTTGTCCAATGGCTGAGTTTTCTGCTGCAAATATCTGGCATGTTGCTACCATTTCTGCTTGGGCTCTTTCCTAAGCTTCTCTATCAAAATCCCAGTGGTTTAGCTTTCCAATATTTCTCCAACTCTTTTGGCTTTGGCTTTAGAATGCCAAGAGTAATGTCAAAGGGTTGTGACCACGTAGCACCTCACATCTGTAAGGAGCTTTCCAGTCTATAAAGGAATTCCATGGTATGTCATCAAAAGAGTATGGAAGGCAGAGTCAAAGGTATCAGGCTCCTCTCTTGGTTCTTAAGGATGCTAATTCTATCCAAAGAAATTGGACGAGCCATTCCTTCTCACTCTATGGAGTGCTGCTTTCTCTATCTGTAAAGTAGGAACAGCCATGGTGACACCTTCTGTGTTGGGCAGCTTCTCGTTCCTGAGCAGATACCTAAGATGATCAATTTATGAATGGAAGAGGATGGTTTTGGGTCACAGTTTTGGAGGTTTCAGCCTATGATTGGTCAGCCTCATTGCTTTGGGCCTGGGGTGGCACATCATGGAGGGAGCTCGTGGTGGAGCAAAGCCATTCTCATAGCTGAGAAGCAACACAGAAAGAGACCAGGGTTCCACATTCCCTTTGAGGACATACCTCCAATGTCCCAAAACCTCCCATTAGGTCCCACATCTTAAAGTTGCCACCCACTCTCAACAGAGGCATGCTGGGGTAGAAGCCTTTAATAAATTCAATCTTGTTGGGGGGGGGCATTTCAGATCCAAACTCTGGCATCTGCCATGCCTATTTATTTCACAAGTGTTGCTTCAGGTTTGAGTGAGGAACTGCGCCTGAGAGATTTACTCTACACCTGGGCTATCTGAATTTTTACCGTGATAGTGCTCATGGCAGCCTTGCAGAGAGGTTCAAGGGTAAAGGAACAAAGATACTCTTCTCCCTCGACTGCCAGAATCTCTAGTTCTCCCATGCAGCATGAAGGAGGACGGCCGCTTCAATCCGAATCTCATTTAAAATGCATTTGGAATGTTACATTCTTGAAGAGAAAAGCAAATGCGTGACATTCTTTGAATAAGTGCAGTCACACTTCTGAGATCTCAGAGCGACTGAAAGAGTAGGATGCCTGGGTCATTCAGGCAAAGTTTTGCTCTCACTCTTAAAATTAGTCACATCATTAACAGGATCAGTCATTTGAGGCTCAAAAAATGCACAAATAGGTTTGGGCTGGGAACCCAAGAACTATGTACTTATCCATTATTGCTCTTTTTAAAAAATATCCTCCCCAGTGACTTTTAATTTCCCAGATAGGGGGCAGCCAGCCTTTTGAAGAAACTCATTTATTTCAGCATCACTCCGTTGTCCTAATGTAAACGTCTTTAGGGGCCGATTTGAAGCAACTAGGAGAAGACATACAAGAATTTCCACTATTGCCTGCAGGCAATTTGCATCTCTTAAAGATGAAGAGGCAGAGGTTAAACATAAGCTGAAATTCATCATGACTTATATACCATGAGGTTTTTTTTATATATCGTTTCATACAAATCCATTTTTAAAAGTTGAATTATGTGATTTTTAAAGTCAAATATCTGCAAAGGAAATGGGACTGACCCGAATCTGCCTCCGACGTTTAATGGTAAGGATGTTGTGAAATTTGAAGCAATTTTGTTTTCCATCCACACATTCTTTTTGAGGAAGAAAATCTTTCTTTGTCCCACATTCCTCTTTGTGCCCACAGAAATGCTTGATTTGGCTTGGTATGAGTCAAACAAACTATTCTCATCCTAAGTAGAGCAAGAGCTTTTCATTCAAGTTATGGGTTCTGGAAAAATTTGTGTAAAAGCAGTCTATGTAACGGTAGTTGCTGGCCACTCTTTTGTGAGCTATCTGTAGAATAGTTATTTTCTTCTGCACCCAACGGGAAAATAATGGGACATGAAAAAAATTCAGCTTATTAAAGTACAGAGGGTACAGAAAAGTGCTTATGGAACTCCTTTCCCACCCTATCCTATGTTCGTGCATGTCTATGGAGGATTCTCTCTCTCCTCTTTCCACGCTTCCCGTGATGGTACCTTGTCAACCCAGCATGTGCAAGAGGTGAACTACAAGACCTGTGATGATGTGCAGTGCATCTACCACTCACGCTACAGTTTGGTTCACACATCGTAGAGGAATTAGTACGATGATTCTCAAATCACAACATTTTAAGGTGGACATTTAGCAAGAATGAAGTTATAAGGGGCCAAAGACAGAAATCATGTGGTAAGCCATATTCTCTTGTGCCCAAAGCTTCTTTGTAAATGAAAAAAAGAAAGAAAAAAGAGAAAAGAAAATGCCGTCAATGATCGCAGGGGAATAAAACCCACAGTCTCAATAAACCCTCGTAAAGGTTGCTAAACCCAGTCATCTAGTGTAATAATTTAGAGATAATAGACCAACTTCTCTGACGCACCAGGGCAGGACTATTGTCAGCTCTGAAACTCTTAAAGTATCTAGTGTATCAGGCGCAGCTGGGATATTAAAACTAGACTAGAGCAGGCCTGGTAAATCAAAGGAGGCTGGAATGCTGTTGAGGAGACTGTGGTTTCGGTGGTGGTGGTGTTGGCAGGCCGAGGGAGCGCCATGAGTTCCAGGAAATAACTTGGGAAAACTCTTAGGCTCCTAGGTCCAGAAAGACACTGGAAACACCATGTAGTCTGCCTACCTGCCTGCAAGCAAGACCACACCAAAATTCTTTAAAAACCTATAGGGTCTGCCTGTTCTATTTTAGTAGCATTGTTGTATTAAGAAGTTTGGATGAAAAAGATCAACAGTTTGTTTCTTCTTCTGAAAAGTCTAAAATAATGCAAAAGGGCTTATGTACAGCACTGAAATCATTGTTGATTCTAAAATAAAACCCTGTCGGACACATTGAGCACCATCTCCTGCAATGCCTCTCACTCTTCAAACCAGCTTTGGAAACACTTAAGTCTTGGAGGTTTTGTCGTTCTGGTTTGAGATCCAGCATGACTTAAAAACACTAGCCAGCAAGTAAATGTCAGAAGATGAAAAAAAAAAAAAAACCTTCTCCAACGTTCTGTTTTTCATAAAAAGTATAGATTTAATAAGTTTCTAAAGGAGAACAGAATGGTCACGTTATAGAACATTGCCAAACTTATAAACTTTGACAGTCCCACATACTGAGATGAACGGGGAAACGCATTTCACAAGAAATAAAATACATTTTTTGTCTTCTGGATTCGTTGAAGAAGAAGAAGAAAAAACACATCTGTCCCAAATTTCTTTGAAGGAGTTGAATGACATTCAGTTTTCCTGAGTGAATGCACTTGCTCTTTCTACTGGGTTACCTTAGATGGTTTCTAAAACATAACTTTAATTCTATAAGCATGCAAAATCAAGGAGACAAATTAAAGTATCTTTATCTATTAATATCTTAGGGCTGGAAATAAGATTTTTCTCAGATGTAGAAGAAACACCAATATGAGTAATTAAATATTTATGGTGTTATTTATGACAAGTTTTCATAAAATAAAAACTATAGCATTTTGTGGCTTTATTTATCTATTGGTACTAGGGATCAAACCCATGAGCATTCTACCTCTGAGGCACACCTCCAGATTTTTTTTTTTTTTAAACAGGATCTTGCTAAGTTGCCGAGGCTGACCTGTGATCCTCTCATCTCAGCCTCCCAAATACTGGGTTTATAGGCACATGCCACTGTACCCAGTTTATTTCATGTCTGTATAGTATAATTTTTCAAATAAAGATGACCGTAGGTATTTTCTAACTCTTGTGAAGGTCATATAAATGAATATTTATAGCCAAACAAATGCAAGATATGTTTGTTACTCAATTTAATGTTAGGTTATGGTCTTATAGAATGAAGAAGAAGAAAAAACACATCTGCCCCAGGATAGCATGTCCTCCCAGGAATAGTCCCTGCGTTCAAGTCTTAGCTGTCTTTCTCATTGTTTACTTTACCTTTACCTTGGGCAAGTCTCTTCAACTGCCCACGCTTCACTTCCCTCATCTGTAAAATGGTGGTAGCTGGTTGCAGTGGTGCACACCTGTGATTCCAGGACTCGGGAGGCTGAGACAGGAGGTTCGCAGATTTGCACTCAGCCTCAGAAGCTTTGTGAGGCTCCCTGCAACTTAGTGAGACGCTGTTTCAAAACTAAAAATAAATAAATAAATACAAAAACTGGGCTGGAGGTGTAGCTGAGAGGTAGAATGGCCCTGGGCTCAATCCCCAGTAACACACACATATACACACACAGTGATATGCGTAATAGGATCTCCCAATATGGTTATTGTCAGAATTAAGTGTGTTACTATACATAGGTGCTCAGTGCCGGACACATAGTAAACATGCTACTGTAAGATATGTCTTGTTCTACTGTTGCTGCTGCTGTGGTTAATTTGTGTGTGGTAGTTATTGCTATTTGTGTTATTATTTTCCTCTACTTGGTCTTTCTGGCTACTGTACCCTAAGTATGCAAGGTCCAGTCAAAGATGTCTAGAAGAAAACTCAGAAAAGGCTCATATTCTCTGGATTTCTAAGTTGGAGGGGGAATAAATGAGACTGGCTTACCAAGTCCAAAAGACAAGACAAGAAGGACCATGACTTGAGTCCAGGAAGTGCAAGTAAGTTTGGGGGAAGGCCCAGTCTGAAGGTCTTCTCTGCACCACAGCCTGGCTGTGCTTTGTATCTGGTTCCCACTGTTGAGTGGGGTGAGGGGGGCTGTGCCCTGAGGACCAGAGGGCAAGACAATGGAGGAGTGTCCCTAATACTTCACCTCACCCTCTTCCCAAGGATTTTAAAGTCTGTTCTGGAAATTATTACAAAATAGCAAATACTAAAAATGCTTTAGTGCAATTTTTCAAAATGTCAAGGAAGTCCCAATTTGATGTTCAGATAAATGATGCTCTTGGCAGGTATAGAGATGAGCAGCTTTTTAGATAAGGTGTCCTTGCTGGCCCACCAGGGGACTGTGTCATCAAGTCTAATGGTGCCCGACCCATATAACCGTCTGCATCTATGTTTACATAATTTAATTCAATTAAGTAAGCACTATAGGAAAAAGTAAGTCTAATCACTAAAGACATCAGGAAATCAAGTTGACATTATGCTCTGTGTAGACAAAAGTACCGAAGTGTGGATCTTTGTCTAGTTGTTTACTCTCTGTATAAGCAGAAAATGCTTTTCCTGTGCTTGAAACTAAGCTGTTTCTTCCCTTATAAGAATATCATCTAGAACGTAGTGGTACTGTTCATTTTTTTACTTTAATTTTACTTTCTCTTGAGATAAAATTTAGGAAGACATTTTTCTTGGATAATGCTTTCCAAACTTTATGTAACATCAGAGATCTCTAGGTTGCTTATTTTAGAAATGCAAACTTCTGGATTCCACACTATGAATAAGTTATTTTCTTTGGCCTATGAGGAAAACAATGGAAATGAACATAAAAATATAGTAGGGTAAGAAATGTCTTTCAAAACAGTTAGTGATATGTGGACTCTCTCTTCATTAACAAAACTTGAAAAGTAGTCTTGTGTTAAAGTGTATTCTAATTTTTATATAACTAGCTCTAAACCCAGTTCCAAAATGTGACTTTGTATCAGTCTTTTTTTTATTATTGTTTATTATTTTTATTAGAAAAGATTGGTATTTTTATTTAATATAGATTTAATTTGCTTCTAAAGATAAACATAGTTTTATGACAAGCTCCTCTGGGGAATTGATCAGTATATAAATAAAGGAATGAATGACTAGAAAAAAACACAAGATGTATGAATGGAAAAACATTAGCTGAAAAGAGGATTTTTCCTCTTTTTTAATGTATATGTTTTATATAACAGGAAATCCTCTAGTTTATTTTTAGAAGGATGTAACATACATACTTAAGGAAATAACCATAATCTGCTCTTTCATGAGAATACAGATAAGATGTACTGAAATTCCTAAACGCTGCATTTTCTGGAAAGTTCCCAGGAATCACAAAGATGGTTTGGTATGAACAAAACTCACACCAACAGAGAACATAGTTACCAAGATCTTTAAATTCATGTTCATCATGCATTCTATTACTTGGGGACAAGTTTCTGAGCAGAATATTCCTTGAATCAAAATGGCTCTTCTATTTTGATAAGTAATCCAGCCTGATGATTGCCCAAGGAGGATGATTTCCGTGCATCAAGGCACTCCTTTTATCATTTTTGAGCACTACCCTGCCCCTCTTCTAGCTCATATCAGTGTTTTGCTGATGTCTCCCTCCCTCCCTTTCCTTCTTCTATTACTCTCCAGCCACTAAACACTTGTCAACTCTGACTAAGGCAAATCAGGCATAGTTACATTGAAAATTATGTGTATGTTTTTATATATGATCAAAATAGATTTGAGTGTGCTACATTTTCACAAAGAAAATTGACTTCTTGGATGATAGGGTTAAGTAGAAATGATACTATTGTGTTATTCTGTTTGAGAACAGAGCTATGCTAACTGATATTACTCAAAAACTCATTATTTTCTTATAAAAGGACTCTGATGAAAGGTCTTGCCAGACCTCATACATCTTCAGCTTTATATCTTGCACATTCTCATCACTATTATTTATAAAACAATGGGAGCCACAGCTGATCCGTCCTCTATACATTTACCTAGGACATTTACCTAGATATATCCATGAGCAGAAAGAGAGAAAGGACAATTGCGGGAATTATGTGTCTATTGGTCCAATAAATTCACAATACAGAAAGGCTAATCAAAGGATTAGTAAGGCTCATATACTCTGAGGTCACAAATTGTATTTCCATAGCTCACAGTCTAAAGATTGTATAGCAGGGAAAAAATGTAACTGGAAGTATCGGGGGACCTGGGCCCAAATTCTGACTTTATGACCCTTAGTTCTATAACGTCAGGTAAAGATTTAAATTCTGTGGGATTCAATTTCTCCATCTGCGAAATAAATGGATAAGATTAAATAATGCCTAAAATCACTTCTGGCCTTAAGACTTTAAAATGAACACGAGTGTGTGTGTGTGTGTGTGTGTGTGTGTGTGTGTGTAGGTATAGATATGAATATACACATACATAAATGAAATATATATGCATACATACAAGTATACATAAAAGGTAACATCATCATTTTCTTCTTTACAAAATTAATATTTTTGTGTGGTTTTTGGGTGGGCATACTGGGGATTAAACCCAGAGACATTCTACCTCTGAGCTACACTACCAGCTCTATTTTGTTTTGTTTTGTTTTTACTTTGAAGCTGGGTCTCACTAAATTACAGAGAGCCTCACAAGGTTGCTAAGACTGTCTGTGAACCTGTGATCTTCCTGTCTCAGTCTCCCACGTACCGAGATTACGGATGTGAACCACCATGCCTGGCTTTACAAAAATTAATTCTAGATAAAGAATTAATTCTAAATAAGAATTTTTTCTCAACAACTACTAATTGAGACAACAAATAATTACTAGATCAACGACATATTTCAATTTAACCAGTTGGAAATGGAAAGCCCTATGCAGATATGCATTGTTTCAGAGAAAGTGCTCCTGTCTGAAGAATAGTAATGAAAAATCAGGAGAGTTAAGTATC
The DNA here is from genome assembly GCF_963383645.1 of Muscardinus avellanarius. Classification (NCBI taxonomy): domain Eukaryota; kingdom Metazoa; phylum Chordata; class Mammalia; order Rodentia; family Gliridae; genus Muscardinus; species Muscardinus avellanarius. The sequence goes on along the minus strand of NC_137789.1, from coordinate 149,641,476 downwards.
TATTTCTAAGCCCCACCACATCTGCCCACCAAATTAGATGGACATAAAAGACAGGGACCTGCTTGGCGCTCCTCGCTGAGGTGGCACTAGAAGGAAGGAAGGAGAGCCGGGTGCTTTTGTCCAGGAGTCCTTGGCAACAAGGGAGAGTTTGCCTTGAAAAATTGTCTCTGTACTTCCAAAGTTATTTATGTAGCCAAGTGAAAATACACAGGAGGGCTTTAGATACAGAAAAAAAAATGAAAGGAGTAGAGGAGGTCATCCTCCCAATACCAGGTTAGGAGGAAGAAAAATGTTGGGCGTTTGACTCACTCAGACTGGCATCCTTTGCTGAGTGATTCATGGATTCAGTTCCTTGTTGCAAAATGAATCCCTCTTTGTTCTTCAGAGCGTTCAGGAAAGTAAAGAGAACCAGAGCAGCCAATGAGGTCTTTAAAAGGCAGTGAATTTGCCTTTCGAATTGAATGTACATGAGAACTTGTGTGGTGTATGGCTATTATCAAAACAATTTCTATTTCATGATCTAAAAAAAGATGAGATATGTGCTTTTTTTACTATTGCACAAATGCTAGACATTTCCTCACCATCCTTGGTCACTCCTATATTTCTGTAACCTCTGACCTAACTAGGCTGCTAAAGCTTCAGAACTTCTACGTTGTTGTTGCAATTGGAAGGTGCAGGATTAACCCTAGGATGAATCAATTTCAGTCAACATCTACCTGTACTTCCTCCCTGAGAGAAGGAGGTTAGAAGAGGAACGTGTGGCAATCTTCCCAGGCACCTCCAGAGATTAATCTACTAAGTTGAACAAGGAAGTCAGAGGAGCGAGGAACTGAGGAGGAGTAAGAAAAGGCTGGAAACACAAAATTAATCAGAGGCACCACTGTGGTGGCCAGGCAGTCTGTTATCTTCACAACCCAAACCCTCAGGTCGGCCCCCTCTTACCAACAGGCCCTGAACAATGTGGGATTCCCATTCTCCAGCTCTCCTGTTTTCTGGGAAAGGATTTGGGAAATGTTTGTCATTTATCATATATGCTGGTATCTCGAGGGTTTCTCAACCATAGCACTACTGAGGCTGCATGATTCTGTACTGTGGAGATCTGTCCTGTGCCTTGTATGGCATTTATCAGCTCTCCCAGTCATCACTCATTGGATGCCAGTGACATTTTACTCCATTTTCCCCATTGGTGACAACTGAAAATGTCTCCCAGAATTGTAAAATATCCATGCCATCAACTACCAACGAAATTGATAGTTGCATTGACGTTCTGAAGGACTCTCTATCACATTAAAGGCCCTGCGTTGTCTATAGTCACAGAGAGAATGCTGAAAGTCAGACCCAAGGTCTACCTGTGAAATGACAGGGTTATAAAGGAACCTGTTTAGGCTCCATGATCAGGCTTGTTTATAGCTCTGCCCAATAGTAAGTATCTTCAGGCTTTTCCTTAAGACTGAAACAAAGGCCCATGTGTAGGCAGTTTATTTTGAAATGCATCTCAGGAAGCAAGAGTAAGGGAAAGGAGAGTAAAGCATAGGAAGCAGGCATGTGGATGACTCAGTCCTGTGGGACCTTCATGAAAAGCCTTATGAGTCTTCAAACATCCTCTCAGGGAAGAATGAGAAAAGCATTTGGCCTTTGGCTCTGCCTCTGGATAGTAAAGGACTGTTCCAAGGAATGCTAATTCTCCTGCCTTTCTGGATCCTGCAGGAGTTGGTTCCACTGGGTTTTTGTCAGGTGTCCCATTTAACCATGGCAGAGAAACCCCAGAGCAGGAAACAAGACGTGGTGAGTGTGCACATAGTCTCAGCTGACTGACGCCTTCACGCAACTGCTCCCCAGAACAATGGCTGGAATAAGAATTGGGGCTCATATCATGAGAAGTGACAAACAAAATATATCTGATACAGCTAGAAAAGACCGTGTTTGGGAGAACAGTAAATGATCAACCATCCAATGCTACTAATATGTAAGATGAGGGCTGAGGACTGACCATTGGCAACACTGGAGGTCATGATGACCTTCACGAGATCAGTTCCAATGAGGCAACTGGGGCCAAAGGCTGATTCATGCGCCCAGACTTACTCCTCCTCCACGTGGCTATGAAGAGGCAAACCACAAGAGAGCAACCCCCTTAACCTTGGCCACCCTCAGATCCAGGCTGGCGGTCATCCTCAGTTTTTCCCTTTAGTTCCAAGGGAGGAGGCCGTCCTCTTTCTGTCAAAGGGTTATCCTGTCCTCGTCCAGCCTCTCAGCGTCTTCATTCTCTTCATTCTTCCGTTTTTTCCTAGACGTTTCTTAACGCCTTTCTGTTGAGTTTCCCCATCCTGAATCCACCATGGAGACTCACACAAAGAACTTTCCCAACTTCTGTAAAAAAAGGTATGGGATGCGTAGACGTCAGAAGCATTCCAACAAGCTTTCTTTCCCATCCTTTTTTTATTGTGAAAGAGCTTCTCCCTTCGCTACCTCTGTTACCTCCTTGCCGCCTCTTGGCTTACTGACTTGTAGCTGCAGTACTATCCTGAACCCACTCCCACTAAACCCATCACTGACCTCCTGTTGCTCGACCTAAAGAATGTTGCCCTTCTTCTCTTTTGGAATCTCTGTGGCACATGATGCCTTCGACCATTTCCTTCTCTCAACATGCTTTCTTCCATTTTCTTCTCCTGGCTTGTATCCTTCCTGCCCACCTCTGTTTTCTCCTGCCTTTTTGGGGCCTCTGCTTGCCCTGTCTGCTTCAAAGACTGCTGTCTCCCATCCTGGCCTTCACTTCGGACTCTGGTTTCCCTCTACAGTTCTCCTGCGCTCTCTTGGCTTTCATCATCAGTTCTGTATGCTGATGATGTCCCAATCCCTATTACAGTCCAGCCCCCTCCATGACCCAGGGATCTCTGCACTTGGGTGTCCCTAATGCCCTTTGAATCCAGCTTGACCCAAACTGAACTTCCCAAAGCTCTTCCTCCTCAGCTCCTTATCTTCCATCCATCAACTGGCCTTGTCTTTGACCTTTCTCTCTGCCCTTTTACCCGTCCAATCAATGAGCACATCTTAGCAACTATAACCTCTGAATTACTCTGAGATCTACCCAAGTGCAGCAGCATATGCTATTTGTAACTGTGTACAACAGTGTAGTTATAGTGGCCACTAGAACCAGCATCATTTTGCTTGGCCAATGGCCCTGGAGCTTTCATTGTTGAATATTATTATCTCCCACCTGTTCCTCAGAACAGGCTGCCACCAGGTATTGCTGGGTTGGAGCACCTCGCTGTGCTCCTTGCCTTCAGTCTCTGATCTATTCACTTCTCACTGGCCAGAGTGAGTTCTAAAGTGCGAGTTTGTATCTATCTCTTTCCCATGGAAAACTTGTTGATGGTTTCTTATCGTTCCCCAAGACTCCGACCCGCAGGGACTCAGAGAATGACACAGACACCTCTTCAGCTGGAACAAGAATCCTCCTTTATTCACGCAACCACCTGTATATATACAACTCTGAAGGCCCACCCCCCTGACCTTACAATAAATTTTCCCATTGGCTACTCCATTGATGGACATGATGAATGCAGGCACTGATCACGCACCTGACACATGATCAGTCGCACTGCGCATGCGGCTATCGCCAGCAAACAGAGAGGCGCCATCTTAGAGCTGCTGACCCACCTTGGACCAGCCAAGTGGGCTCCGACAGTTTCTTTTTTTTTTTTTTTTTTTTTTTTTCATATGTATTTTTAATTGGTGCACTGTATTCATACATCATAGTGGGATACATACTTTTGTAGACATACATGCACACATCGCCCAGTCAGCCCCCACCCGATCCCCACCCCTTTCTCTCCCTATCCCCCCCTCCTATGCTTGGCTTAGTAGTTGACATCTAGTATTATAGCAATTTATCCAAAATTAAAAATGATAATCTCTCATAACAGTTTCATTTGTCTGATACCAAGCTTTTGATGACTTAAAGATAACATTTCAATATTTCTTTTTGCTTTCTTTCTTACCAGAGAATCTATTTTTTTTCTATTTTTTAGGTGAAACTATCATATATTTATATTTTTATTTTTCAGAAAAAAAATCTATCCTAATATGGAATATGGACTCTAGGTACCCACATCGATCTTGAAAAAGAACAAAGCTAGAAGATATATATTTTCTGATTTCAAACCATATAAAGCTACAATAATTGAAACAGTGTAGTACTATTCTAAAGGCAGATATATAAACCATTGGAGTTAAATAAAAGCCTAGAGCTAAATTCTTCCCTATATTGTCAAGTTATTTTTGACAAGGTTTCCACGAACATTTGGTGGTGGAAATAATAATCTTTTAACTAAATATTGTTGAAACATAATAATTACATGGAAAAGAATAAAATTGGACCCTTACCTAATCCCATATACAAATATTAACTCAAAATAGATAAAAGACCTAAATATAAATCTTAAGACTATAAACTTTTAGGAGAAAATCTGGGTCATAAAACCTCACAACATTGAAATTGGCAGTGATTTCTTGGTTATGATTTCAATGGCACAGGCAACAGAAGAGTATACAAACTCCCTAAAAAATAAAAAACATATTGTATATCCAAAGACAATGTAAACAGAGTTAAGAGTTACTAATAGAATGGGATAAAATATTTCCAAATGCTATATCTGAAGGTATATTAATATTCCAACTAGAAATCCTAAAACGACAGTTTCTTTTTGTTCTACGTACTTAGAAAACTCTTCCTCCCCACATCCTCCTTCTGACTGGTACTCAGCCTTCAGGTCTCAGTTTAGATGGCCGGTTCCTCTGAAATCTTACTGGATGCCACCCTCGCTGAGTCTTGGTTGCCCCTTCCATCTTCTCTTACAATACACCCTTAGTGGAGAACGTATTTGCCAACTCTCTCTTCCTTTATATTCTGCCCGAGGGCTACATCAATGAGCTTTTTATTGCTATCACTCCACTGACAGTACACACCGAAGTCACCATACTGCCACACTGAGGGAAGAGTGGACTTCTCGGCGGCACTTGACACTGCTGGTCACAGATTCTGCCTCGAGGCGCTCTGTCACCATGCCATCCAGGACACCCAACTCTCTCAGTTTTCTCCCCACCTTACTGGTGACTCCTTAGCTGACTTCTCTGCCAGGAATCCTGCTCAGAATGAACAAGTCTGCAGCTGATGTAGTAGTGGTCCCCAAAAGATATGCCTGTGAGCGTGACCTCATTTGGAAAAAGGGACTTCACAGATGCAATTAAATGGAGGAGCTCAAGTGGAATCAGCCAGGTTTATCCAGGAGGGCCTCCAATGACAATATCCTCATAAGAGAAAGACAGGGAGATACAAAATCTCAAGCTCCTCCCTCCTGGGGCTCTGCACTGGACTTCCGCTGCTGGGAAGGCCCTTTCCCTGGGGCCTTTCATGGCCAGCTTCCCTCCTCCCTTAGCTCTCTCTTTGTCTCCAGACCCCGCCCCAGCCATCCTACCTAAAATGACCTTTCATGTCTTTTCCTCATCCACCCTGCTAAACTGATGCTGGCTAAACTGCTCTACCGTTTTCATAATACTAATTACCTAAAATTCCATAATCACATATTTTTGCTTTGTGTATTGATGATCTCTCTCCTACTAGGAGGTAAGCTCCAGGAGAAGGGCCTTGGCCTTGTTATGAAACACCCACCCCCCAGAGTCCAGGACAAAGTGTGCCATGCAGTAGACCCTCGATATACATTGATTGAATGATCGGATGAGTGGATTTTATCTGCCTGTTTGCTTGGACCTTGTTCACTTTTGTATATTTAGAGCTGACCAGTCCTTGACGATGTGTATGTGTTAAGTCAATGTGTGGATAAATGAATAAATAAATGAAAGCTTTCCTGATCACCCCAGCTGCAAGGAATCTCTCTCTCCTCTGAACATACACATGATGTTATTGTATATGTTGACACATTACTCTGCCTTGGAGCCCATTTGCTCCTATATGTCCTCTCTTCTACTGATCCTGATAAAATCCTTGGGTCTCTCTCATCTTGACTTCCCACACTACATATTTTGCTCTATGTTACAGGGAAGGGCATGCCCAGAGACATTTGGTGACTAAGTGAAGGGATACCTAAATAAGTGGGCGACTAAAAAAGGATATACTCTACAAATTACCTCACCTGGACAACTTGTAAATGGCCATGTGCTTAAGACAGTCGAATCCACTTGTATTCATCCTCGATCTTTTGAAGCCCTCCACCAAATCCACCCTTGAGGACTTAGAGAATCTCACAAATTCACTTCTTCCCTCTGAGCAACGAAGACCAGAGGCAGCTGGTCGAAAAACACTCCTGATACCCGTGGGCCTACTGGACTCTTTTTGGGCCACTAACTCACTTAATTTGTTATAGTTTAGCACTTTACAAGATTGTTCGAGAGTACTATAAACGATGTCAGACACCATCAGAAACCACTTCAGAAAATCATTGCCTGCAGCCAGATCAGAAGGTGAACACCTGGCAGCCTACAGCACTGGGAAAACAGAATAAATCATGTCTTCTTCTCCGCCTCCTCAAGACTCGTAGCTTTTTTCCCCCCAAAGAATGTCCATATTTTCTTAAAATTCAGGCTATTATAATATAGCCCATGAATCATGCATATGATAATAAAACATTTGGTATGTGATTGAACAGAAATTATCTTGGGTTCCCTCACCTCCCTCCTTCCCATTTGCAATTATTCTGGGCTATTTTCAGGTCATTTTTCTTATCCTGATTTCTTATTCAGATTATTTTATTTTTGTATTATTTTAACAAGTAAATCAAACAAAGATAGTCCTATTTATCTAAATAAGAACGTAAAGCTTGAATTTTCAACCAAAATATTTGTTGAACTTAAATGTTTTAAGCTGACTTTAGAAAGCATCGTGGTAGTGCTTAACTGCTTCAAGCACACTAGTTCAGGCAAAGCATAGTGCTCAGAATAAACATACTTTTACATCTTTATTGTTTCTTTTTCCATTTTAGATCAAGTTACAAAAAAGTTTGGTAGGATAATTCACGTATGAATATGATAGTGCACCCCAACTTTAATCCGTTTGTGTATTTCTTTCAGTATTTGGTCACTTGATAATGACACCCTGTGCTTCACAAAATGGTAAATGTGTGGTCGGGTCGAAGTAGCTTTGCCTCGGACTGTCAGGATGCCCACAAAGGCAACTTACACTGAGTGGTGCATCCGGTTAGCCAGCATGCAACAGGCTGTGTGTTGCAGCAGCCCCCCTTCCCGAAGAGATAGCAAAACTGGTCTGTCTTCGAGCCGTGTGGGAAAAGGAAATGAGATGTGGGAAAAATTAAGACTTTTTTTTAGTCATTTTTTTTTATAGCTTGAACGTGGTTTATCTGAGATTTTGTGAACTTGATATGCCATTGTGTTAATGTTTCAAGCCTGCAGAGTTCAAAAAGAGATGGTTTGTTTGAAATTATGACACCGAAATGTGTTTCCACTTAGTATTTTACAAAACAAATGCTTTGGAGATTTGGAAAAGGGGACAGCATGAGAGGAAAGAACTTTCAAATTTTATTTTAACATTCGGTTCCTAGTTCCCAGGGTAATATGGTCCCAGCACGCTATGACAACCACGTTTGTTGAGCCTCTTTTTGGACTCATCTCCTTCTTCAATGGAACATTCAAAAATACCCAGGAGAGTTTTGGTCCTCTAAAAAAAAATGAACCTGCTTCATTCTGAAGACACTTCTTAGAGACTGTCACTTCCTTGAAATGCTACTAGACTAAAATATATTAAACATACTGTGGGCTCCCTTGTTCAAAAAATGTTAAAACTACAGAATTAATTGAGCAACCAAATGTGTTTCTTTTATTTTTCTAGTTGAAGAGATTTTTTTGTGTGTGGTACTGGGGTTCCTGGAAGCCCTTCTACCTCCAGGCTACACTCCCAGACCTAATATATATATATATATATATATATATATATATATATATATATATATATATATAATTTTTTTTTTAAACAGGGTCTCTTACGCCAGCACGGCTGGCTTCGAACCTGCATGATCTTCCTGTCTCCGTCTCCCAAGCACGTGGATTACAAGCGTGTGCCACCACACCCAGCAGTTGAAGAGTTTTTATAATATATATTTTTAACTCATACATAAAAACTAGACATTCACGGTGCACCAAGGAATACTTCGATATATGCATATGTTAATATATTGTATAGTCCTTAAATCAGGTTAAAAATATCTATCTCCTCAAACATTTGTCATTTCTTTATGGTGCAAACATTTAAAATCCTTTCTCCTAGCCTTTTAACACACACAGTACGTAACTGCGATCTTTAGTCACCCTCGTGTGCATTAGCACACTCAGATGTCTTTCTAAGTAGGCAGTATTGTCTCTAGTTATGTTTTCCTACTTTATATTCAAAGACCTGTAGTATAATGCATAAGGAAAGTAGTCATGTGTGGAAGCTGTGTGTGTGTGTGTGTGTGTGTGTGTGTGTGTGTGTGTGTGTGTGTTGCTGTGATTGGTTTTTCTTTCTCTTCCTTGCACCTGAGTAAAGTAAGAAAGCCTTGTATTGATTAGTTGCTCTCAACCTTTGATTCTGCTTCCTCATGCCTCACAGACAGGGGAGGAATGGAGACCTGTCAGAAGGTTAGTGCAGGGGAAACACGTGCACTTGGAAGCAGGAATACCTCCCCATGTGCGTGAGGATCACGCCCTTGCACTGTTAAAGATGAAACACGAAGACGTAAACAGAAGCTCTTTGTAGAGATACACTTCCTAAACTTGTCATTCACATACGAAACTCAGGACTGTGGAAATATCCGAGTATCATTATCCTTTTAGTTACTTAATCCTTATTTGTGAGTTTGACTCTTAAATAAAAGACCTAAATAAGTTAATTTTTCTAAAGAAAAGTTTATTTAATACTATAAATAGATGTGCTGGTTACATAAACAGTTGCCCCTTGGTATCCTTTGGGGACTGATTTTAGGACGCCTCGCCCCGTGGATACTGAAACCTGTGGATATTCAAGTCCCTTGTGTGAAATCACATTGTATTTACATATAATCTATGCACACCTTCCAGCATACTTTAAATCATCTGTAGATTTTTCATAACACATACAATAATGTAAATGATATGTAAATATTTGTTAAAACTGTACTGTCTAGGAAATAACCAGAAAAAGGCTGCATGCTCAGTACAGATGTAATTTTTCCCCATTTGTGTGTGTGTGTGTGTGTGTGTGTGTGTGTGTGTGTGCATGCACACATACATATGTAGTGCTGGGGATCAAACCCAGGTCTTTGCACATGCTAGGAAAGCACTGTACCTCTGAGCTACACCCCAGCCCCTCCAAGTATTTTTTAATCTACTGCTGGTTGAATCTTCAGATGCAGAACCCAACGATATGGTGGGCCAATTGTATATTTATACATTTATTTAAAAGATATTTATAAACACATAAATTTGTGAATATATAATAGTCATGTGTTTGTGTTTATTATAGTTATATATTTTTTCAAAAAATTATATATGAAATATGTACACATATATGAACTCTGTGTGTATATACACACACATGAATACAGAATAAAGGTTTGCTACTGAAAAGCATCTCAGTTTGAGCAGCACCGTGTTGAAGTATACAGGAGCAGGATGATCTTTTATTTATTTATTTATTTATTTATTTATTTATTTGCGGGTTTGGGGATGGAACCCAGGGTCATTTGACCTCCGCGCTACACCCCCTGCCCTATTTTTTATTCTTCATTTTGAAACAGGGTCTCACTAAGTTGCAGAGGGCCTCACTAAATAGCTGAGGCTGTCTGCGAACCGTAATCTTCCGGTCTCAGCTTCCCGAATGCTGGGATAATAAGCGTGCACCACCACGCCTGGCCAGGATGATCTTTTTAAGAAAGGTGAAAGGCTCAGGCATTGGAGGCAGCTCACCCACTGGCCAGAGAGCGCAGCCAGGTGAAGCCGCACTTCTTGTCTGCCTGCCTCCCTTCTCTCACTCTTCCCTTCTGCCTGGATTTATTCCAGCCTCTCTTCCTACAGTCGCATTTCCCCCACCTTCGGTCTCCTTGACATCCCACCCAGAGAGATTACACGCAGCCTTTGCTTACAGAAAATACAGGTCTGACGCATCCACACGCCCGCAGGAGAGCAAACAGCTGATGCAAAGCCTTGTTTTCACCCTGGAGAAAATATTCCCACATCCTACTCAACTTCCATTCCTCCACGAAATTGCATGCTAATTACATGGGATCGCCAAAATATTGGAGACATGAAACCATATTTTAAAATTATAATTAAGGCTCTTCTTAACACATTCATGGAAATAATGAGTAGACACAAACTTTTTATTAGACTATGAGAGAAACCATGTCTGTTAACTAGAGAATCCAAGACTGCCTTTTATCACTGGCCATGTGCTGAGTCCTCCTTTTTGCCTAATTTGAGTACAGAGAAAACTCTGGCTGGCTTTAGAAATATGGCACTTGCCAGGTACTAATGCAAGGAAATTAATTAAAAATGGGTATCGCTTATGTTCTTTAGTTTTAACTCATCTAGAAATAGGGCTGCATTTAAACTTTTATTTCTCCTAAAAATGAAGATTAGACTTAAAAGCATGACAATAAAACAAGTTTTAAGTCTTTAAAACCAACAATACTTTCAAACTTACCAAATGTACTCTTCTTAGCTAGCTTAATGGCACATTGATGATCTCCTGCAGGTCACAGTATGTTCTAGTAGAATACAAATATCCTATTTTAAATAAGCTCGACATAAAATATTCTGCTCTTTAAAATTTTCAATACAACTGAATCTACCCACTGTGGTCCTCAATTTTCCCATTTGTAAAAGAAGCAAGTCCAAAGAGGAGGTCTTCCAGACTTCTAAGTATAAAAGTTTATAATTATGAGCTTCTGTATATTCCAAGGATATCAAATATCGTGTTAATGTAAGAAGCCAGCAGAAAGCCATGTGTGGAGACACACGCCTGTAATCTCAGTACTTGGGAGGCTGAGACAAAAGGATCACAGATTGGCACCCAGACTCAGCAACTTTTTGAGGTCCTCTGCAACTTAGTGAGACTCTGTTTCAAAATAAAAATTAGATCAATAAAATAGGGCTGAAAGTCTATCTCAGAGGTATATTGCCATTGGGTTCAATTCCCAGGGCCACATACACACACACAAAGCAATCACAAGTTAAAATATTAGAGAAAATGCATACTTCTTATTAAGTGGTAGACCTTACACTGAACATTCACAATTTTCCTACCTTAAAATGATTTTGAAGTTTAGTGACCAGCCCAGTGAAGTGTCATCTTAATATTTATAATTTACAATAAAGCAGCTCTTCAGTGTTGTCCTGTCCCCAAACTGCACATTGTGAACAAAAAATTAGTGGGTTACATTGTTACCATCTCATATGTCTTATATCAGTGCTTCATTCCAGCCCAAGACAGGCACACATATGGCTGCATATCTTTAAATTCAAAAGAAAATTGCAAGTGTGTCTTTTTCTGATTTGATTTAAGGCTTTAATGTTGATACACTATTTTATATGCTCTTTAAACTAAAATATCTAGTCTGGGTAAAACACAAACTATGTGTCTAAGAGATTTACCCTGAACAAAGGCTGAGAGTGAAAGAAGAAACTTCTGTATTTTGGTTGAAAAGGGGGCAGCTTTTGACTGAGCTCTTACCAAAGCTAGAAACTAGCAACCTTGGGGTGGGATGAAGCAGGTGGTGGGGGACACGCAAAGGAGCCCCTCATGGCCCAAGCTGGGGCCTCAAATTTAATTTTCACTTTTGAAGTTATTTCTAACAGATAAAGCGTACAGTTATTCTACTTATTTAATAAGCACCAATTTGTAAAATGGGATCATTTGAAGCATTAAAATTGAGGAAGTCAGCCGGGCGTGGTGGCGCACGCTTGTAATCCCCGCACTTGGGAGGCTGAGACAGGGGGATCGCACAGGTTCGAAGCCAGCCTCAGCTACTTAGTGAGTCTCTCAGCAACTTAGTGAGACCCTGTTTCCAAATAAAATATAAAATGGGTCTGGGAGGATAGCCAGGAGGTAGAAAGCCTCTGGGTTCCACCCCCAGTACCACCAAAAATAAAAAAATAAAAAAATTGAGGAAGTCTAGCTGGGTGTGGTGGTGCACGCTTGTAATCCCCATGCTTGGGAGGTGGAGACAGGAGAATCACACAGGTTCAAAGCCAGCTGCGCTGGCTTAAGAGACCCTGTCTCCAAATAAAAATATAAAATAGGTCTGGGAGTGTAGCCCGGAGGTAGAAGGGCTTCCAGGAACTCCAGTAGCACAAAAAAAAAAAAAAAAAAAATCGAGGAAGTCTGGTCTTGTCATTTCTTCTTTTTTTTCATTTACTCAAGTGTAAGCGGCTGGACCACGGCTTCATTGTTGGTTCCTAGCACAGCTGTGATGACCAGAAGCCGAGCTCCTCCAGACCTGCTTGCCATGTCTGGCTCAGTGCTGTGTCTTCAATGCCCAACACAGTCTCTGGCACAGAGCAGACATTCACACACAATTTGGTGAATGAATAAAATAAGTTAGTATATGTGCGAGTTTGTGTTTTAAAATTGTCTCTGGGGTGGGGAGGATGACTTAGGGAAACCCACAGAAGTAACTGATACACAATGTGATCTTTCAGTCTGTCTATGAGAACAGCCCTCAAATGTGTTCTGATCCATTCTTTAAAACTTAAAAAAATATGTAGGTGCGGTAGTGCGTTCCTCAAATCCTAGCTGCTCAGGAGGCTGATGTGGCAGAATCCCAAGGCCCAAGGTGGAAGCCAGATGGGCAGCTTAGAGACACCTTGTCTCAGGTGAAAGTTTTAAAAGGGGCTGGGATGTATGTAGCTCAGTGATAGTTTCCTTAGTATGTGCGAGGCCTTGGGTTCCATCCCCACTACTGGGGAGGAAGAAAAAAATCTAGCAAAAAGTAAAAGTAGTGTTGCCTAATAAAGCTAGCAACAATAAACATGTAATGAAAAGGAGTGAAGATATAGTTATTTGTTTTTTCTCAGCTTTCCTGTTAACTCTCAAACTCCCCCCTCACCCAAGCCATCTATACTGCACAGAAAAGTTGAAATGAATTCATGAGCAAACAAACTAATGAACCAACAAAGAGGTTTGGGAAATACCGACGACTTTATCCTTCTTTGTGAAGCTTAATAATTATAGTGACAATACCTACTGTACACAGGGTGCTTAAACGTGTCAGGCTTTGCTCTAAGGACTTGATATTAATCTTAAGTTGTTTTTGCAACTACCCCGAGAGACGTGCCCTACTTCTGGCTTTCTGTTGCAGATGATAAAAACGGGGCATGGAGATTACCAGGTGACTTGCTCACGACCATCCACTCAGGGTGGAGTTAGAGTCCAGAGAGAGCAGGGGCCCTGGTCCTCAGGCCCAGCGGCTCCAACGTGCTGCCGCTGATCCTCCTCGGGTAAACAGCATTAGCTCGCTGGGGCCCAGTCTTCTCAAACTTACTTGACCACAAGAACCAGTCAATATCTCTAGACCATAATTTGGCAGACATGGAAGCGCAATATTCTTTTATTTCCTTCCAAGCCAAATGCATATGGCTGTGTGACAGGACAGTGAGCTGTCACCGGGGGTTCTCGACGTTCTCGCTCTAGGAGAGTTGATAGGAGGTGAGTGTGCGCGCTCGGCTCCCACATGCCGTGTAACTTACCCATCGAATGAGGGGAGGGGGCCAGGCACTCTTTGCTTTCCCCTAAAAAATGAAAAGAAGAATCAAATTATGTCATTTGCAGGAAAACGGATGAAACCGGAGAACAGTTCTATCTCTAAATGAGATGAGCCAGTCTTGGAAAGCGAAGGGTCATGTGTTTTCTCTCAATGTGGAAGCTAGAGAGAAATTAGGAAATCAAAAGGGACAAATGGGGCCTTGGGAAGGAGGCGGGTGGGAGGGGTGGAGACCTGATGAGGGAAACCGGTGAAACATGCTAAATACACGTATGAAGCTCTCAGTACTGGTCTCACTAATACGTGTGGGGAGCGGAGGGAATGGGTAGGAGTGGAGGGAGACACACCCGGTGTTGTGTGCACTTGTCTCTGTCTCTCTGAACCTCATTATAATGTGGAATTGCAGTACACCAATAAAAGAATCTTAAAACTACTACATGCATACAAATGAAACTCCTCTATTTGTGAGTCACTAAGCAGATAAAACCATTTGAAAGTCATTGCTGGCAGAAGGCCATGACAAAGGAGGCCTTGATGTTCACAGGGAAGGAACGCTGAGAAATGTCCAGTTCTCCAAGTGATGGGAACCTGGGCTTCGCCCATCACCCATGAGCCATTCGAGCTGAGAGTCCTCTTATAGCCAGACCTAAATGGCCCTGGATGCCATGTGTGGTGGAGAGCTGCCCGTTGTCACCTATTTTTGTATACAAACTGGAGGAAGGGGAGGAGGTCTGGCTAGGCAAGCAGGTATTTTGTAGGGGCGCCCAGAAGATATCTTGTTCCTCTGAGAGGCACATGGACCCAGCCTGTCCCCACAGATTAGGGAGCTTGGAGCATCCCCAGCTGCACTGAGCATTCCTGCTCCCCACCACCAAGATCAAGTCCAGAGTGCAAAAGGTGGTGGGTAGAAAGGACAGAAAAGCAAGATCTGTCTACAGGTAAGCAAAGAAGATTCCAGATCACTTCAATCTCAGCTCCCATCCCCGTCACCTGGGGTAGACACCAGTGCCAGCTTGGTCTTAAACCAGAGCTTTGGTCAAGCAAAGGGCCTCTGGGAGCACACCGGGGGCTTTGGTTTAGTTTCACCACAGTCCAGCGCTAGTGGAATGTGGATTGAATGTACACTCACAGGGAAGGGGCTGGGCGAGCTGAGGCTGTCTGGGGTTTTGTTGGCGCTTTTTTTTTTATTAGAAATTTGATTATTGTTGGCCTACAAATCAGATAGTAACCGAATCCAGAGTGCGTGGCCATGCTCTGTAATAGGCCACATGTGAGGGGCACAGCAGACTGTGCTGTTCTCAATGAGTAAAGGAAAGCTGGTTTTTTAATGATTTCACTATTCAGCTCCAAAGTTTACTTTACTACACATAACCTTTAATGCTATAAATTGACATAACTTCTGAACACATGAGAGCGCCGACGTTGATGACTGTGAGGAATCACACGCGTATCCCTTCCCATCGTCTTCCAAGCCCAAGGTGCAGCGTGAGATACAGCCTTTGAATGCACCATGGACTCCCCAAGTGCTTCAATGGACGGCTTGGATTAATAAAAACATAGGGAAATTATTCTTTAAAACCATGAATTCACAACTACAAAGCTTATTTTTGCTTTGCTATTATTAATACAATAAGAGGTTTGACTTTGACCCGGGAATCATAAACGTGGAAAGCATTAACAGTATTATATTGACATGTCTGAGCCTTTCTTTTTTCTGTCTTAAACTGAGGCTTCTGATAAGTTTGGTTGAGTCCCTGTGGCACCGAATGAAACTAAACAATTTGTACAGACTGAGATCAAGGAGGTCTAGTGAACCGAAAGATTCCAGCTCCTCAATAGAAGGAAGTCTGTTTGAAACCATTGGCAATTCTTAATGTTTTAAAGCTATAATTTGAGAAATCATTCTTTTTAAAAAAATAAATGTTAAACTTTTGGGGAAAAAAATCTGTCCTTTGTAATAATCCTTGTAGCAGGGTTTACAAAAACCTTTCAGAACCATGTTGATAAAAATGTCTTCGTTTTATTAATTTAGTCTTTCCCCTTTAATCATATGTTTAAACTATTTGAGTATAAATTAGAAGGCTGAAGTTGCCTTTCATGTAATAGTGTATCTATTACAATAATAATGAAAAGATGTATTTTAGAATATTGTAATTTCTTTGTAGGATTATTTAATGCTTTGGGTTGGGCGTTAGCAGCACAAAATAATGACTTTTTTCCCCTCTTGATCCTCAGTCGGCCTCCTTCTGTGGGTAACAGTGGTGGTTTGTGGCAACCTAGGAGCTTTGCAGGCTGCTCTTTAACACAGCAATGGGAAGATGCATACACTGTCACAGATTGCAATGGAAGACACAAGCCTGTCTTTCTCTTATTTTCCAATCTAAAGAGACCAGAAGCCACGAATCACAGTTGCAGTAGAATGTGCTCCAGAAATAAGTGTCTACAGAAGAGGAGTAGCCAGAAAGCAGTCATCACTGGTCATTTTGGTTGTGATACCCCAATAAATCGTCAAGACCAGCCTTCTAGCCATAGTGGTGGTGCACACCTCAACACTTGTACTTGGGAGACTGAGGCAGGAGGCTAGAGGTTTGAGGCCAGCCTCAGCAACTTAGTGAAGCCCTTAGCAAAACAGAGAGACCTTATTTCAAAATAAAAAATAAAATAGGAGTGGGGGTGTGCAGCTTAGAAGTAAAATTCCCCTGGGTTCAATTCCCAATACCAAAACAAAACAAAACTAGCTTTCTCCTGGTACGTTGACAGGCTGGAGTGTTGGTTTAAATGCTTTCACAGCCTGAAAAGAGCTGTCATGGTTTGAGAGCTTATAAATGTTGCTGACTAAGCTCAGCAGTTCTTCAGATATTGTTTTCTTAGACTTCTTTCTGAACTTACTGCTTTGCTAAAGCTTACAGGAGGAACTGTATTGCCCCAAGATCATTTTTGTCAGAGAAATAAAGCAAATAAAATCATCGTGAGTCTTAAGAAGCCATTTCCTTCTGAAAAGACATGCAATTAAAAATAATATCCGGTAGTGATTGTTACACTTAATTAAAACGGGCATCAGGCCTGGCGTGGCGGCGCACGCTTGTAATCCCCGCACTTGGGAGGCGGAGACAGGAGGATCGCGCAGGTTTGAAGCCAGCCGCGCTGGCGTAAGAGACCCTGTTTCAAAAATATAAAATAAGTCTGGGAACGTAGCCCGGAGGTAGATGGGCTTCCAGGATCCCCAGTACCACCAAAACAAAAAAACGGGCATCAGTCTTCTTGGGTCTTTAGCGGTATCTCAGAAGCGGCTCTCCATTAAGAGAAGGCAAACACTGATTCCATTTACCAGCTGAAACTGTTGATAAGTTCTGGGATTTTTGTGGCCAAGGTGAATTGTCTCCTAGAAACAAGCAAGGACAACTAAAAAGCAACTTGGTCTTCGTATTTCCATTCCAAGTATGGGGACAGTGATGGTAATAGATATGTTTTGTTAGTTTGCTGGACAACTTTTTTTTTCTTCTTTGGTGGTGCTGGGGATTGAACCCAGGGGAATTCTACCTCCAAGATATACTTCCACCCTTTATACCTTTTACTTTGAAACAGGATTTCACTAAGTTGCTGAGGACCTCATTAAACTGCAGAGGCTGGCCTCGAACCTGTGATCCTCCTGTCTCAGCTAGCTTCCCAAGTATGGAGATTACAGGCATATGCCATTATACTCAGCTGATTGACAATTACTAATCCTCCCTGTTGCCAGGATAATCTGATTCCCTTTGAAGCTCCCTCCCTGAAAATATTTTTAAACATCTTGGACTGTAATTGATGTCAGGTTTTGTTTTCCTCTAGAGTAGCTTTTATACATTCAAACGACTTTTCCTCAATTGACTTTTAGTTTAAACAACTGGGGTTCCACTTACCGGAGGGAAACCCCAGGGCTGGGTTGTGGCAACACCATATGAATAGGATTTTTGTTCTCCATATCACTCTCCTTTAAGTTCAGCTCACAAATCTATTCAGTCTGAGGATAGCCAACATTAATAACTATTTGTAACAGGGTTTTAGGTAGCATCTGGTTTCATTAGTTAAACACCTTCAAATATCTAAACTTTGTTTATAAATTTCATGTATTCTGTTTTTATTTTTAAGCACTTCAATTATCTGAATTATAGCAACCGCAGTGCATACTTAAGTAGTTTTATCTATCTAGCATATTAAACTAAAAGGCACACTGACACTAATGTTATCTTCAATGGCCTAATATTGTTTATGAGCTTAATTAATTAATTAATATTGTTTATTAAGCATTCATTTTAAAATCTGGAAGTCCAAATAAAATGACCAATCAGCCCAAAATGAAACTGAAGGGTGTCTCTGAGGCAGGACTTTCTTTTTCTTTTCTTTTCCTTTTGTGCTACTAGGTATTGACCCAGGGGTGTTCCAACTCTGAGCTACACCTTTTTGTTTTTTGTTTTGAAATAGGGTCTTGATAGGTTGTTGAGATAGCCTCTCACTATATTGCTGAAGCTGTCCTCTTATATCAAGCTCCCAAGTACTAGAATTACAGGATTTTGCCACCAAAGCTGGTTAAGATTTTCATTTTAAAATAAAAACAGGCCTGGCCTGGAAAAATCAAGGCAAATTGGTCACTTTAAGTAAAAGAAATTGCACAATTACAAAATTTTGGTTGAAATTACAAAACTTTCATTTTAGCTGGTTGCAAAGGCACTTGCCTGTAATCCCAGCTACTCGGGAGGCTAAGCAAGTTTGAAGTCAGTCTGACAAGTTAGGAGAGCCCTCTCCAAATTTAAAAGTATGCATATAAAATGGGTTGAAGATGTAGCTTAGCGGTATAGTGCCCTGGGTTCAATCTCTAGTACTGAAGGCAAAAAAAAAAAAAGGCTGTAATTTTAATATAACAAATATGGAAAAATAACAAATATGGAAAACTTCCTTCTTTGAATATGAATGCTTCATATCAACTTACCATAAAACTTTCTGTGCTTAATTCCAAATTTTCCCTGTTACCATCCCAGTTATTTCACGTGTGCACAGAGGTTTGGGGCTAGTCAGGGGATAGCGTTTTGCTAGTCTCTGATTAGTCTTATTGAAATTTGCTCTGTGGTTAAAGTGTCCTGGGCTTCAAAATATGAAAGTGAGATCAACCTTAACAATCATTCAGGAAATGCAGACAATCTATTGCAAAGTGAAAATCTGTTAAAAAGAAAAACTCGTCTGTCTTGTCTGAGTCCTAAGGCACTCAATGCAATTGCATTCCTAATTTGCAGTGTGTTATCTTATCAAGACTGCAAGGCCCGTGATCGCCTGGTTTGGCTGAGCATCCTGACTGCAGAAAGGCTAAGGCTAAACTAAGGCTTTAGAAAACCTCCCCAAGAAGGACTGCCGCCACCTCCTGTGTCATGGTTACCGAGTGTAGACAAAGTGGGTGGAAACAATTTGATTTTTAGTAAATTGCTCATTTGATAAATTGGGTTTCCAGTGAGTTTATTTTCCTTCTCTCCCTTTCTTTCCTTCTTTCTTTCTTTCCTTTCTTTCCTTCCTTCTTTCTTCCTTCCTTCCTTCTTCCTCCCCACCCTCCCTCCCTTCCTCTCTCTCTTGAATATGCACCCACATAGAATTTGAAACAGTAAGAAAAATTCACTTGTTTGTAGCACATCATCTCCATAGTGGAAAAAGAAGACAACCACTCAGTCCAGTAGGGTGATGCATGTGCTGTCTAAAGAGGTGACTTTCAAGTCCGTAAAGATTCGAGGGATAACTGAGGTTACCGGTGACAAACTTAATCTCAGCGGAAACATTTTTTTTGCTTTGTATACTAACTGGAAAGATGGCTTTATCCAGCTGGACATTTTAAAGCACTTAGTAAAACAGTGACTTGACATTGAACACGTTTCCCTCTTGAAAACAAATTTATCTTTATCAGGGTTTGGAGTGATAAATACACTGCACGCAAATGAATACTTCACAGTGACTTCACATAGTTATCTCTCCTGCACCATTAATGTGTAATAAATAGATGTTTTAAATATGTGATCCTAGAGGTCTCTTCTTGAACTTAAGCATAAGTTATCTAAACAGTTGAAAGAAGATTTATTGTTATGAAAAGGCCTATATGTCAAGGAAAGTTTTATGATATGCTCTATAATAAATTAGCAATAAATGGATACAGGTGACTGTGGAATTTATGACCTTTAATGCTTTAATACCACACTAAAGAAAAACTAATTATTAAGGTCCTGAAGGGTAACATAAGAATACCATCTACAAATTGTCAAATTAAACCACTAGCCCTGAGTATCTGAAGTAGGTGTTTTCATGTGACTTAGCCAGAAAGGCAGATACAAATAAATACAAGAAAATACAATGTCCCCAAGCCATAGAGAGGCCACAGTCAGGCTTTCTAGCTCAAACTAAATAGTTCAAACTTAAATTCTAAGATTTTCTTTCTTCTCCTTGAAAATAATCGCTCTTCTAGCATGTTTGTGATGCGCTTCTTAAATTGCAAAAAATGATTTAATTTTATTAGATTTTTCAGGTAGCATTTATTATTTCCTCCAAGTGCCTATACCATGAAGATGTCTGACTACAAAAGGTCCCAGGAGAAAATAAAAAAGTTATCTGAATGGAAAAAAAAAATCAAATTTAGGCTACATGCAGGTTTTAGGATGTCCTTTCCACGAGAAATTTCAATTAAGGCGCTGGTGGTAGTGAGGCATCTCTACTTTCATCTTTAGTTTGTCATAAGAAAAAAGAAGCCACCCTTTTAATCCTCATTTGAACCTCACCGGGAGGTAGATGGGTTTATTTCCTGGAGGGAGGAGGCTATTGTGAAAGCCTGCCTGTTAGTGATCTTCCAGTTTCAAGTCTCTCACCCTTTTAAAATCCATTCTCCACACTGACGCCAGAATGGTCTTTATTTTTAAGGAGGAAAAATGTGGTTATGCCCATGCCTGCTTTAATCCTTTGATGGCCTCCGACTGCTTAGCCTCAACTCTGCAGCACTTGATGCCTGGCATCCCCCATCATCTTCCCAGTATGTCCCCCCGGAACCCTCTGACTAGGTAGGGAAGACCACTGGCCATGCTCCTGGGTGCACAGACACTCAGCGTTTGCGCCCCTTGTTTCTGTTGCTCCAGGCCTTTTCTTCTTTTCTTCCTCTGTTTCTCAGGACCAGCTCCGGGGCCTCCTTCAGGGAAAGAAGTGTCTTGCCCTAATCATTGCCAAGTCTGATGTCCCCGGGTCTCCATGTCTTCACTGTACTCTTCTCTGGCATCTGGCAGTGTCCCTCTCCTTCTCCAGTTGGGAACTGTGGAAGGCAGGCACCTCGCCTCCTATCTCTTCGTTCCTAGCACGTAAATATATAGAGATAGAACTGTGCACATTCAAAGTTTATAAAATGAGAATCTAAGGAAAGGATATGAACAGCGAGAGGAAGGATGGTTGGGAGACTGGTTGGTGATACTTTCTTGCTCTTAGGTCCAGACCTAAAGAGAAGCAAGGGACAGGAGCTAAGGTTGCCTTTCCATATGTCTCTCCATATCCCTAAGAAGCTAAAACATAATGGGACAGAAAAGAATATGCATTTTTTTCTGAGACTGGGAGGGCTTTATGCATGGATAAAAACTAATAAGAAAATGAAGATGACATGGATAAGGAAAATAGAGCATTACTGATATTACTCAGTGGGGAGACCATGTGTGTCCAGGGGAAAGAACAAAAAAACAAAATCAGAAGACTAAAGTGGAATTTCACTTCACGTTGTGATCTAATAGAAAATATCTCTATTTTTTTTTTATCTCGCTTTGTGCCTCTGTAAAAATGAGGATAAGAAACACCACTTCGCAGTGTTTTCATGGGCGCTAAGTGAGATACAAGGGATAAGTGATGACGATGGTGCCGACCGCTTATGAAAGACCCAACACGTGATATAGGCTTTGGGTCCTATATACATCAGCTTTAGCATTCTTTCGAAAAGCGGACAGTGCGTTTGTATGCCTGCTGGTTATCACACGCTGGCCCTCTTTACCAAACGTTTGTTGTGATATAATATCACATTCTTAGTCAAGACACGCTCGCTGTATGAATATCTTACACAAAAATGCCCCACAGATGTTTCTAGTGTGTGCAAGTGGTTAACATTCATCCATATGCTTCCTTACAAGAAGGGCAGCTCTAGTCAAAAGTGTGAAAGGACTGAAGTTATTTACTGTCACTTCTGCGTTAAGGTCGCTCTCTCCCCTCTTCCCATTGAAAAGACCGTACTGCTTGTGCCCTGGGACCCCTTATGAGCTAAACGAGGACTTCGTATCTGGTGCTTGATAATGACCACCAATCCATCCCTCGCTCTAGAAATTCATCAAAAGAAGCTGGTGAAACTAACTCACTGCGTGGCAAATTGTAGATGTCTGTTTAAGTTTCTATGGTGGGCATTTCTAATTTTAAAGAGAAATACAGTCCGGGCATGGTGGCACACGCTTGTAATCCCAGTACTTAGGAGGCTGAGCCAGAAGGATCACAGGTTCAAGACCAGCTCCAGCCACATAGGGAGGCCTTCAGTTACTTAGGAAGACCCTGTTTCAAAATTTAAAAAATAATATTGTGCTGGGGATGTAGCTCAGAGTTTGAATGCCCCTGGGTTCAGTCTCCAGCCACACACACACACACACACACACACACACACACACACACGAATACAAATTAAATTAATGGACCTATTAAGTCAAAATATTTAGCTTAAGACTAGTTTGGAGGCAGGCTTGCTACGAAGAAGTGGAGCTTAATCTTCACTTACTTACACCTCTGAAAAAATATTCAGCAAACTAGGCCCTACAAAACTTGGAAGACCCACTAAAGAAGCGAAAACTTCAAGCACAGTCCTTTGCTCTTGACTTTTTTCCCAGGACTGTACATTTCCTTCCTAACCCTTCCATGATCACCGAATGGCCCTACGTGTCCCCAGTGAACACAGAGGTGACCAGGTGGAAGCAGCGACTGTTCCTCAGAAACTTCCATCCATCTCCTCTGGAGTTTAAATGAACATTTTAGGATCATTCTGTTCTAATAAATTATTTAAAATATATAAAGAGTTAGCTCAGGTGGTGGTGGTATGTTTGTGAAAAGAACAATGATAGTAGTTACATGATTAGTATGTGTGACAGGATTTCATAATACTGTACAAAAAGAAACATGTGGGGGAAACTGGTGAAATCTGAACAAGGCCCTGTAGTTAGTCGATACTATTGTACCAGTATCAGTTTCATAAGGTACTACAGTTTTTATGAGATGTCATCATTGAGTAAAACTTGGTGAAGGATGGATGGGAACTCTGGGCTGTTTTTGAAACTTCTTGTGATTCTTAAATTATTTAAAAATAGAAAGCTAAATATATGAGTGTGTGTGTGTGTGTATATATATATATATATATATCCATGTGATTATTTATATATATATATATAATATGCATTATTTACAAATGAATGCATCTACCTATCACCTATCTATATATATGATTATTTCAACACTCATCTGAATAATCCTCTCCAAGTTTGGATCTTGGTAGGAGCCACCTTTTAGACCCTGGCTCACTCCACTAGAGCTGTTACGATCTTCCAAACAGAGGAGATAAAAAAAAAAAAAAATGGATGTAGGAAAGCCTCAGCTTTCAACAACACTTTGTTTTCATAAATATTCCAATGCAGACTCAAAAACCCCTTTTCCTTTTATATATCTGCCTTTTTCTAAGCACCAGAAAGGTAAAAGATATAATTTGGGGGGGGGGTGTCTTGATTCTCTTTCCCACCTACCACAAGTCACATACAAGAGTGACACTTTTTGAAGCTGGATGTGCAGGGAGCTGACTGCGTCCAAGGTGCCTTAAAGGACACTTGACATGGAGTGGAAGGTCAGCCTCGCTCGGTGACGTCTAAAACACAGAGTGTGCTCAGACAGTGAGAAGTCTGTGGCCAAATGAGAAAGCAAAGGTAATAAAATCCACGCGTCATTTCCCCATTTCCCATCTTTTATCCTGATATTGTGTCCTTTCAATTTTGAGTTTTGTTTGCACAAGTTAAACTTTCTTTATAAACCCTATTCTGTTGTTAATGGTGTTTCCTGATTATATCTGCATATTGACAATAGATCATTGTTTAAGCTGACTTGGCAAAATTAAACATTGGCAATTTGAAATTAACCTATTTTTTTCTCTCAAGTTAATGAATCTGTGAAATCTCAAATCCAAGAACTACCAGATCAAGGGTATGTAAAACATTTAAATGATGATAATTGTTCACTCGCTGAGTCACTTATTGGGGGGCCTACTGGATACAAAGCCTAATCCTAGGCATTATGAGATTCCTCCCTCCAAATTAAAAAAAAAACAACAGACCGATGACTCAGGTATAGAAATGATAATGCAAGGTAGAAGGTGAAAAGTGCTGTGTGAAGTGTGGGAAATGATCTGGGAATTTATTCCGACACCTATAAACACAGGCCAGGCTGGGAAAGGTGAGAATGGAGATGTCAAGTAGCATCAAAGTCAACGGCTGGACCTTCCTATAGAAAAGGAGCCCAGAGCAAGACTGACAGGAGAAAGGCAAAACCCAGAAGCTGAAAATAAACATGCCTTATTCTCCTCCAAGTTTAACGGTCTCAGGGCATTCTGCACAGCACTGAGGAAACAAAGTCATTTTGTCTCTATCCTTCAGTAGGTTAGCAATGAAAAAATTTTTTTTTTCATGCTAAATCTGAAAAGGAAACTGAGTCTGACCACTGAATTATTTAATATTAGATAATATTGGATTTTTTTCAAAGCTGGAAAAAATCCTTAAAGCTAATACATTTCTAAAGTAGTATCTCAATGCATAGGGCATATAAATGACAAGCAAAAGAAAGAAGGAAGAAAAAGAAGCAGAATGTGAAAGGAAAGACACAGGGCAGAAGTTAGCGCCGGAAGGACTGGGGGCCACGAGGCAAAGGGAGGCTGGTGCACCGCGGGGCGGGCAGAGATTCTCCCCACCACCAGCAGTGTCTGCTTCCTTGCTTCTGTTACATCTTTATCACAAAACTTACAGAGATCTGTGTGCCTAAAGATCTCCATGTGGTGGATGGGCAACGGTGTCCACACAGGTGAAATCCAACAATCAGACTTATCCCTAATTATTCTAAGTATATTATCCAATCTATTCCCAGGAGTCTTAAGAGCTTGATTGATTAGTTTCTCCTATGTTCTAATAGGTTACCCTATTATATTAATAATATTGCAAGAAAATCCTGAAGCAATGTTATAAGTGCTGGAAAACATAAGCATTTTCTGTACCATAATTATGGCATGGTACAGCACATTTTTCTAATGTAATTTTTAGGGCCAAGGAGCTAAAATTTCAATTTCCTAGTCCTTATTACTTTTTTTTGGCTAAAGATGTCTAGGTAAACTTCAATGGTGGGTGCTATATTAATTATCTGTTGCTACATAACAAACTTATCAGTGTGAGCCAATACCCGTTTATTATCTAGGAGCTACTGTGGTTCAGGAGTCTGGGCATAATTTAGTTGAAAGTTAATGTTAAGTTGGGTCCTGCACTCATGTGACTTTGTGTCACATGACCTCTGCAGGGCAAGGGAGGGGCTGAAACCCCCGCGAGAATTGGGCATTCCCGCGAGTAAACCCCCATCTCGTGAGATGCATGCCTTTAAAAGGAGAGCCCGCGTCCTCTAGCTTCGGACAGGCGCACGGGCCCCACGGTGCCTCGCCCTGATCCCCGGGAGAGCCGTGCCATTAAAACTTTACATGCCATGTGTACCGGACCTCTCTCGTGTTTTTCACACTCCGCCGTACGCACATTATTTTTATTTTACTCGCATTTAATTTTTTATTTTACTTATCATTTGGTGCCGAACCGGGAGAACTCTTGGGTCCCTCCCCATTTTTTCTTTTTTTTTCGTTTTTTTCCTTTTTTCTCTTTTTATTTTTACTCTCTTTTTGAGCCCCGGACTCTCCGACCCGCCAGCAGCTGACTGCAAGGTCCCACACCAGCGCTCCGCTTGCAGGCGTTGCTCCTGCCACTGCCGCCGCTGCCGCCCCGTGCCTGCGTGGACTACCTCCTGCACGGGCCAGGACCTCTGCCTGCCGCTTGGACCTCCTAAAACCACCGTTCCCGCCTGCCCACGCCGCCTGCCGCTGGAATGGGAACGCGCCGCCCGCGGACTGCGCCACGCCGTGCACCTATGTCTTCTCCACGCCTGGCGTTGCTTAGACCCGCCTGCCGGGGCCGCCTGCCTCCTCCATCTAGGCGGCCGCCACTCTGCTAAACAGCCCCCAGCCCGCCAAGTCCAGCCCGCGCTCCAGCTGGTTCCTCCACTCGGACTCGCGCCCTGGCGCCCTTCACCCTGCGCCTGCCCACCCCTGCTGCCTGGGCCTGGCCATTCCGGTAAGCAGCCACATGGGATTACTGGGGGGGGGGGTCGCCAGCTTTGGCCCGCCATCTTGCACACGTGGAATCACTGGAGGGCCGCCATCTTGGCCCCACCATCTTTAACCCCTCCCACCTCATGGCCTCACTGGAGGCCTCGCCATCCTTAACCCCTCCCACCTCATGGCCTCACTGGAGGCCTCGCCATCCTTAACCCCTCCCACCTCATGGCCTCACTGGAGGCCTCGCCATCTTTAACCCCTCCCACCTCATGGCCTCACTGGAGGCCTCGCCATCCTTAACCCCTCCCACCTCATGGCCTCACTGGAGGCCTCGCCATCCTTAACCCCTCCCACTTCATGGCCTCACTGGAGGCCTCGCCATCCTTAACCCCTCCCACCTCATGGCCTCACTGGAGGCCTCGCCATCTTTAACCCCTCCCACCTCATGGCCTCACTGGAGGCCTCGCCATCCTTAACCCCTCCCACCTCATGGCCTCACTGGAGGCCTTGCCATCTTTAACCCCTCCCACCTCATGGCCTCACTGGAGGCCTCACAATCTTTAATCCCTCCCACTTTCCACTCCTAACCAATCCTAGGAGTCGGCGGCCATCTTTCTGGCCCGAGCCAGGCAGCTTGGCACTTGCTCTGCCTGCCAACCGCCTGCGCGGGCCAGGACCTCTGCCTGCCGCTTGTACCTCCTAAAGCACCGTTCCAGCTTGGTTCTCCGGTCACCGCCGGGACCTCTGGCCGGTTTGCCCCACCCGCCCCGAGCCAGGCTCACTGGCGGTGCTCCTCGGGGCCCAGCCTCAGCGTCTGGCGTGTGCCTGGAAGCCATTTTGTCTCCACGCCGCGGGCCCGGCAAGCCATGCCGCCTGCGCACCCCCACTGATCCCACCTGCGCCAGCCGCCAGTGCCGTCCACACCAGCCACCGGCATCCACGCGCCCCGGCTCCACCACGCTCCCAGCAGCTTCTCAGCGCTTCTGTCGCAGCCAGCGCTGGCTGGCAACACTTCACTCTGGTAAACTGCCTCCTTCCCTTGGTTAGCGGGTTCCGGACTTGGGTCTCCCGGTCCACTGGGACCTAAAAATCCAAGCGCTTGGTGACCCATTGTCCCCCGGTCCACTGGGACCACGCTGCGGATGACCAGGTCATCCTCCGGTTTTGAGAAGGAATGAAGACGTTCTTCCCTATCTCTTAACCTCTGTTTCCGAACGATTGAGCAGGGAAATCGGGGACGCCCATTTCCTGTTCTTCATTTCCGCCCGCGAACCAATTATGGGGAGTCG
The DNA here is from genome assembly GCF_963383645.1 of Muscardinus avellanarius. Lineage (NCBI taxonomy): Eukaryota > Metazoa > Chordata > Mammalia > Rodentia > Gliridae > Muscardinus > Muscardinus avellanarius. The sequence goes on along the minus strand of NC_137789.1, from coordinate 149,614,036 downwards.
AACCTTTATACTAGCAGATGCCCTGAGAGCCTGTCTGCCTTGATACGAGTTGGGAAATAGGTTGCGGTGGCCCAGGAATAGTTAGGAACTTTTATAAGCGGTCTGGTATCCTTCCAAATGCTCTCCCCCATCAGCTTCCATTTATTTTCCCGCCAGCTGCCATTTTGTGATGGCGCGTAGTCACTGCCTGGTGATGTCACAGTCGCCATCTTGGCCCGCGCCAGACTGCAATTTTGCTGGGCGGCCCGCGTGGGCGCGCCCTAGGTGCTGTGGGAAACGCCGGGGCTGGGGCGACACCCTCTGCCCGTGGGGAGTCTGCGTTGCCATTCTTGCCAGACACCAGCCCCGGGACGCGCTCTTTGTGAGTATAGGTCCGTCACAGCTGACAGAACCTTAACATAGCATCTAAGTTTTAATTCCAGAGAGAAACAGGCGGAAATGGAGCATACACTCCGACTTTGCCAAAAAGCAGATCCCTGGTAGCTGCCCTTTGGCTGGTGGTGGCGGCTCAGCCCCCTGGAGCGCCACCTAGGTGTGGAGGACTGCAACAACAACTACCTCCAGGAGCCTGCCTGAAGTGGGGCGAAGCCACGCCTACCAATCAGACTGCTCGGCGTGTGGCCAGGAGGGCCACTGGAACAGTGCCCTTGGAAAAGGGTGAGCCCCAGGTGCCTCAACACAGGGGGAGCACCTTTCCAGACCAGGCCCCGCCGCTGGCCCTACTCAGCCTGGCTGAAGACTGATGGCTCCTGGATCCCTCAACCTCCATCCTCTTTGCCAGCTCAGGGTAGCTCTCCAGGTACTGAGTAAGCCAGTCTCCTTTTTGGTCGCCTGCTCAATCTCATGATTTGTTTTTTTCTTTAATAGCCCTTGCCTGTTCAAGCCTCCTCAAGCGCACATCACTAAGCTGTCCAGGGTAACCTCCAATTCGCACTGCAGCTATGCACCCACCTGCACCCCCTTCTGGGGGACTGAACTCCCGACTCCTCCCGGCCTGGGGCCCCTGACGACGCCCCTTGACAGCAGGAAGAAGCTAGAGGGTCCAATCGTCATCCATTATCCCTACCATCAAAAGGCCGGAATGTTAAGTTGGGTCCTGCACTCATGTGACTTTGTGTCACATGACCTCTGCAGGGCAAGGGAGGGGCTGAAACCCCCGCGAGAATTGGGCATTCCCGCGAGTAAACCCCCATCTCGTGAGATGCATGCCTTTAAAAGGAGAGCCCGCGTCCTCTAGCTTCGGACAGGCGCACGGGCCCCACGGTGCCTCGCCCTGATCCCCGGGAGAGCCGTGCCATTAAAACTTTACATGCCATGTGTACCGGACCTCTCTCGTGTTTTTCACACTCCGCCGTACGCACATTATTTTTATTTTACTCGCATTTAATTTTTTATTTTACTTATCAGTTAAGTCCTCTGTTAAGAGCCTCAAAAGGCCAAAGTGAAGGTACTGGCTGGGCTGCGTTCTTATCTGGAGACTCAACTGAAGAAAAATCTGCTCTAAGCTCATTCAAACTGTTACCAAAACACATGAGGCCCTCGGCTCCTAGAGGCGGCCGTAGTTCCTCCCCATGGGCAGGTCAGAACATGGCAGCTGACTCGTTCAAGAATAGCAGGAGTGAGAGCTGGCAAAATGAGGTGATATAATCCGGGGAGTGACATTCTTTTACCTTTGCCATATTCTATTGGCTAAATAAAATAAAAGCTTCTGCCTACAAGTAACAAGAGGGCATCACCCCGAGTGCGTAACACTGGAGCACGGGGCTCTTTGGAACCACCTTAGGATTTGTCTCCTATGGGTGCTAATAGAAAGAATTTCATGTGGGGGGGGGATCATTGTACATGTCAAAAATGAGCCTATTTTAAAAGGCGAAAATGACAATAATGTGGGGTTGTGTTTTAGTATATAGAGGGATGTGCTTGAAATGAGGAGGGGGAAAATCTTGAAGAGCCACTTTTTGTAAGCTCTTTCAGAATACAATAAATAAGGTTCAGAATACAATTAATAAAATTCAAGTTTATGTTTTTAAAAATATTTAAATAATAAGACAGGACTGAATAAATACATGAGCTAGCAATAAACACATTAAAATGAAAGTTTAAGTGTTAGCAACATTTTTATGTGCTAAAACAGGATTTGGGAATTAAGCTAAAAAAAAAAGCAATAGACTGGGAGAAAATGTTTGCAACATTTTTAACAGAGAATGGATTAATATCCCAAATACATAGAAAGTTGCAACAAATCTCAATAGAAGAAACAAATAATTCCAAAGAAAAATAGGCAAAAGAATAGGCAATTCTGAAAGAGCAGAAATATTACATAAAGAGAAAAATGCACAATCACCTTTAAATTTAAGTCAATAAATATCAACATGATAATTGATTACTCACAATTAGAAAGATAAGACGAAAATATCTGTAATATTAAGATCTTTCAGGGATCTGGAAAAAAGAGTACTCATACATTTAATAAAAGATTTTTTTAAAAAAAGTTTTAGAAGGCAGTTTAACAGAAACTGAAACTTTTTTTTTTTTTAAGGCTTACCATTGACTCAACAATTCCATTTCTGGAAAACTATCCTAAAGAAATCTGCATTTTTTTCAAAGTAACACACAAGGATATTCATTGTAGCGTTTTGCAACAGCGAAACACTGGAAATAACTTAAATATACTATAATAGGGAACTGGAACACGATATTCCGTTTCCTAAGAAATCCTACCAGCCAATAAAAAGAATGAAGTCCACGCAGGTGTATTTGTTTAGGAAGAGCTCCGAGGCCTATGGGGGAGGGGGGAGCTGAAGAACAACAGGTGTCATGATCTTATCTGTGTCTGGGAGATGTGGGTAGCCCTGCACGGGTATCCAGGAAGGACTGAGAGAATGCAGGTCCAACTCTCCACCAGGGCGCCTTTGTAGTGGAGGAGGAGGGGCCATGGAGAGGGGCCTGCCTCCAGTTCTGTAACTTGATTGGCTCCTGGCACTGGGCCTGCGCATTATCGAATAGAATGAAGTGGGGTCAACTTTTTACTATTCTACATGAAAAAAAAAGAAAAAAACTTCAAAAATAAAAAATAATTAAAAAAAAAACAACCATCTGCAACTGCTTGCTAAGACAGTTAATTTTCTGGCTTGTGATAACTGTCAATGAAGAGATGCAAAATTAAGGGAAAAGTAATCTGTTCTCTATTCCCACTATCCTCTCTGGCATTGATTGATTATACTACTTTCTATTCCTGACACAAAATTTCCCCTTTGTCTTCTCAGAAGGTTTATTTTTGAAAGTCTATGATTTAACAAGAAATAGAAGTCGTGTCAGAATGTAGCTTAGGGTTTGGATATCATCCGGGAAGCCTTTCCTGTCTGTTTTCTGCTTCCCTGTGTGAAAGATTCTAGTGGTTCTATTTTCTTAGCCAAAAGACAAGAAGCTGTAGGGGGTTTGCTATGCAATTCTGATTTACTTATTCACAGTGAAAGGTCCCCCCCCCCTGGTACTGGGGATGAAACCCAGAAGCACTCTACCTCTGAGCTATATCCCCAGCCCGATTTTTTATTCTTTATTTTGAAACAGGTCTCACTGAGTTGCAGAGGGTCTCACTAAGTAGCTGAGGCTGTCCCTGAATGGCGATCCTCCTGTCTCAGCCTCCTGAATGCTGGGATTATGAGGGTTCGCCACCATGCTGGGCTCCTAAAGTCTTTTTAATGTCACCTCTTGAGTGTTTGCTAGTGTCATCGTGCATTGTCTTATGATACCAGCTTTGTGGACAGCACTAAACAACGTTTTCTTAAATAAAAAAGTCAACCATAATTCTTTTACATCTTAAAAGCGAACAAAAAAGCTTAAAAATTAAATAAAAAATTAAAAACAGATGGCCGTAGGTCTTCGCATCTGACTGGGTAAATGTGTATATAAATTATACTTAGACCCGAAGGTACTCTGACCATTTTTACTTTATGATGACCTGGAATCAGTGTAGTGCCTTGTAAAAGCATACCGATGCAGCAGCCATTCCATAAACTCGATAAAGTAAAACACATCTTTTGGGCTCAGTGAGGTTCAGAAGATCTGGGTCTTCCCTGCTATAAATGGCTCATATTGCATTTACTGGCTAATAAAGTCTCAAAGAACAAGATCGCCCTTCTTTTCACAACTTGATCCTTTACAAATTTACAAATGTAATGCTTTGACCTACTTGAACTCCATTCTGGCTCCCTAAGGGAAGACGCTACAGGAGGGAAGGTGTCTGTTCCCAGTTAGCTGGGCCTGGGCTGGGCCAGGAGCGGCCTACCCTTGGGGGCAGGGGGAGGGCAGTCAGGGACAGCAGCTTCTCCTGACCGGTGTGGCTGGCCTCTGCTAGAAGTCCGGTGCGGCCTGAGTTAATGAGGTTAATAAACCAAGGTCAAAGCAAGAAAGACAAAAGGAGTGAGTGGTGGGCAGCCAGAAGGCATACAACAAGACATGAAGCTGAAGGTTAGGGTGGAAGGCAGAGGCAGGAACTGTTATCAAGCTGGGAACCAACTCCCTGGAAACAAACAGAGATAACAGCTGACCACTTGCAAGGGTGACATTCTTCAGAATCTAGATATTTGTTCTTTTTTGGGTGTGTGGTGCTGAGGATTGAACCCAGGGGCGTTTTATTTCCGAGCTACACCCCGAGCTCTATTTTATTTTTTATTTTTAAACAGGGTCTTACTAAGTTCTGGAGGGCCTTGCTAAGTTGCTGCGGTTGGCCTCAAACCTGTGATCAGACTCCCAAGTACTAGGATTAGAGGTGTACGCCACCATGCCTGGCTAATTTCAGCCATTAAATGGTCAGAGGAAATCTCTGCAGAACCTCTCTTCCGTATTTAGACACCTTAGCCTGTTTACCTGAAAAGGGTGGGGCAGCTGGGGGGAGCCTGTGACATTCATGTGGTCTCCTGGAGGGTTTTGCAATAAATATTTCTTACTTATTCCAACTCCAACTAGAACAAATCATTCCAGTACATTTTTTTAAAAGGAGGAAATAGTAGTTTGGAAACAGAAGCTCCAAGGGATATATATATATATATATATATATATATATATATATATGGAAGAAACTACAATAATGTTATGGACAATAACTTGAAATATGACCTTGGATAAAAGTGGAATTTTAAAAATCAAACAATACCATGTTTTGTCTACGTCACTCAGAACATTCTGAACTGGAAATAGCAACACAGCACATATTTATTGGAAGTAGAGGGCAGGTAAAGAAAAGAAAGACCAAAGAAGAAATCATAGGAGGTCTAGGAGGGGTCCCCACTTGAAAGCAGGGGCGCATGCTTCATTTGCCATGTGCTTAGAGAAACCATCTCCATTATAGCCTCAAAGGTTTGAGAATTGCCCTCATGTAAGGATGAAAACTTTCCAAATTGCCTGGGTCTTTGACAGTGAGTCCATAAATGTAGTAAAATAGATAATTAAAGCTGCTTGCTAAATTATTCAAAGTATTGCTTCAGTTTCAAATAACTACCACAAAAATAAAATGTTTATCGTATGTAACTTCAAATCAAAGCATTTATATCTAAAAAAGAGAGACTTCCGGGAAGATGGCGACCGAGAAAAGCGGGGCTTAAGAGTCCCGCTAACAACCAATCTCCATTACCACAAAAAGAGCGCCTTTCATAGCCAGAAAACACCATCACCAGAAAAACAAAAAAACCACCAGGCTCCAGAGAGAAAGCGGACTGAGAACAGAGCTCAGGGCCACAGAGGAGACACACGCGCCCGAGGACGCGGCAGCAGCGCCATACTGCCGGCGGCAGCGGCGAACTCAACAGACGGCTACAGCAAGCCGAGGTGAGCCGATGCGGAACAGCCAGGCGGGATCTTTCAGCGCAGACAGCATTTAAAGCTCCCAGTGGCTGAGCTCAGCACACGCTGCAGGGATTCAGAGTGGAAATCAAAACCAGAGAAGAAAAAATACGCCAGCCTCATGGCCGAGGGCGTGGCAGAGGCGCCATATTGCCACCGGCGGCGGCAGCAGCAGTGAATTCACCGAGTCCAGTACAGCTACATCTACGTACTCAAGAACAGTGAGTCAAATTGCGGGCCACAGAGGAGAAATCCCAGTATTGTGCTTCCTGGGACTTGACCCAGTGAGGGAGTGGTGGTGGCAGAGATATCACACCATAGGAGAACGTGCAACCTGGCACCCCCCCATAGTTTAAAGCAGCCTCTATCGACTCCCTGGGTCGGAGACTCTGTGATACAACCCAGTAAAGGAGTAGTGGGGTCTGAGATAATACAGACTCGAGATCCAGAGCACCTTAAGTGAAGCCATAGTGACCCAAGGGAAGAACCCAGAGAAGGCACAAACCTCCGAAATCATGGGAAAGAGGAATAACACTGGAGTAATGAATGTGCACAACCCCACAACATCAGAACCTGATAAAACAGAAAATCAGAGATTTCTAGAAGATCAAATCAGGAAAATAACTGTAGAAATAATAGAGGTGCTTCGAAAAGAACTCAGAGAGAGCCAAAAAGAGATAAAGGATGCAATTAATGAAGTAAAGGCCTCAATTCAAAGCACAAACAACCGATTAGACCACATGGAGAACAGAATCTCGCTCTTAGAAGATGAGCAATCCAAAAATGAATGCATAGTTTCTAATCTAGAAAAAGATATCCAACAGCAGGAATCTGACATTGAAGAAATATGGGCCCATCTTAAGAGAGCTAACCTAAGAATAATTGGAATAGAGGAGGGAAAAGAAAGTGATACCAAAGGGATCAACAATCTCTTCAAGGAAGTAATAGCAGAAAATTTTCCAAACATAGAGCAAGAGGTTGATACACAGATCCAGGAAACTTATAGAACTCCCTTTAGACAGGATCAGAGAAGAGGATCCTCACGCCATATAATTGTCAAAATGACCAATGTGGAAGCCAAGCAGAGAATCTTAAAGGCAACAAAAACAAAGGGCCAAGTGACATTCAGAGGCAAACCAATTAGAATCACTCCAGACTTCCCAAACCAAGTCATGAGAGCCAGAAGGGCTTGGAGTAACATATTCCAAACTCTGAAAGAAAATAACTTCCAGCCAAAAATTTCCTATCCAGCAAAACTTTCTATCAAATTAGATGGAGAAATAAGAAGCTTCCATGACAAACAGAAACTGAAGGAATTTATGTCTTCAAAACCAGCGCTAGAGAAAATACTCAAAGAGATTAACTACAAAGAAGAAATAGGTAACACTCACCAGAACCAGAGAAACAAGATTTTCCATCCAACAGACAACTAAGATTGGTTATCTGTGGAGATTCATTATTTATGTTAGTCTTTTACCTATCTCTAAATTGTATTGTTTGCCTTTATTGTTGTTAATTTTTAGGATTTCTAGTTGGAATATTAATATACCTTCAGATATAGCATTTGAAAATATTTTATCCAATTCTATTAGTAACTTTTAACTCTGTTTACATTGTCTTTGGTTATACAATATTTTCTTTTATTTTTTAGGGAGTTTGTATATTCTTCTGTTGCCTGTGCCATTGAAATCATATCCAAGAAATCACTGCCAATTTCAATTTTGTGAGGTTTTATGACCCAGATTTTCTCCTAAATGTTTATAGTCTTATGATTTATATTTAGGTCTTTTATCTAGTTTGAGTTAATACTTGTATGTGGGATTAGGTAAGGATCCAATTTTATTCTTTTCCATGTAATTATTATTTTTCAACAATATTTAGTTAAAAGATTATTATTTCCACCACCAAATCTTCGTGGAAACCTTGTCAAAAATAACTTGACAATATAGGGAAGAAGTTAGCTCTAGGCTTGTATTTAACTCCAATGGTCTATATATCTGCCTTTAGAACTGTACTACACTGTTTCAATTATTGTGGCTTTATATGGTTTGAAATCAGAAAATATATATCTGCTAGCTTTGTTCTTTTTCAAGATCGTTTTGGGTATCTAGAATTCATATTCCATATTAGGATAGATTTTTTTTTCTGAAAAATAAATATATAAATATATGATAGTTTCACCTAAAAAAAACAGAAAAAAATATGCTCTGGTAAGAAAGAAAGCAAAAATACTGAAATGTTATCTTTAAATCATCAAACGCTTGGTATCAGACAAATGAAACTGTTATGTGAGATTATTATTTTTAATTCTGGATAAATTGCTATAATACTAGATGTCAACCACTAAGCCAAGCATGGGAAGGAGGGATGGGGAGAGAATGGGGTGGGGATCGGGTGGGGGCTGACTGGGCGATGTGTGCATGTATGTCTACAAAAGTTTGTATCCCACTATGATGTATGAATACAGTGCACCAATAAAATAAAATTTAAAAAAAAAATGACCTCAGTTTTCCATTCCACTCTGCAAATGGTTGGTTTTTCACTGGAAGCATAGAGAAAAAAATGGCGTCTTACAGTCTGAGATGGACACACCCCATTTGCACCAATGTTTTTAGTAGGATCGGTGCCTCCATTATTAGTGGTTAAAAGTCACCTCCACCTGCCTCTATGCCTTCGTTAAAGCAGCCCACGACTGACTGTGGTACTGCTCATCTAGAACCCCAGTACTTGAGAGTCTGAGACAGGAATACCTAGGTTCAAGACCAGCCTCAACAACCAGGAGAGACCCTGTTTCAAAACAAAAGATAAAAAGAGCTCATGGGTATAGCTCAAGGTAAAATGCTCCTATGTTCAATTCCTAATGCCATAAAACAAAGCAAAGTAAAACACAGCCCATGATCACCATCAACCTGGTAACAGTAGAATCCATTTTTGCCTTATGCATCTTCAAAACAAACTCCTGGAAGCACTCGGTAACCCCTGGGCACCTCAGGTTCATTTATTTCATTTTTAAGCAATTTGAATCATGTGGAAAGTGAGTAATTTTAATCAAAAGCATGGTAGCTCTGATCATATCTCTGGATATGGGACCCTCAGGAAATAGCATTGCATAGGTCCGTGGTTGCTCACATTGTAATCCAGGTGAAATATCAACTCATGGAGCCCTTTGTGGAAGCTCTAAAAAGGGCAGTCTACAAGTGTGTGGAGGTGGGAAGGGCAGGTAAGAAAATACTGAAAGGTTTCAGTTTACTAAAAATGTTCTCAAGAAGACTAATGCCACCCCACTCCACATCTAATGATATAAAAACATATTTTTTTTTACATACATGGGAAAGCAGCTTCTATTGCCCTCTGGTCACACTTAGTCCAACTGGGCAGGGTCTAACCACCACCTCTGATTAACACATGGTGAACAAAATCCACTCTGTGTTTTAGAACTGAAATGCCAGTTGGTCTTTGTTTTACGGATGTTCCCGAGAGTCTTATCTTTATTTCTGATACAGCTGAGACACTATTTATTTATTTATTTTTATTTTTTGATACTGGAATGTAAGAGGAAAGCTTGCCAGTGAAAAATGTTTGCAGTGGTAATGAACATTTGGGGCAATATTTGCTTATTCTTCACAACAAATATTTGGCAGAGCACCTGAGCTTTAAATAGTAGTTAAAGCTCAGTCATGGAGGCATTGTTACTGAAGGAATACTAAACATTTCAGTCCAGTTCAGGTGCAGCACTGAGCTCCTCTGTGCTGGCAGGTGCAAGAGAAGTGTTAGAAGCACTTCCGGTTTTTTTCCAGGTTTTAGAAGAGACAGAAATAAAGAATTGTGCTGCATGCCAAAGACATATTCTTGTTTTAAATCCTACAGGCAAGTTCAGCTGTTGCAGAGGTTAGTGTGGAGATTTCTCAGAACACTAGGAATCAAGCTACCATATGATGGATCCAGCTATACCCCTTCTTGGGTTTCTTTCCATAGGGAACTGATATCAGAATATTATTGTGATACATGCATATCCTTGTTTATTACAGCACAGTTCACCATAGCCAAATCATAGAACCCATCTAGGTGTCCATCAAGAGATGAATGGAGTACAGGATTATACCATACACACACAGTGGAATTCTACTCAGCAATAAAGAAGAACATGATTATGTCATTTGCAGGCAGGAAAATAGATGGACCTGGAGGACATGATGTTAGGCAAGATAGTCAGAAATCAGAACAAGTGGAGGCCATGTTTTCTCTCAAATGTGGAAGCCAGGGAGTCGTCGGGATACAAGGGCTTTAGATAAAGGAAGAGACACCCCAGTGGAGTGATGGAGGGATTTGGGGGGGTTAATGAAGAAAACACTTCCACTGACGTTATTTACACATTTACAATTACCCATGTCCATCTCAATGTCATGTGTGGGAAAGGGGAGGAAGTGGGTGGGGAGCGGGGAAGCTCACCAAGGGCGTCTGCATGTACGTCCCTACCACTCTGAACTACCTTATGATGTGAGACTACAATGCGCCAATTAAAAATTATTTTTAGAAGTCCTAAAGGAAAAATTAAATTGCATCCAAGTTCTGCTAAAAAAAAAAAAAGTGATGTGGTACAATGATAAAACAATGAAAACAACCATTTTAAAGTCAGACAGGACCAACTCAGGTAATCTTTGGGGAAGTAAATACCAGGAAGATTATCCTTACACGGAGCTGGGTTTGAATTCTGACCCCTCTGCTCGCTGGTTTGATGACCTCGGACACTTTTTTAACCTCTCTGAGCTTCTGATTTCAAACAAGGATAATAACGATGCAGTTTACTCCTTTCCAATGAAGCACTGTTTGGGGAGGGCGAGTGGGACCTACCTTTCTTGCTCAAGAACTAAAACCCTTATAGTTTCTTGTCCCTGTGTTAAAGAGTTCTGAGGTCAGGAATAATTTTTTCCCCTCTCTCTATGGTCAACAATAATGACAACAAGCAAAATAACCTGGCTGTTTGGTTGAGGAAAGAGTTGTTTCTGGAATATTATAAGCTAGAAAAGAGTTGTTCTGGAAAATAATATGTTTGAACATACCGCTTGCTGATTAAGACAAGCAACTTGCTCAAAGGATTCACTTCGGGATTCTCGCCTTGATTTTTTACTTATCCAAAGCTATGATGTCCGACCAGGCCCAATCTCAGTGAGCGACCTGCCCCTACGTTGCAATATCCGCCTTCAACATCGCCCACTCAGGACTCGCTCCCTTCCTGCTTTCCTCTCTTGGAAGCTGAGGGTCCCTCTTTTTGAAATAGAATCATCTTCTCTTGGCTTGATAAGGAGGTCTCTCTGGGGATTTTAAGGAGCATTCGTGATCAACGCATCCCTTAACAGTGTCTTCAGCAGGGTTCATAACAGTCTCGTCACACTGAAATCAAAATACATGCGCTCGATTTATGTCCTCTTTAAAGCATTCATCCAACCCTACTTCGCCTTAGATGTGTGGCTTGAAGGTCTTGGAATGGGAAGTGGCTTCACTTCCCTTCTCTTAAACAGTGGAGAGACAGGAGAGAGTGGGTGGTTTGAAACATCCCTACCCCCTTGGAAGACCTAACACTTCTGGAAACGGGAAGGACCCTCTTGGACACCGTCACTGGTCAGCAGGGCAGAGGGACTCTGACATCTTGCTGCTCTGGCTGGTTCTGTTTGTCCTCCTCTCCCCTTGCCTGGCGGCCTGTGGAGGTGGCGGGTGGTATGGCTTTCTCTGGACACAGCATCTTGTTGGTGCTACACCACTCTTAAAGGATTCTGTCCCCCAAAAGCCTTTCTTGGTGCCACAGTACCCCATTCTGCTTCCTCTTTATAAACTCTGTGCTGCTTCATGGGGAGCCACAGGAACCAGCAAGCACCTGAGAGAAAAACATGTAGTTAAGAATTAAAACCATGACTAAGTATGTGACACAAAGACAGTAACTACTCATCTTCTGATTTTCCTTTTACACTGTCTTTGTAATTGAGAATGAAAGTATGAGAATATGGTTTAAGTGAAGTGTTTTTAGGTATCTAAGAAAAGGTTCACCGGCATTTATACTTTCACCCTGAAAATTAACCTACTGATTTCATTAAACTACTAACTAACTTAAATTTATCAAGTCCTTTAAAATTCTAGTCAAGCAAAATAATGAGATGTTGAGGCCAGAGTGACACACCACTTCAACGTTGTTGTTGACTCGTAATAATTTTTAATCCAGTCTCTTAAAAGTACTTGTTAAAATTTTCCTCCTAAAAGTAGTTGCTTTGTTGTTGATGGGGCTAGACTCTATTTAAGGTGTTAAATTAATATGTGCCAACACAAAAGGGGGATATTTCTCTTAACATTTTCCAGGACATGTCTTAAAGACTATTGCTATTTGGGGGAGATCCAAAAAGCAGAGTGAGAAATATTTACAGCATATGAGTATAATAAAAAGTGTAATCATGGACTAACAATACATTAAACTGGTAGGACACAGTTTACATTAGATCATAGGAATGAGTATCAAAAATACAGGCAATATTTTTGAAAAAACAACCAGCAGTGAAAAATTTATTTATAATACAAACCAGACACTCCAAAATAATTTGTGGCTTACTTAATTCTTACCGTTCATCCTATATTCTTTTGAGTAAGCTGAAGGAAGGCACCCGAGTAACTACCTCAGCTGGTTTTGATTTGGATTCTGAATTTTCAGTGAGATGAAAACTCTAGTCTATATAACAAACAGAGAAGGCATGTCACTTTCAGAAATTTAGATTTTCTTCCCTTCATGTAGATACATATTAAAATGAATTACTTATTGTATTACAATAAATTACTCTATTTCCAAATTGTTTCATTATTTCTGGGTAAATAATAATTGCATATAAATTGTGAATAAAGGAATATCACATTGCATCTTATGCGTTCTGCAATATGCACTCATAGAAAATCATTACAGTAACAAAACCAGCTGCATGTAATAGAAAGCAAATGATTTACAATGTTACTATGAGAAACTACTTTATTTCATATTATCATAAAAAGAACAGAACTGAATATTTGCATGACAAACAGAAGAAACCAGAAATTCCAAATGCAACTCAAGTTTTTTTTATTATTTAAATAGGTATTAATGCTGGGAGGTGATCTGAAAAGCCTTCTTCTCTGGAGAATATTGGCAATTATAATTTGTAAAGTCATTATTAGTGCAACAATTAAAAGGAAAAAATATACAAACATTAGTAGAATGTAGAAAGAAACACATGGAGTAAGATGTGCTTCTAACACGAACTTCTATCACGTGCTTTTATCTATGTTATAAGAGTTTACATTTGGTGATTTTGAACACTGTATTTCATTTAAGCTGAATAATGAAATGCATTTTTGTTCCTAAATGAAGGCTGACCCTGAAATTTTAAATTACATCAAACGCCTTCAATGTGTTTTCTATATTTATTAATTATTGTATCTGTCTACCAACAGCCCCGTCCAAGAAAACTGGTGCCTCTCTCTCTCTCTCTGTCTCTCTCTCTCTGTCTCTCTCTCTCTGTCTCTCTCTCTCTCTCTCTCTCTCTCTCTCTCTCTCTCTCTCTCTCTGGTACTGGGGATGAAAACCAGTGGTCTTCTACCTCCGAGCTACACCTCCAGAATTATTTTATATTTTATTTGGAAACAGGTTGCTCTGAGCCTCACTAAGCTGCTGAGATCCCAAACTTGCGATCCTCCTGTCTCAGCCTCCCAAGTACTGGGATTACAAGCGTGTGCCACCATGCCTGGCTGGGAACTGGTGCCTTTTATATTTCTACTAGAGGGAACCCCTCTGCTGACCCAGAGTCCTGGCTCCCTCCCTCCATCTGGCTGCAGCCACAGGCCCAGAAGCTTGAGTTATGACATCATGATCTGCCTCGGGAAAAGCGAGCTGGGCCCATGAAAGTAGAAGCCCAAAGTCGGTGCCATGAGGAGTCCTGGCAAGAGGAGGGAACATGAGGACGAGGACACAGAGTAGGAGCAGTAAGAGCTCTGAGGCAGAGGAGAGAGACAGAGCTGCGGTGATACAGCCAGAGGCGGTGGATGGAGGAGTCCGGGGATGGCAAGAGCCATCAGCCAGGCACGCCGTGAGCGCTTGCTGTCCAAATGTCCCATCCCAGCTCCAGTCTCCAAGTTGGGTTGCTCAGGATTAGCCCGTAGGCTTAAATATCCATGAAATTCCATGTCTCTCGTTTCGCTCCACAGATATCAATATAATAAAACCGTTCTAAACAAATTAACTGCCACGAGTCTCAGGTTCCTGCAGCCAAGAAACCTATAATTACATACATGTGTATAAAAACCAAACATATTAATTATATATAGTCTATATATAACATATGATATATATTGTATTATGTAATTATACATTACATATTTATGACTTATTTATAATATAGCGGCATACAATATAAATTTATATATTTGTAATAATGTATAGTACTAAACATATAGAAAGTACAGCTAGTATGTATGTTATATATTATTCACTATATTTATAACATTATAGTCTCTTATATATGTCACTAGATCAGAGATAGGCCCTGGGACACAAGTATGTATGCCTGAACTCCAAGACCCAAGCCTCCTGTGAGAGCTATCAAATTAGGGTTCTTTTTGGCTGTCATGCTTCTTAGAGAAGCAGCTTATTCATGTCACCTAATAAATTTTATGGTGGGTGCACTGGACAAACATAGAACATTAAACATAATTCAAAAAATTACTGTAAATGAGCAGCTTTTGGTTAATGTCCTCATTACTTACCTCCATATGTCCCAATGACACTAACCACAATACACTAAATATTATAGCACTGTGGGACATCACACAGATCCGTGGGGCTCTTCTAGGATGTCTTTGCTTTATAAACATTACTAGTGGATGAAAAATACCAGTGCTACTAATTGGTCAAATAAGATGAGGACAGAAAATTGACCCTGGTAATTTGTAGGTGTAGAGTTTTAAAGACAACAAGTTGATTGTAATAGTTAAGAGAAAATGGGAGGAAAAAAAAAACTAGGAAGGACAAATCTTTTAGAAAGTTTTATCCCAAAGAAGCAGAAAAATACTAAAAGGGATGTCTCATCAAGCAAATTTTATTTTTTTCTCATTTTAATAGGGAAATATTAGAAGATATTTGTGTGTTGATGAGATTGATCCAGTAGAAAAGAAAACACTTGAAGATCCAGGAAGGAGAAGGGAAAATGGAGAAGACAGGAAGGGTTGAGATCTAGTCCCTGTGCAGAGGAACTAGGGAAGGAGAGTGCTGAGGTACCTTCATGAAATATGTTTCTGGAGATGCACCTCAAATTGGCATTAATTTTGCAAGCACCCTCACTGCGATACCAATTTCTACTAGAGTGAACACCCACCAGACTCCACTTATGCTGCTGGCAGGTCACTCAGTCCACATGAAATTAATGCTTAGGACAAAGTTCATTAAACACATCGAAGCAGGTTTATGTTTATGCGTTTGTAACATCTGGTTCTAATGTGTTCCCAGAAACTGACAGAATAGGGGACCCACCACCATCTCACGGCGTCATGAGACGGCCCTCAAAATCCCTGGGCTCTGGCCACCACTCTCCTTTGCTTATCATGTATTCTCCTTTGTTGCAGATCTAGTATTTCAGGCCACATACTCAGGTGACAGATAAAAAAAAGTGTAACCGTGTCTTCTTATTAGTCAACATCATTTTTATTCCAGTTCCCCTGCTTCTGCTCCTATCAATATTTATCTAGAAAATGCCATATCTGGATAATTTCAATCATTTTTGAATTTAAACTATAAATATTAATAGTTTCATGTAATAATTTTCTCCTCCCTTTCTGTTTCTCTGGGATAAAAACTAAGGTTTAAGGGCAGGATTGATGTCTAGGCTGAAGGAAGAAATGCAGGCAAGTCTATGGCTGTCGGCATCTGTTCTCACCAGCACCTGACTGTATGAATAGGTGAAGGACCCACCTTGGTCCAGCCCTGATCCCCGATTCATACACTTCAATCCTTCTTAGTTCCAACCTGAAAGATCTGTTGGGTCTACTAGCCCTCTCTGGATTATTTTCATGCTTTTCGGGGGGAAGTGAAATCTTCAGAGGTCTCCTGGTACCTCTAGTAGCCGGAAATCTAGGGGCTGCTCAGACCTTCTCTGCTTAGCACCCTCCAAGCCAACATGCTCGTGGGATTGGGAAGCTCTGGGACTTTCCTCACTTTTGAGGTCCCCCTTGGAAAACAAGATCCAATACAAGTGACATCTGCCTTTGGGTGCCCATACTTGCCTGGAGTCTCCATCAAGCTGGACACGTGGGGAGGAGAGAGGAAAGATCTTGGAGACATTTCACTCATCCAGTTATCTTGATCTTCTGCAGAACTCTTTGTTCTTCCTGTAGCCAGTGGAATCTTCATCTAGTTGAGCTCTTTTGTCAGTGGCATTCTGCCTAGATTTGTCTTTTGCATAAACTTTGACTTTTATTACCTCCTCTCCCGTCTCTGCTTTGAAATGGGGAGGCTGAGAATTGACTCCCGTACACCTTGGCTTTCTTTCTCCGGGGCAGCGAAGTCTGGCTCTCCGACTTGCTGCCTGAAATTAAGAGGAGGGTCGCGAGGGGAATGGCAATTACTAGGAATAAGAAACACACAAGTTATTATTAATATATCAGCAACCTTACAACCACATGAGCTTGATAAGGCGTGCTTGTCCAAGAAGGCACTGGGTGTGCTCTTTCACGATAAATTTAGATTTAGCCCTTCTTAATACAGTGCATTATTTTTGTCTTGCAATAGTCAATCAGTTTGTTTCCAATGCATATGTTTATCTAGGTAGCTACCAAATTCTTACTTGTCTAATGACTTCCCTGATAAAGCTGAGTTGGGTTTAATATAGTCTGAAAGATAGTAAAATAGAATTTTCTTGGTTTTTAAATCTGTTCTGCTCAGATCTTTGTAAGCAAACACTGATGCTAGAGAGAAAAGTGTGAATGTTAATACATATACATTTAATAGACATAAGCCCCAAATCATGATAAAATTTCATGTTTAACAAATTATTCACCACTTATAAAAGGCTTTTAGGTACATTCTCCTGCTAGCAAATGTCTAAGATCAAGGTGGTGTGTGAGCTTTAAAAGCCCACCAGCTTTCCACAAGGGACATTCTATCAGCATTCTGTCCTTTGGTCATGTAAGCAGCAGAGCTGGGTGATGCCCTAGATGACCCTCCATCCATGTTCAAGTTCAATGATATCTTCCAATCCCGCGGCCCTTCGCAAATGCCGTGCACCACAGCCCAGGCCGCTGCTTATCCGAGTGTGCCGTGAGTTGCAGAATTAGATTTTTTTCTCTTGTCTCTGTGCTTTCACTAAAACAGTGTGGGGCCCTGGCATCACGTCAAGGATGCTCTGATAATGCTTAAAGCCAATTGAAGTACAAGAGCTGTTCAAAGGATATGGAGGATCTATCCAAGTGTCCTGCCCTTCCTGACGCGAGCAATGCCCAAAGAGAGTCCTATGCTTTGTTTTGGCTGTGTGGATTATCTGTGATTATTACAATTGCTAGAAAACTATTATAGGTTTGCAACTGTCCTTCCCTGTATCAAAATCTCTAGGTGCTCTGAAGGTGACTTAAAACAGATCATGTAGCTGGGCATGGTGGCGCATGCTTGTAATCCCCCCGCTTGGGAGGCCGAGACAGGAGGATTGCACAGGTTCGAAGCCAGCCTCAGCTACTTAGCGAGGCTCTCAGCAACTCAGTGAGACCCTGCTTCCAAGTAAAATATAAAATAGGTCTACCCGGAGGTAGAAAGCCCCTGGGTTCCACCCCCAGTACCACAAAAAAAGAAGATCATGTAAAAGATAGGCACATACTTCTCGGCCAAGAATGTTTCATAAGCAGATATTCAAATGAACTAAAGATTGTTCAAGCCAGCTGAATATTGCTTTAGGAGTAATAGTTCAAAATCTGATCCTGGAACAAAAAGAGTTTGATCTCTCTCTTAAAACGTCATTCCTGTAGGCTTTATCTCACACATATAAACACTAACAAATAGAAGAAAATACAGCAAATATGGCAAATACTTTAGAAGTCCTTTACTCTGTTTAACACAGATGAAGTGAGCATAAATCTAAAGCACATGAGAGCTGGGGTAGGGAGAGAAATGCTACCATTGCGAGCAGCCTACTCTTTAAATATTCTCTGAATTAATATACATTCCAGAAACGAATTCTAGAAACATTACATATTCCAGAGTATTTGAGAACTATCACTCAAATTCCTTATTATTTGTTTTAAAACCCCAATTTGGATTTTAATTAGACATAGCAAAACTAACAGATGCTACAAAGCACAAAAATGGTAAGTTTACATAACTCTTAATAGTCATTTATTTTAGTTACAATCAAGATTCTCCAGGCATTATTAACCTTCACCTAAACTTATGCAAGTAGCTAGTTCTAGAGGATTTCAGAAAGACTCATGATGACGAGGTCACTGAAATGTGGAGGCAAATGTCTAAGTATTCACAACACTTTCTCTCAAGAACAATTATCTTTGCTTTGTAGTAAATAAAGTAATTTTTTTGAGAGTTCTGGAGTTGCAGGAGCTTACAGAGGCAGAGACACTGTGGACTGCCAGATCTGCAGCTCCATGGAGTTAGAATTAGAACTCAGGTCTTCAGATGGACAGGACCACAGGCTTTCGACACTATCAGCCACAAATTTTCAATAATTTCATTGTCAATTGTCAAAAAGAGGCACAGTAACCAAAGAACAAACACAATAAAACAAAAACCCTGAAAAAATCTCCTACACATGTACAGAGGAGATGTAAATTATATTTATGAAGCACTGTCTATAATAATTTGAAAGTTGGAAACAACTTGAACTTCCTTTGAAAGACAAAAGATCAAATGGGCCTTATTCATCTTGTCTGAGACCATTTAACAATTAAAGTGAATCAATTCCCGTTCTGTGCACTAGTATGCATTGATTTTGTTGAGGGAATAAGACTTGTATAACATGATGGTATTCCATGAGCAAGTAATTGAAAGATGTCCATACAAAACATTCTATGGAAAATATATATTATAATCCATAAATTCTTACCCTCCCTGGCGTAGAGTAAGAGATTCTCAACAGTTCAAAAAAGCTACAAATAATATGAATAGAAGGCATGTTTCTTAATATAAGTGAAAACTTGAAGGCTTTTCAAAAACCACTTGCAATTAAATGTAATTTCTTCCAATTCTAAGCTGTTAGTATCAATTTCCTCGTGCAGGGTCTATTAATAAAAGCTATATTTATTTCCACTCTGTGATCATCAATTACTTTCATTTGGGAGTGACAGCTATTAGGACATTTTGAAGACTATGTATTTTTTCCCTGAATCAGAGGATCCTTCATTAATAAGTTACATGAAAAGGAAATCAACTTTAGTGTATTCTCTAAATTCAATTAGATAATGATAATGAAATTTGCTTTTTTGCCTCGTGGATGCACTACTTAGAATTACTAAACGTTAGAGACTGCTTCTTGGCTGCTGTTATAGACTCTTGCTTTACAGATGGCCCAAAGACAAAAAATCACCTCCCTAAAGATATGAGCTAGTAATAGGCAGACCTGGGACTAAGACCCAGGCCGCTGATCAGAGCTCTGCTCACTACAGACAGCGTTACTTCTCATACATCACAGACACATCCATACAGTGCCTAATCCCAGAAGACAAATGAATCAGTCCACTGATGAAAATAATCACATTTTCCAATTCTAGTTCATTGCTATTTTAACTTCAAATCAATTCGTCAAATAACTTTTTTAGCTTAGCTTTTGACTGGTCCTGTGAAAACCGATCTATCTCCAAATAACTCTGCCGTGTGTGTGTGTGTGTGTGTGTGTGTGTGTGTGTGTGTGTGTGTGCATTTTCTATACATTTCAGTTGTATATATACTTGAAGTGTGTATATGTATCTGAAGTCTGAAGATTGCAGTGATACCTTGGGAAAGCTTCTTGCAGGGCGTATGCTTTCCCATCTCCATCTGGAAAATAATTAGTATCCATTACATAATGTATATGGGAGCATTAACACTCTTGACCCAGTGGGCTATTTAAACACTCAAAGCGGTATAATTGTCCTACAGTAGATTTGCAAAACATGATTTTAGAGATGCTGATGTCCAAAGGGAAAATCTTCCACAATGCTTGGAATAAGTGCCCTTGTGGGACTTCATGGAAAAGAGCAGCTCTTAGTAAATGTTTTCAACTGTGAAATCCTTCACTCCTGGGGAATAGTGTTGACCATTTTAACTTTCTGGTAAAATCATCCTTATTCACTGCAACAAGAATTGTATTGTTTTAAAATTAGAATTTTTAGTGTTTTTCCCTCATAAAATATGCTCTTTCCCCCAATCCCTTGATTTTGGAATGGTACCAAGTATTTCCAGACATATCATTAATAACAGAATTATAAAAAGTGACTTTTTAATTATAGTATGTTGTCATTATGCATGCAATTCTTCTTCCTTTTTAAAAGTTACCGTCCATCTATATCTTAGAATTAGTAAAAATTAAGTTTTAAAACTGTAAGACAGTAAACATTTTGGCAGAACCAATTTGATGTTAGAGTTTATGTAACTGCGATTTTTTTCACTACGAGTCAACCTTATATTTGACCCAACAGATATGTTTTTATTCCCTTAATATAATCAAGGGAGAGAAGCACTAGGAAATTATTTCCCTTCTATAATAAAATTCTGGCTTCTATTTAGGTTTTGTGATTTGTTTGTTTACTTCCCCCAGGGGCATAAAATATGATATTTTATTCTGGCTTAAAAGCATTAAGTCATGACTTCTGATCTTGCCTCTTAGTAAAAACAATTTTGACTCTAGGCAGGGTTTAGGAAACTCGAAATAAATATATAGGTGCGACAAGAGGGGAGGTTAGCAAGCCTAGATGTTCAGCTCTTGTCTTTGGAGTATTCTCTGAGTTGTGTTGGGCTCTGTTAATGCGTTGCTGTGTGAACTACCGCTGCCAGCTTCCACCCTAGAGATGGTCATATTTCAGAGATGAGTGAAATGATACTTGTAAACAAGTTTATAATCATTAATAAAGCTTTCCAAACAATTTAAGCTCTTTAGAAACACGCACTCAGTAATATAATTAATAGTCTATTGTTTATTAAATTACGACGTTTAATAGCAACACAAAGCCTTTAAAATGCAATTTATAAAACTTCTAAACTTAATTAAGTGGGATTTCATGATACTTACTTTTGTTTTTGTAAGTTTCAGGTGACACATTATTTCTCCCCAGAGACTCTGGTGAAAGTCCACCGCTGACTATTCCAAAGAACTCTTTGAAAATCCCTACGAATATTTTTCTTTAAAGTTGACAACTGCCCACTCTGGGATCCAGATGCTACATGCGCAGCGCGGCGCGATAATTCCCTTCTGCTTTCCACACATGGCCTTTTAGTGCGCTGTCTCCCAGGGATGGAAAATTCTGCCTCAATTGGAGAAGTTTTAAACCTAGCCTGAAAATAATAAACATGATACCTTACACATTTGTGGCCATTTTGAGTTGACGAATGTACATTCTGATCTATTACATTAACTCTCAAAATTAGTCTCGTAAAGGGAAAAAAGGCACTGAGTTATACTCTCATTTGGTTAGCATCCCTATCGCATGCTAAGCTTTACGGAGGTTTTGTATGATCCGCAAGGTAATTTAAAGACTTAGAATTTCCTTAGAAGACAAGATATGAATGGGAATACAGGCAATAGAGGTAGACACAGAAGCATCCCTTGTAATTGAGAATTTGAGGGGTAAGGAGAGAACTATGTGTCACATTGTGCTAGGAAAGGTCCATCCATTTATTGGTAGTGGTCCTTCCAATCTCCCCTTCTTCTACATTCTCCAGGTAGAGAGCCCAGGTGATGGGCGATTTTGACGTATACTCCATAGTCCTGACAGAGTCTGAGACCCACTGGAGACCCATTTTACTTATGTAAACACTGAGGCTCATGGGATGAAAATAACTTAGCCAAGGTCACGCAGACTGATGGGGGTAAAGGTCGTTATCAGGTCTTCTGATATTGGTCCAGTGCTTCCCGCGATCATGATTAAATCACCTTGTTAGTTTTGGAATCTTTTATCTGCTTCCCTTACCCTTAGTGGGGGTGAAGGTGTCATTTTTTAAAGGATGGTTACAGTGTTGGTGCAAAGTGTGCTTGGGTCAACGAAGAGGGTCGATCAGTTCCACCAACACTTAGAGAACCAGCTCTGTGCCCAGCTCTGGGGCCCGCAGGGTTGAGCAAGGATAGATTCCCCGCCCTCACAGACTGAAACTGGGTCTCCCCCTAGCTCGGGCAGTCCGGGGGTCCTTGGGACGTCCTCCGAGGAGAGGCCTCGACTCCCTCCATCACCGCTGTAGGCCTAAGTAGGCCCGCGCGTCCTCAGGGCCCAGCCCTGGGCCAGGCCCGAGCAGCAGCGCGCACCAGGCCTGCGCTCCCGCTAGCCGCGCCCCGCGACGCGCGCCCCCGGTCGCCACGGCAACCGGGGAGGCGCCGACCTCTGACCCCACGGCCCCGCCCCTCGCGTTCCCGAAACCAACATGGAGCCGGCCAACCCGGAAGTGCCGCGGCCGCCTCCCGCCCGGTGCTAGGAGCCGCCGGCCCGGCCGAGCCCCGCGCCCGCCGCCCGCCGGCGCCCCGCGGCCGCGCCTCGCCGAGCCAGCCCGCCTGGGCCCCCGCCCCGCGCGGGAGGAGGAGCCGCGAGGCCGCGGAGGAGGAGGCGGAGGAGGAGGAGGGGAGCTGGCGAGAGGCGGCCGGGCCGCGGGCCGCGGCGGTTCGTATTACCGGGGTCGGGAGGAGGAGCCGGGCGGGCCCCCGGGAGGCGCGGAGGCGGAGGCCGGCGAGGCCGCGCGGTCGGGCGGGGCCTCTGCACCGCGGCCCGGCCGGGCCAGGCCTCCCCGCCGGCCCGGGAGCCGCCCGCCGCCCGGGCACGGCGGCGTCGAGGCCTGCGGCGCGGCCGGGGATGCGGGCCGCCGCGCCTCCGCGGAGCCCAGGGCCGCCCGCGCCCGCCGCGCCCCCGGGCTGCCCCCGCCGGGCCGCTTGACCTCGCCCTGGGGCGGCCGGGCGGCCGGCTGGCCCCGGCTCCGGGAGGCGCCCTCGGGATGCAGGGGTGACAGGCTCTCCCCGCGGGAGGGCACGGCCTGCGCCGCCGAGCTCGGCGCCCCCGAAAGGGCAGGATGATGCTGTCCGAGCAAGCCCCAAAGTGGTTCCCGACCCACGTGCAGGTCACAGTGCTCCAAGCCAAAGATCTGAAGCCGAAAGGCAAAAGTGGCACCAATGACACATACACCATCATTCAGCTGGGCAAGGAAAAGTATTCCACCTCTGTAGCCGAGAAAACCCTCGAGCCAGTCTGGAAGGAAGAGGCCTCCTTTGAGCTGCCCGGATTGCTCATGCAGGGGAATCCGGAGAAATACATTCTCTTCCTCATAGTGATGCACAGGTCCCTGGTGGGGCTGGATAAATTTTTAGGGCAGGTGACCATCAATCTCAATGACATCTTTGAGGACAAACAAAGGAGGAAAACAGAGTAAGTTACGTAATTTATTTTGAATTTTGGGGAGCATAACTATATCTTAATATATGGATTTTCGGTTCTGGAAAGTGTGTGTATCCTGGGGGCATTGGTTTTCGAATTGAAATCCGACCAGTTTTAAGCACCCTATTTGCATGACTCTGAAGTAAAAATAGTCCTTGTGCGGAAACATTTTTTAAAATGGAGCGATTAAAGACCCGTTATTCTCTCATTTCTGGTTGGGATAAGCATCTGTTAAATAAGTATTTTACACTGGATTTTAAGAAAATGAATATTATTTAAGAAAGTCCACATTATTTCATTTTTTATAAGTCTTGTATCCCAATGTTGATCTAAAACTAACAAACACAATTTCCCATGGAAATGGAAATCAGAAAATTAAGGCTGCCAGTTTATTTTAATTGCCTAGCTGTCAAAAGACAAATTTTCAAATCTAAAACTTGATATTTCATTTTTGTATTACAAACACAGTTGGCTTTTATTTTAGCACAACCTTTTTCCAGGGTCAGCACATCTTGATAGAGAATAAAGCTGTTAAAAGATTTAAAAAAAAGTTTTGAAAGTATGTACATACAACTTCAACCTGCACCCCTAACATTTTTCTTTTGGTTTGCAATATAGTGGAACTATTGTATTGTTTCAAAATTAGTTCCGCGAAGCTAGTGTCTTTAGACCATATTAACTGCAGCAAGACTAGAGAAAATGATTAAATTCTTATGAAGTGATTTAATGACTTTTTCAATTAAAACATGGTCTTTTAGTATGATTTCCAAGCATGAGTTGGAGATATTTTAATTTAAAAACAATGATATAAATTAACACAGGATATTATGTCTTAAGTTGAAAAAATAGTATGTTTTTATAGATAAAAATACCTTATTCTTAAACTTAGAGTTTTCCTAGTTTGAGAGAACTTTATAATTAATGGAATTAATGGGAGAAAAATGGATTGAACTTATAAGAGGACTTCAGATAGCAAAACAACTTTGGTGGTTCAGCCATAACCAGAAATTATTTACCCTTTAAAAACTTTTTAAAATATTAATTTCCTTTAAATTCATGTTAATTTCTTATATTTTGAAACCAAAATCTCTTTTTTCTGTACATATTTGCAGATTTTTCTTGGTTGAAGTGTTTTGTTGTTTTGTTCTGAATCAGGTCTTTACCTGATTTAGTACCTCTAGGGTAAAGGGGTAGAGAGATAAGAATACTTGGAATGCAAGAGGGAAAATGGTAAATATTTCAGCTTATTGCGGACATGAAAACATTTTAGAAGAGAAGAAAAAGTTCTTTAAAAAGTGTAAAGTTGCATGTTTACCAATGGCTTTAATAACTGAGCTAGTTGATATTTAAAAAATGGCATTGGCTTCCTCCGAAGGGTTTCTCATCAAATTTAAAGTGAAAAAATGGATAATTATCAAATAATCTGTTTCAAATAGCCAATTTGGGTGGCTCAGTATGTACTATGTAAAGTGTTTTAGATGTAAATTTTAGATATAACTTCAAATATCTTACGGTCCTTAAACAGTATTTTTATGAATGGATAATGTACTGCAGGCCTGTAAAACATAAATTTTTCAAGCTAAAGTAGGCCCACGTGTGAACCCAAAAATTCTGAGGCTGAAATAACCTTTTAATTTTTTTTTAATTTATGTCTTTGGCATCATCAGATTTACAATAAATTTGGATGTGAGCAATATTTTCACATTGTAGTATCTATATAAAATTGATTAGACTTTGGGGGAGAAATGCTTTGAAATGCTATCAACAGGGCTTGTGATGTTATTGCATTCAAAGTGATTTTTGTATGTTATGAAACTCTTAACATTTTCCTTGTGGATAAGTGGGGACCACGTATTTGATGAGGTATGTTTATTGGTAATATTTCTAGATTTTTAATATATTTAATAGCTTCCTTTTCCAGTACAGCTGTACAGTACGAGACAGATTTGAGTCACTGGTGTATTGCAAGAAAGAGATTTAATATTCTGCACATTGCTAAACTTGTCCGCATAGTCCCCAGTGCTTTTTGGAAAACTGGTCTGAGTGGTGAAGGCGGCCAGCTGACTAGCAGTCCCATGAAGCTGCTGGGTGTGACACTTTTTTTACTTTTTGACATTGGAGACAATGTCTTCCAGTTGTGTCATGAAAGGCAAAGAAATGTGATGGTTTGAATTCTTATTTTACTTATATTTATACCTTAAAATTTTTTTTTGATTTAGGAAGAAGGGAAAAGGGGCTTGAGCCAGGACCCTTTAAGTGGAAAGAGAACTTCTGTATCTGCCCCTTTAGTGGATGTCTGAATTGGTTTTGGCAGGAGATGTAAGGAAATAATACAATGTTTAATAATGGAATGGTAAAATTGGCAATGCTATTATGTAATATCCATATATATATATATATATATGTGTGTGTGTGTGTGTGTGTGTGTGAGTGTATTTTTTTTTAACAATAGAAGTAGGTGGTGTTGACTTTTTTAAAACACTCGTGAAAAGTAATAACAATCAGAGTCCCTAGAGTTAGGTAAGACTTCCAACATATGTCGAGTTTAGGACTTTTGTGTGGGTCCCTGCATTGCACCTGTGTCTTGGCCTCTGGCACCTTACTGCCAATCTTGTCCTATTTCTGACCACACAGCACCAATTGCTTGGGAATAGTTCCCACATGTGTGGTGGTTTTTGAACATGGATTTATGCCCACTAAAAATTGAACAGAGGCCATATATAGTTTAAATCCAGAACTCCAGAAGTGGAAAAAAATTAGCATTAATCCATTAAGCCCCAAATGCTATGTCTTCATTTTATCTTTTTGAAGCCTGGGAAAACAAATATTATCTCAGGAATGATTCTTGAAGGTCTCATTAAGACTTCCCTCTTACATCAGTTCCAAAACAAAGCAGCCAGTTACTTGTCATGCCCACTTTCTAAATTCATGTATTTGTTAGAGTTCTTTGCAGGTCTTTTTTTGGTTTTGGTGTGGAGGTGTGGAAAATACACTGTATTTATTTGTAGTCAAAGACAGAATTTCTTTATTCTTTAAGCTTATCTGAATCTTAAGTGGTCCCTACTAAAAACTACAGGACACACATGTATAGAATGATAGCTTAGTGCTTTTAAGAATATGGTTCTAAAAATAAACTGGAATAAGTATTTATTTATTCCAGGTAGTGCAAGGCAAACTACCTTCAAGGAGCTTATAGTCTAGGGCTAGAAAATCAGAAAATCTGTATTGCCTTCCTTTTTGGCTCTCAGGTCTCCTGAATAAATATGGTGTCCTGTAATCCGCAGCAGCCATGTGGCTAACCTTATTAACACATGTGGTTCCTCAAATAAGGAAGAACTTCTATTTTCCTGCAGATGTTATTCATCAGCTCTAGATGTTTTCCTTATTGACTTTGCTCTGACATGGGGAAATTATGTATCATTCTCTGTGCCTCAATCTCCTGTCTATGAACTAAGAATGTTAGAGTAGATGATTTTATTTGATCCTATTTCTGTAATTCCATGAGTTTTAACTCTCTTCACCATCTTTGGTGTTTTGGGTTATTGATTTATTCCCTCAGATTGGCTTTATTATACCCACGGACATCTCATATGCTCGCTTTGGTCTGTTTGTTTGGGGTACATTCCTTACACAGTGCATTATGTGTTGTCTATCTAGTCTGAGATGTCGCAGAGTATTTCTGAGGTATCCATCAGAAGCACCCTACACACACACCAAATGATTCTGTTTTCCAGAACTGTGAGGTAATTGCTGGGTATATAATCTTGCTTTATTTCTAGGCATTTCAAGTACTTGATTTTGTATTGCTCATGGTTTTCTATTCCACAGAGTCTATTTACTGTCATTTCTTATTTCTAGCCCCTATTTCTTAAAATTTCACCTTTTACTTTGTATAAGGCACTGTCTCATTTTAGGATCTCAGAATAATACTTTCTATTATAAAATATTCTATTCTGGAAAGTTGTTTTCTTTAATATAACCACCCTCTGTCTTAATTGACCTAATTACTCCAATTTGGTTAATCAAGAAAATATTTTCTTTGCATGTTTCTTGCAGTGATGTGATGTAGCTGGCGTGTATATGGAGTGTGTGTGTGTGTGTGTGTGTGTGTGTGTGTGCATGCATATATATATATTTGATGTTGGTTCTTTGTCCTTCCTGGAAAGGCCTGTGACCCAAAAGCAGTCTTCCATTTGATGCTAGTGGGTGCATGTCTTTTTGGTAACAATCAGAGGAAGAACTGATGTAAAATTAGACTGAGTTCTTTTGTAGCTGAGAAAATGTGTTACACGTGCTTGGAGCTATATTTAAATATAACTTGTTTGTGAGAATGGATATCATGCTTCATTGCTAAGTAATGTGAACACTTTGCAGAAACTTTTATAGGCTTGATCTTGAAGTTTGGCTGTTTGCCCCTTAAGATGACCACCTTGACACCAACAACTAGAGAATTTCTCAGGGATAAAAATACTGTAGACAAAACAGAAAGAATTAGCTTCTTACATATCACTTAAAATGAACGGCATAATTCAGTGAAGTGATTGAAAGCGTAAGATTTGGTTCTAGTTAAAAATAATTTTCATTTGGTACCACCACAGTAGTAAATGAAACGAATAAGTTCTACTCGGAAGCAGTTTAGCTTTTTATTGCTTTGAAATTTTCTCAAGATTTATTATTTGTCACTTCTTTCATTTTACTCATTTTGTGTATTTTGTTCAAAAAAAACTTTGACTCATGTGAATCCAAATTATATAATTTGCCATTTTAATGATTATTAAAATAAGTAGTGGTCTCCACTGTTAGTTTTTAAATACTTTTATATAATTAATATTTTGAGATAGAAGTATTAATTTTCTTAAGATGTCATCATTATTCATCACTGTATAATACTGAGAAATAATGTGAATTAATGAATTCTTTCAAAGTCTTCACCTCAGTGTCTTTTAATGTTGAAAAATGCCCTCAGGCCATTACCGGCACTGTCCCTTATGAAAACATATTAGCTATTGTTGATGATGAGTGATTCTCAACTTACGAAAGAAAAGGTTATCTACAAGCTTATCTACAAACGTTATCATACAGGAAGACCTGTTATTTCAGTAGATGTCACATCGCAGAAGCAATGATCAGGTTTTGAAGTTTAACAGGGAGTAAAACCACAGATCCTCTGGCGACAGGTTCTCATTCAGAGCTCAGCTTGACTTGAGCTGTAGTAAGTAGCTTTACCTAGAAAACTGTCTGTATGTAACAGCCTACTGTCCTCTCTTCATTACATATTACAACCCGGTTTTTTTCCTTCTCTTTAAGGTGGTTTAGATTAGAATCCAAACAAGGAAAAAGTGTCAAAAACAGGGGTGAGATAAAGGTCAATATTCAGTTTATGAGGAATAATATGACAGCGAGCATGTTTGACTTGTCGATGAAGGACAAAACAAGATCTCCTTTTGCAAAACTGAAAGATAAGGTGAAAGGGAGAAAAAACGACGGCACTTTTTCTGATACGTCTTCTGCAATCATTCCAAGTACTCACATGCCTGAAGCCAGGACTGAATTTTCAAGTGGTGATACACAGATGAAATCAAAACCAAAAAAGCCTTTTCTTTTGGGTCCTCAGCGACTCTCTTCTGCGCATTCGATGTCTGATTTAACTGGGTCCCACATATCTTCTGAGAAACTGAAGTCAGGCGCTGTAGGTCAAACCCATCTTTTGGGACGCCACATAGATTCCTTTGGAGCAGTTCCAGAAAGTGGTAAGTGGCATTTTCTTTCAGTGGCCGTAACTACCCTCTTAGTTTTTACAACTTCTAAAGTTGGAAAATAAAAATTGCAACTTCTTGGTAGTCTTTTCAAAATTTACTCATTTATCACATATCGATGCCGATTGATAAGTTTATTGAAGGCAGAGCTTGTCTGCATTTGTATATATTTTATTGTGATAATAAACTATGTCTCGGTCTCCTTTCCTGCCCTTGCTTCTTTTTACTTTTGTTTTTCCTGTCTCGAAAGCCTGAAGAATAAGTGAACATTCCATTTTATGATGAAGTTCCTAGAAAAAAACTTTTATGTTTAGGAGTAAGAAAGTAAATTTAATGCTAATGATGAGAAGTCTTTGAGAATTCCCAGCATTATCATGCCACAGTATCCTCTAGTTTTGACATTATAGTTTGTTTATGTGATAGTTTCTGAGCCAAGTAAATTACTAATTGTCTACAATACACTAATTGTTATTAGCCTAGATACTTCAGCCGGCTATACCTTGCCATTTTAAGGTTGTTTTCCTTGATTATTTTTAAGGTTAATACCTTTAAATAGCTAATTGCACTCATTCTGAAAGCAGCAGAATGCACACAGAATGTCAAATAGTGTGATGTAATGTGTCACTGATTATGTACTAACTACAAAATTGTTTGTAGGAAGTCTCAAATCTCCGCACAGAAGAACATTAAGCTTTGATACTTCTAAAATGAACCAACCTGACAGCATTGTGGATGAAGGCGAAGCATCTTTTGGAAGACAAAACGATCTATTTACAAATGTGACTGCTTCATTACCCCAAAAGTTTGCAACACTGCCAAGGAAGAAAAACCCATTTGAAGAAAGCAGTGAATCATGGGACAGCAGTGTGAATTTATTTTCAAAATCAGTTGAAGTAAGGAAAGAAAATAAGAGAGAAAAAAGGGAGAAAGTTAGCCTATTTGAAAGAGTGACTGGGAAAAAAGATAGCAGAAGATCTGATAAACTCAACAACGGGGGGTGTGATAGCCCTTGTGACTTGAAATCACCCAATGCTTTTAGTGAAAATCGGCAGGACTATTTTGATTATGAGTCAACTAATCCGTTTACAACAAAATTCAGGGCTTCAACTATTATGCCATCTTCAAGGTAAGCATGATAGGGGGGAAGTTGTTCTATTTGGGAAAATCTTGTACTTGAGTGCAAGACTTATTCTACTTGATAAAATTATTATTATAATTATAGAGCCAAGCAATATTGCATACATCTTTGGAATTGAAATTTTTATCTTACAAGGACAAAATATTCTTAATTCTCTTCCCTAGTCTGCTTCCACTTATTTGAGCCAGAAACTCCCCAAAAGTTTTAGAGAAAGCAGTGTGGCTTTTGATGAGACATGGTGAGGGTGAATAATGCATGCATGTTAAATTAAGCCAGAAATACATTTCTAGATATTTCCCACGGATTAATTCCTGGCAATTTGGAGTGGGTTAAGAGATCAGCAGCGGTCCATGGGCTATTTTTTTTAAGAAGTAATGGTGTCAGTATTAATAATTTTATAATGGATGTTAGCTATCCTTATTAAATGGCTGCTTAGAAATAGTTTTTACTAGCTGGGCATGGTGGTGCATGCCTATGATACCAGTACTTGGGAGGCTGAGACAGGAGGATCACAGGTTCAAGACCAGCCTCAGCAACTTAGAGCCTGTTTCAAAATAAAAATTATAAAAGGGCTTAAGGTGTACCTTGAAGGTAGAATACCCCTGACTTTTAATCCTTAGTACCACAAACACACACACACAAATAATAATTTTTATTAAGCTTGATAAGGTGTTACATGTCTATGATTCCAGTATTTGAGAGGCTGAGACAAGAGGACCATAGGTTTGAGACCAGCTTCAGCAACTTAGACTTTTTTCAAAATAAAAAATAAAAAGGGATGGGGGTATAGCTCAGAGGAAGAACACTTCTGAGTTCATTCTCTAGTACCTCCCTCCAGTAAAATAAAATACTGTTAAAAATAATTTCTATTTGCCAATGTTTATTGGAATTTGGTGACTTGTATGAGTACTGTAAATACACAAAAGGCATCTATATGATTTATAGTCATGGGAATAATAATTTAATAAAGATTAAATTTTCACAGTGAGTTTTCAATTATGTATATGCTGGTACTTTTCCTTTTCCTTAGAAGTTGGAACTGTAGAACTTTAAATACAGTTTTGGATTTTGCAGACACGAATGATGAAAGAACTGATTAAGGAAACCTCAAGCAAAGAATAAGATGCATTTAATGAGATCTTACGTAATTATCGTGGAAGAGCATGTGGATGATGGCTGTGTGCTGGAAGCTTTCCCGTCTAGTCTGTAACGTCTAGCATATAGACCCGAGCGGGAACCTGGCTTTTAGTGCTTAATCTCTGTGGACCTCAGCATCCTCATCTTTGAAACAAGGGCAATGAGACCTGGTTGGTAGGGTTAGGGAGTTAAATAATACCTGAAGTATATAGCACAAATTCAGGCCCCGAGTAAGAAACTCCTAAATGGTTGAGCATCCCTAATGGAAAATCCAAAATTCAGAATGCTTTTTATTAAGAAAAATACTGGCTTAACCATTAATGGTTTTGTAATAGAACTCTGGAGTTTAATATTTTGGAGCATTTTAAATTTTTGAGTTTTGAATTAGGAATACTCAACCTGTAAAATCTGTGCAGATACTCTGAAATCCCAGACATTCACAAATGTGAAACATAAGGTCCTAAGCATCTTGGGTAAGGAATACTTTGACCTACATTATGTTTTATATGTTGCCATGTATTATATTCAGGAACAGCCCTTTGTTTTGTCCCACTTTAAATAAAATGTAGTGTTCACAATCACCCTCTTGGGTTTTGCTCTTCCTGCTCTCGTATATCCTCTATGACATATTAAAAACATGCGTTTAAAGTTCTCCAAGGGAAGTGTGCACTTATTTTGTTGTCTCTTATTGACAAATTCGTATTTGCTGTGATTTTAGAAAGCATCATCTCTTTAGCTTATAGACTACTCCATAAAAGTTAATTTTGCCTTATGAGATTAACGTTTTATTGAAAAGTTCATAGACTTGAAGTGCTATTCTAAAATATTTTATATTGGTATTTCATGTAGTATACTTCACATATTTCATTAAATCCCAAATTACAGGGATAAATGGAAATATATTTGCTTTTCTCCCACTTTACCAAATTTTTTTTTTCAGAAGATCGTTGAAAATAACTGAGACAACTTAGAGATTGAGTAATTTAGGTAATTTTTTAGTTAAAAAAATTAAGGCAAGAAAATGGAAAATGGCAGGAAAGTAATATAATATTTTAAAGTTATGTCAGCATATACTTAAATCTTTAATTGCCCTGAATTTAATTGCCCTGAATTTAGGCTGTATACATAAGCCACCATAGGCTTTAATTGTGATCATGACCTTTTGATATATTTAGGCTTTGTTTTGGGTTATTTCAATATTAATACTGTTCTTACCAAAATTAGAGTTGTTTCATCATATATTCATGAAAAATTGCAAGTATGTAAAAAAAAAGACAGGTTCTTGAAATTTTAAGGGTTTTCTTCATACTTAGGAGGTGCCAGATGAGGAGATAAAAGGTGTAAATTCCTGAAAAGTTACTCCTTTTGTATCACAAGCTACCATGGTGGAAAATGTCCAACATTTGCAATAAATGGGTAGATTTGATTGTTAGTGTAAAACAGAAGAATTGACTATAAGTAGACATAGGAAAGGGTATATAGTTCACATTTTTAGCAGTCAGCTTCATCTTTGGTCGAATTTGGAAGGATATTGTCAAGATAGTGTTGTGTTTACGCAACAGTGTTTAGTAATAACTATCCTTCTAATATCACATCACTCAGCTACAGGAGACATTTGAAATTTCTCATGTTAACATCCAAACAGTGCATTTTTGAAGCGATAGACTTGTATCACTTAGTTCATGCGTGCTATGAGTTATGTTTCCGGTGGTGTTTAGTAGATCTATGTCCAGAGCCTCCTGGACTCGCGTGACCAGTGTTGGGCGAACGCTGAACAGGAGCGAAAGTGAGACACGTAGGAGACCGAGCTGGCTCCCCTGTGAGTGCAGGTACATAGGAAGTATATTATTACCCCTACGTGAATAATGACTGTGATTAAAGCTAGAGAATTTTCTTTATACCAGCACATTATAAATGTACTAAGGAACCTTTTTTTTTTTTAAGTTAGAGTTTTATTTCTTCTTGTAAGTACCTGAAGAAATCATGTTGGAAGTGACACGACGTACTTCATTTTGCTTCTGTTCTTGGAATGGTTCCCACAGCCCCTTGGAAAACTGATAGTCAGGCTGTATGCTGGATCACTTCAACACAGAGCAGGCCCTTTGGAGCACTGTTCCCTGAGGTTTGTAACTCACAGCATCTTCCCTCTGAACAATTCCACGATTCTTTGAAGCCTGCCTCAGTCTTCCAGAAAGGGGAGTAGTTTCCTGAGCGGCAGTGTTTTCTCACAAGTTGGGGCATCGTGTTGCTCACCGAGAGCTTGGTTGCTTTTCTCTCCCACCACCTTGAACGGTTTGAGAGCAGTGCCTGCGTTTCATTCATCTTTTTGCCCTTTTCTTCCAGCATGATGCTTGGTGGGCGTAAGGTGTTAAAAATTTTGTATAAATGAACACAGGAGAGCAGACCAATTCCCTAAAATACGACTTTTGTCCTGTCAGTCTCCTGCTTCTAGCCCAATGTGGGCCGGGAAGATCTAATAGACTGAGAACAGGGCGTAAAGGCCAAGGTATGCACGTCTATTGTACAACCAAATGCGAAAAACCCAAGTGAGTTCTAAAGGATTACTAAATTTAATATTTATAAGGAAACAGCACATTTCTGGAATCTGTAGGGACCCGTATTGGGGTAGGTTCAGCTGTGACAACTCGAGAGCCTTGCAGTTTTGCAGGGTGACTGTACTGCTCACGAAGATGGGAATGGAGAAAGGGGTGCTTTGCCCCACCCAGGCCTTCCAGAGCTAGGCTGCTGCTGCTGCCGCTGCTAACATTGGCACGTGGCCTCCAGGGTCAGTGCAAGGGCCAGTGCAGGATGGGATGGTAAGATGGGAGGTTGGCAGGTGGCCACTTTCTGTGTTATTCCCACCTGTGTCCCATTGGCTAGAGCCCTCTGCAGTCAGTCAGAGACAGTGAAACTGTGTACCCAGAAGGAATGGGATTGCGCTTACTGAGTGCCTGGCATCGTGTGCACCACTGACGCCAGCCCAGCTTTCTGTAGAGCTTCTGTGCGTGTGCGTGAAGGTGCAGTTGAAGTTCTTGTACTTTCTGGAAAAAATGTTTCGTCGGTTGGCATCGAGTTGTGTTTGAGAATTGCTGCCACTCTGGCTCTTTGCTGATAAAAATAAGAAGCTGGTTAGCATCATCAACAAACTTTATCTTGACCACTTATCAACTCACTTATTAACTAGTCCATTATATGGTTTTCTATTTATTTGTAAATCAATGCTTTTTTGTATGAGTTGAATACATTTTCTAAAAACAAATATAAGCCAGGCGTGGTGGCGCACGCTTGTAATCCCAGTACTTGGGAGGCTGAGACAGGAGGATTGTGCAGGTTTGAAGCCAGCTTCAGCTACTTAGGCTCTCAGCAACTTAGTGAGACCCTGTTTCCAACTAAATTTAAATAGGTCTGGGAATGTATCCTGGAGGTAGCCCCTGGGTTCCATCCCAATACCACCAAAATAAATAAATAAATAAATAAATAAATAAATATCTTGTATTTTTATAGTATACAATTGTAAGTACTTAAATAATTAGCTTAAGACAAATGATTTTAACAAACAAATTATATATAATTGAAAAGTGGAAATAAGTGTGTGTTCCTTGAACTAATTTTTTTTTTCTTAAACTAGGCCATAGCTTAGTCCCTTCACTCTGGTAGGGAATGTGACGTTCTGGCTTATTAGAGGCCTAAAGGCTGCAATCTGAGGAGCTTTGGAGGCTGAGGCAGGAGGATTGTAACTTTTAGGGCAGCCTGTCTCAGAAAGGACTGGAGATGTAGCTCAGTGGTAAAGTGCCTTGGGTTCAATCACTAGTGAAACAAAAGAAAAAAAAAAAACAAAGATCGGAGTAAGGGAAGAGATGTATAGCTCACTTCCAGGTGAAAACCTCTCCACGTGGTCCTTCACCTGCACCCTGGCCCTGGGGGTTGGTGAATGAAACAGAGCCCCATGGCCTTGCTGCTGTTTCTGTAGATGAAGTGTATTGGAACACAGCCACACTCATCTTTTTATGGCTGTAGACTTGAGTAGTTCTGTTGGAGATGATCTGGCCTACAAAGCCAACATATTATTTGGCCTTTTATAGAAATAGCTGTAGTCAACAAGTTTCACATTATAGTGCACCAATTAAAAGAAAAAGAAAAACAAACAGTGTGTTGACCCCAGCACTAGCTGAATGGAGAAGATCTTGGGGGAAGGCAGAGCCAGGGACAGGAGCAGCCTGGCTCTCTGAGCGCACGTGGGAACCGTGGACCAGGAGCAACCAGCTGGACTGTGTCTGACTTCATCTGTGTATTAAGTTACTGAGATTTTTGTTTATTACAGAACTTAACATTATTTACCCTACTACCACAGGGCATTTAGACTATAGTACTTTCATTCTGTTTAAAAAAGCCCAGGTCAAGAATGTTTAAGAATGAATAGTGTGGGACACCAGTTCCAAACTCCTCTAAGTTTCAATGCTTCTTGTATTTTAGATTTTTCTTAACTATCCAGCTTTTCTTTTCTATCCATGACCATGTTCTAGGTAAGTTAATTGCCTCTGTGCCCCTCCCTACCCCGGCACCAGCAAGCCCTGCCGTCTACCCTCCTGGGCTCAGTGCAGGTGTACTCTTAACGTGTCCCCCAGTGGCATCGGCCCATCTGTCCTTGGTGCTAAAAACTTGAGTGCGTTCTCGAGTCGTAACCTGGTGGTTCCCATTGTTGGGTGCGGATGTCATAATTGCTGTGTGATGTGCATCACGTCTAGTTCTTAGCGCCCTCGCCACCAGGCTGGGTCAGCTTCCTAGGAGCTGTGCTGCATCCTCCTTCTCAGGGCCCCTGAGCGCCTGGATCAGTGTGTGTCCTTGGTGCGGTCATCACCAGCTCCTGGGGATTGTTTTATTTTAACTGAAGTATGTTGGACTTTAACTTAGACAGAATTATAATATTTGGTGAGTAGGCCCTATTTAAAAAGTTTTCCACTGAATATCAGTCAGGTTTGCAACTGGCTGATCTAGGTTTAGCACCTGTTTCACAGGCATCTAGTAAGTTCTTTCTGGTGACTGGCAGTTGGGAGTGGTGCTGATTAACCCATGTTTGAACAGAACAGGCAACTTCATCCCGTAACTTTGCTACAGGAGCAGACGCTAACAGAGAGGGCACAGTAGAGAAGGTGGCTTGTCTAAACAGATGCAGAGAGGACTCAGATATGGCTGAATAGATAAAATAAGACTTGAGTGGGCATTGGAGACTAGGCAGAGATGCCTGCTGTTGAGTGTTATGTGTGGATGAGTTGTTCCCGAGGGTTTGGGGGAAGCCGGCCCTCAGTAGTGATGACTGACAACTTACGGTACACGGATACGTGTATGCTACTCAGTCTCCCTGAAAAAGTCCAAATTCCGCTTAGTTAAGGAAATTCATTGACATGCTGAGATATTGCTATGTGTTTTACTCTGAAAATTTTACCAGGTCAGTAATAAAAGCCTGTCCTGTGTGATGAGCTCATGTAGTTTGGGGCTGGAGGAGACCTGATCAGAGAGCAAGAACTCATGGGAGATATTTTTACTAGAGAATTTTGTTTTAGAACATCCATCTCCTTATGACTCGTACAAGGAGTGTGGGTTTGCTTTGTTACTTTCTGCCTTATTGCATTTGTGAGTACTAGCTAGCTACTTACTGGTGTGTTTAATGACATTATTCCTGCTTTGATTTTTATTAAGGCGTATATTCCCATTTACAATATGTGCTGTACAAGGTACTGCCTCCTTAGTTGGTGAACTTAGGCCAAGTACTTTTTTTTGGGGGGGCAGTACTAAGATTGAGATCCCAATTTATCACTAATATTTTGTTATTGCTTCTACTTTTTAGGTCAGGTTGACTACATATTTTCCCTCCCTTTTTTTTTTTCCTCTAACAAGTCAATTCCTGTCCATGATTTTGTCATATCTTTCTTAGGACCTGTAAAACATTGGTTTCCAGAATGTATATATAAGTGTGTTTCTAAATTTTCACAAATCAAAACCCACATTAGATCTATTAGCATGTAGCCATTATTATGAAGCTGAGAACATATCCATGAATAAATGGATTTAAAAGGAAAGATTACATTTTGCCTTTAGAAAGTGTTATAAACAAATTATCCCAAAGAGAGCTATTCATAATCTCAAACCTTCAGTTTTATAATGATCCTTATGATGGCTTTTCCCCTCAGTCTTTAAAAGCTCAGTCTTTGGCATGATAAACCGTACTACACATAAGGTTTAATAACAACACTCTTGGTTTGTATTCCTCTCCAGGTTATTTTCCTGTTATACAGGGGAGGCCATAAATCTTTTTCATAGCTGAAAATGTGTAGCCTCATTTATGAGACCAAAAAACAAACTTTTTTGATGATTTTTAGAGCCATTAATCCATTAGCACCCGGGGATTTACAGAATGTTTCCAGTGTAACTGACTGGGAACATGAAATACGCGGTGTGATTAGTTCCCATAACACTAACTACAACTTGTGTGTTGAACTCCCCAGAGAGCACGTGAAACTTTTTTACTCTTTGTCATCCTAATACTCATTATGTAGGTCTCATTAGCTGGCGACTCTCCCAGTGGGTTAATTTGCAGATACTAACCATGCCATCCTTTTGCTAACTCTCTAATGCAAATTGATATTTATAGTCTTCAAAATTGAAAACAAAAAAAGACAAACTTTACTAAGTTTTTTTTTGAGCAACAAGATTGAGATACTGAGAGATTATGTGAGAGAGAAGAAAACAAGCCAAAAACCCCACAAAAACTACTGTAGGCTAATAAACTGATGTGAAAATTTCTCAATTTACAGCACTTGACAGGTGCTAAAAGAAAAGCATCTTTAATTTTAATGTGTTGTTAGGACCTCTTTAGAGAGACTGTACAAGTTATTAACAAGGTCCTCTGAGACAGGAGACGGGTAATTAACAAGACCTATGGAGATATAGTTTAGGTAATTAACGAGCTCTTAGGCACTGGACATAGGATAACACATAGCAAGTCCGATAGTTAAAGAGAACAGGTTGTTACGGTATGATCAAATACAAGATAGAGAAGTCCTCTGGAGGTTTCTGATAGGAAGGTATTAAGATTGTATTCCAGTGACCTCCATGTGCTAATTTTTGTAAATCAATATGTAAGCTTTTTGGTTTAACATTTTAAGGTAGAGTTTTGAGAGAATTATGTCTGTAAAACCAAGAAGCAGGGAGCTTGTTAGTGCAGATTAATAATCTGTGTTAATTGCCATTAATGAAGGTGTATGTTTTAAGAAAAATACACTGGAAATGCAAATTGTATGATTCCCCCCCTTTTTTTTGGTGAAACTGGGGTTTCTGGAAGCCCTTCTACCTCTGAGCTACACTCCCAGACCTATTTTTACATTTTTCTTTGGAAACAGGCTCTCCTAAGCCAGCGCGCATGGCTGGCTTCGAACCTGCGCGATCCTCCTGTCTCTGCCTCCCAAGCACGGGGATTACAAGCGTGCGCCACCACGCCTGGCTTCCCTGTTTTAAACATTTATTCAAACGTTTTCTACCTGCGGCCTGTAACCTTGCTCCTAGACTCCCGTCTGTTCTGGTGCCAGCCTGGGTTTTGCTCATCAGGCTCCTATGCTACCATCAGGTTTGACAGAGTTTTTATTTCTGGTTGCAAACATTTAGTCTAGTTTTTTCCTGTGTAAGTTTGATATTGCTGGGTAAGATCTTGAATCTTTGGTTCAGAAAACACCCGCGCTCAGCAAGCTAAATTTATTATAAACTTGTTCTCCGTGAAAGGTTCAATGTGAAGAAGACCCATGCAAGTCTCTGGTTCCTCCCATGGCCTCCCGGCTCAGCGTGCTCCTCCAGGCCATCAGGACGTGTTTCGCTTTTCCTGAGTTCAGATAATCAACTGACAATTTCATTATCATTATTTGTTGAATATCTATCATATGCAAGGTGATGAAACTGATTATTCATACATAAATCCTTCTCTTTGAGCTTATAGAAGAGAAGAAGTGTAAACATTAGGTCGTGATTTCATGCTAAGGACTACATGTGTGGGCACTGGGGAGCGATGGCACTTTCAGGTTGAGCTGTGATGTGATGGGCTCAGGTGGAGTGCCTGTGGGCAGGGATGGGAGGGAAGGAGCTGAGGTAGAGAAAGCAGTTAGGAAGGTACTGGGACTGTGGAGGTGAGTTAGTGGAGGTTGCTTGGCAGAGAGGGTGGAAAAGGAGGACATCTTTGAGAAGTATTTCTGGACTAAAATGCACAGGACATCTATTCCGCTTTTGGGTAAATGGGGTGATGTGGGGGATTGGTGAGGGAGAAGTAATCAGAAGTATTCCAGTGATGTGTCTTAAATTTGAAGAAATGCTATATTTTAAAAAACTATTTCGCTTAGTATGATAGTGTGAGGTTTGTAGTCTTGAGCCAGACTTAGTCTTGATGGAGTTTTTGTGTTTCCATGAGGGTGCTGTCTTGCTTATGTTATTCTCTTGTTTTGGAGAATAGGAATTATGTGTTTTGGGTTGAGACTAGCAAATTAGTATCAAAAGAGTAACAGTTCTTGACAGTTTTTCTTTTCAACACTGTAACAAACTTTGGCTTCTTTCAAATCCAGAAGGCAAGTTCCAGTAACTGCTTATGGATGCATGCATTTAAAGGAGTTTCACCTTAGTATTGTAATTCCTACGCCTATTTATTTCCAGTGGTTTTGGCTTTGCCAGTCTCGTTCCTGTCGGGCTCCCGTCAGTTTCTCACTAAGAGCACCACTTCTCCAGGCCTCCCGCGGCTGCATTTAGAACAGTTCCAGTTGGGCCACTGGAACCATATCACCTGTGATTATTTTTTTCTCAGGACAATAAAGCTTTACCTTTTGAGATACAGGCAATATTTCTGTATATTTAATTTATGATAGTAGTGTTACCTCGTGTCCAGAATGTTTTAAATAGCTGCTGGTGATATAAATAATAAAGCAGTTAACTTGATACTGAAACAGTTTTTCTTATATGCATTTAATTGGCTTCGAAGAGTACTAGGATCCAGATATTTGACATTTGTGTCCTTGAACTTAGATTTTAAGGGCAAATTATTCCTTTTTGGTTATATTAAATATACTACCATATAATATAAATGTTAAAGTACTTATGTAATAAACATATCAAATAAAATATTTTATGTATTTTATGTACTTATTTTAAACTTAGAAATTTTTCCAATAAAAATACTGATAACCACTTAAGTAGCAATTACTTGAATCAGTTTGGCCTTAGAGTAAAACAATTAAAATTCCCAGTTTTTCTTTGTGGTTGAACAAATGTCTGTAAAGCTCTCCTAGGGCTGAGAATGGAGGTTTGAAAGTCTGATTTATAGAGTGCTAAAGTCCTAGCCCCACCAGCTATATAGAGAGAGATTTAGAAACGACCTATAATCAACACAGTAAACTGTGCCGAGCAGGAAAATGTGGAGTTTTCTGTGGAAAGGTGGATGGAAAGCAGTTCGGTCTGCTGGAAACTGGAAAGTGCTGCTTCGAGGAGGAAGCCTGTAAGCCCGATCTTTACCACTGAACGTGATTTTGCTAGTTGGGGATGAGTCCACAGACACCTCCATTTTAGTAAATGGCTAGAAAGCTCATAAAGCACGTGGTTAGATAAATTCTGAAGGAATACTTTATAAATGGTGATTATACTAGTATATCATCAGCTCTTAGTAACCACTGAGTAATCACACCATTTCTTGTCTGGTTGGCGTTACAGAGCTATATTCTCTGTCGTCCCCTGCCTGGTAGGTTCCTGAGGAAGTATGTTTGTTACTGTAGGCTACCGGGGAGCCAATTAGCGCGTGCCCTGCTGCAGCTCCGCATTAAGTATAATGAATTCTTTGTTATGGAGCCTGGTAT
Source organism: Muscardinus avellanarius (assembly GCF_963383645.1). Classification (NCBI taxonomy): domain Eukaryota; kingdom Metazoa; phylum Chordata; class Mammalia; order Rodentia; family Gliridae; genus Muscardinus; species Muscardinus avellanarius. Next base: position 149,572,682 of record NC_137789.1, on the reverse strand, counting down.
GGGAATGGAGGTGTTCAGGTTAATCACATATTTTGTTTATCAGATGCACACAGTATATTTGTTTCATATAGATTTTCATCTTAAAGAAGTCAATTGCCCTAAATTATTAAAAATGAAAATGATACTGAACATAATTTAAATTTGGATTCACAGGTATGTTCCATTCACTTCTTCCAGTGAAGAATTTTTTTTTTTTTTTTTGTACTGGGGTTCCTGGAAGCCCTTCTACCTCCGGGCTACACTCCCAGACGTATTTTTTTAATATTTTTTATTTGGAATCAGGGTCTCTTAAGCCAGCGAGGCTGGCTCTGAGCCTGCACGATCCTCCTGTCTCTGCCTCCCAAGAGCGGGGATTACAAGTGTGTGTCACCACGCCCGGCTTCCAGTGAAGAATTTTATAATATAACATGGAAATATAAATACACTAATAGACTATTCTGAAGGAGTACAGGGTAGATTAATATTAAGGGTTCAGATTTAGGGGTCAGATCTGGGCTTGAGTCTCTGTTGATAACTGCACGACCCGACTGCCTTTCAAGGCCTCATTTTCAGCTGTAAAATGGGACTTCCAGCCTTGATGTGGAGGAGCTGAATGCTGAGCATGATGTTGGACATATAGGTTGCCCGGAAATGGTAGCTCTTGCCATGGTCTTATTACACAGCATCTCTGTAACCCTCAAGTACTGCTTTAAATAAACTAGATGTAAGTTTTCTAACTAATAGTATATTCTCAACTGAAAAAATAATCTAGTAAAATTAGAATTTTTCTCAAGAAGGCAGTTAAAACCATCATAGTAAGGATAAATGCAGTGTGTTGAGAACTCAAAATATTTTAGTCTCCTTTGGGAAAGAGCACCTGTCTTAGGAAAGTCACGCAAGCACCAGTATATCGCTTTTGATTAGGATTTGAAGGTGGGCTCTTTTTTTTCTTTGTCAGAGGAAGTGCCCTTTTTGTTTTAACAAGAGTAGAAGATACTGCTTGAATAGTCTCTGGACTCAAGGTTCGTTAATATGCCTAAAGTAATAGTAATTGTATTTTTAATATTCTGTTTTTAAAGTATTCCTTAGTTTTAAAATATTCCTTAGTTTTTAAAATATTCCTTCTATTATTTAAAATAATAGAAAAATATGTAATTAAAATTCAAATGTTACATATTCTTAGATTGTCCTCAAGTTATTTATGGAATGACATCTCTTATAGAAATGGGTAGGATCTTATGTCAACTCTTTGGACCTTTTGTCTTTATACTGCTAGGCTTTATATATAAATAAATAAATATAAATAAATAAAGATATTTGTTTTCAAACTTTGTTTTTTTTCCTTACGGGTCTGGGGATGGAACCCAGAGGCATTTGACCTCTGAGCTACACCCTCTGCCCTATTTTTTAATTCTTTATTTTGAAACAGGGTCTCATTAAGTTGTGGAGGGTCTCACTGAGTAGCTGGGGCTGTCTGTGAACTGCGATCTTCCGGTCTCAGCCTCCCAAATGCTGGGATTACAAGTGTGCGCCACCACCCCTGGCTGTTTTCAAACTTTTTAATAAAGAATGAAAAATTTTCCCCTAGTTGGTTACACATTGCTTTTCTTTCTCCTGTAGGAATACTATTTCTACTATGATAGAAGGAGTACAACAGGACAAAACCTCTGATTTTAAGATCGTAGGCAGGTAGACACAAAATATGTCATTAAGAGTCCTAATGGGTGGTACAGTGGTCAGTGTTGCTGAGGATAAAAACTCCACAAGCTCAAGCAGTCTAGGCAATGTAGAAGAGAGAATTCACAGCTTGTGAAAGGATGTATCTGTGAAAACAGAGGAGAGACCTATGGGAAGGGAAAGAAAAATGCATGCTTTAAGGGGCTCCCACAGACCCAGCCTGTCTATAACTGTTAAAGATTGGAGCTGTGGGACCCTGATATTAGGAATGTGGTGTGCCAGAATGATGGATTTGCCCTGATCCTATAGAGACCATGAAGAGTTGATGGCATCTGAGCAATGTTAGGAAATCCTGCTTTAGGGACTTTGGACAGGGCCGTTGCGGGTCCATGCACGATCGGGCCTCACAGGGAAGAGATGGTGAGTCCCAAGGCCACACAAGAGGGCCTTTTAAATGTGATGTTAGATTAGAGCAGAAGTGTTTACACCTTACATCATTCAGGAGCAATATAATGGAGAAATTCTTGTGAGATAGGAAACTTGGAGGTATTAAAGGTGCAGCCTTTAAGTTAGCAGCTGTTTTTGAATAGTACTTTTTTCTTCGTGAAGAAAAAAATGGAGAGCTGTATATTATATGATTTCTAATAAAAATATTATTTGTTGATGGGGGCTGGAAAGTATTTTCATACAAAAATTGTACTATTTTTCAGCGAAAGTATAATTCAGTAACCTTGCTGAAGAAAGTTCTCCGTTGCTAAGCATGGGGCAGGAAGCCCCATCCTCTCAGCAGTTCTGCTTCCAAGCAGAAGTGCACTTAGCCTGCAGCAGTGTCACCCAAGGGAGGGGCCCGGAACTCTCCCCTCCTGGAAGGCTCTGCAGAGAGGGCTGGCGAGTACCTGGCTGCTTGCTAGCGAGCGCCCTCACTGCAGATGGTTCCCAAACACCGGAGGCCTCTGTGGAGCAGAGGGCACCATGGCGTTGCCAGGCACGGAGCACCAGGTGGGGTGTCTTGGCCAAGGGGGCTGTAGGCCCTCACTGCACTCACCACACCAGGGTCGCTTCTGCCCAGGCTGTCCTCTCTCTTCCTCCTCCTCACAGAAAAAGGCAGGTCGAGGCCACTGACTGGACCACACAGACAGGTGGAGGCCGTGCTGGTCCTCGCCCCTCACAGGGGCCGGGGCCTTGTTCTCATCACACCCTCTCAACTCTACTGCTCGATTTCTAAAATAAATAGGTCTTAATCACACACACACACACACACACACACACACACACACACACACACACACACACACACACTGACTAGTAGGTAGTGGCAGATGGTAGGCCAGAATCTACTCGGAAGAGCAGGATAACACAATACAACTTCCAAGAGTGGTAAAGATTCTTTTCATATCTAGAGACACCTGATTATAATCAGGTGTAAAATGCAGAAATTCACCTAAAGTGTTAAGTTCAAGATGAGATGTCAAAGAAACGTTATGCTTGTTGCTGGAATTATTCTTCTGTATTAGGATACTTAAGATGGAAATTAGAGTTACTTAAGAAGCTAAAACTTCAAAGAATGGAGTTTGGAGCTGGGCGTGGTGGCGCACTTTTGTAATCCCAGCATTCAGGAGGCTGTGACAGGAGGATCCAGGTTCGTGGACAGCCTCAGCTACTTAGTGAGGCCCTTTACAACTCAGTGAGACCCTGTTTCAAAAATAAAGAATAAAAAAAGTGGCTGGGGGTGTAGCTTGGAGGTAGAATGCCCCTGGATTCCATCTCCAATACTGCAAAAAAAAAAAAAGGAGTTTGGGATCCATAGGGCTTAGGTTTGGATACCTGTGAATTATTAAGTTCACTGTCTTTGAAATAATTACTGTGTATTTTCTCTTCACCAGAAGAATGGAGTTAGTTAAATTTGAAAGCAGTCAATTAAACTTAATTCTTGATGAACCATGTCTTCATTTCATAGACATCCTTAAATCCTCACGTTTTAGGTCTTTTTCCAACAACAACATACTGTTCATTATAGAAAAGCAACCAGATCTGAATTTGTTGTCCAGGCTCTTTGGTGTCACTGACCACGGTTCTTAATGGTGTTGCCTCTGAGAGCTCATCAGGATACCTGTGAGACTGTTAATAAGTATATTACTGTTGATCCCCATCGCGCTCATGTATTAGTTGTATTTTGTCATCCTGGGGTTTCATGTGCCCAGTCCCAGGAGAGAGAATATACAGCATTTTACTCTATAATATTCTTAATTTGATCTGGTCCTGAGGTTTTATTTTTTTTTCCTAAAAAGAAAGAAAGAAAGAATACTGAGTTTTGCCTTGTCTCCTAAGCTCTATTTGCCTATGTAATGAAAGTAATTGAAATGTGCTAAACATTGTGTTTACTGGTAGAATCTCTCTACAGACATTTCATTTGTTTAAGGCTTTGGAAAGAAGATTATTGAAGAACATTTTCAAAAACTCCTCTAACATTTAACCTCTATGAAATAAGAAATATGGACCAAGAAATGTAAAAATAATTGTTTTTAGGGCTTACTAGAAGACTATGAAATTAATGTGAATTGTGATCAAATAGCTAATCTGATAGATCTATTTGGTGTCCTGGATAAACTGCCTACTTGCGTTTATCTCATTAGAAGTCCACCAAAGTGAAAAGTCACTTTAATTTTTATTGGCAAGGCAAAAGACTAGAATAATTCTTCCTATCTTTAAAAATGAACTGAAAAAATACTTCAGGGATGTACTCTCAGATCCAGATGTAAGTAATCTTTGTTATTTAGGAAGACAGTTTCTTCTCTCTGGGGACTTGATATCTTGTTGACTTACTGTTTATTTACTCATTCAACTATTCCAGTTTATACACATTTTTATTAAGTACTAGATGTTACTTTATTCATCATTCATTGTTATACATCTGCCATGCTGGGGACACTGTCAGAGAGGATGGAAAAGACTAGTGAGATAAGGTTCCTTTTAAGTGGCTTCCAGTAAAAAAGGTGGGAAGCCCCGAGGATGAAGATGGGACCAGGAAGGCCAGCTTCGGTACCTTGTATTTGGTTCATACTGGGTCATTAAAATGTTCATGCTCATTTCTTTTAGCCCCCTTCTAGTCTTAATTTTTTTAATTAAGTGGTATCGCTTCTATTTCTTAAATTTAAAAAGAACATGAAATGGTTAATAGTCAAATAGGTTGTACCTGGGCACCAAGAGGCGGGCATTCAATCTGGAAAGAAAAATTGGATATAATCCAAAGAGCTTTGAAAACCAGGCCAAAACACTGTGTCATTATTCCAGAGGAAGCTAGAGTCCAGGGTTTTTGACAGCTGAGTAGTAAGAATAGACTTGAACTTGGAGGTCGTGGTGAGCCGGGCCTAGGCCAGAGCGGACGAGGAGGGTGGGCAGGCTGTTCAGAGGCTGTCGCCCTGCTCTGGGCGAGAGGTTTTGGGTCTTGAGGGCAGAAAGTAGCACAGATGAGCAGCAGCAGGGAGCCAGCGAGAGGCCCAGGTCCCATGCTGGGTGGGCTGGGATTGTGAGCGTGCAAGCTCAAGACGGCGCAGGGCGTCCCCGGTGCGTGACTCCAGTGCCCAGGAGACTGGCTGGACTCGAAGGAGGCAAGCCAGGCAGCGGGCCCAAAAGACTCGAGGTGATGATTGGTTTGGGACACATTCACTTAGAGGTGTGGGCAGCGTCTCCGACGTGAGGCTCTCACCAGACAGTTGTAAGCTTGGTATTATAAAGATTAAAGAGATTGTGGTTGGAGAGCAAAGCTTTAGTAGTCATCCATCCATGTAGTGGTGACAGGTGAAGAGTGGGAGAAAATGAAATCACCAGGTAGAGAAAGGGCTGAACACCACCTTAGGAAAGAGCCAGTGTTTCCTGCCCAAGGCTGAAGAGAAGGCAGCAGGGAGGAGGCACTACCCGGGAAGGAGGAGCAACCTAGGCTCCCAGACACCAGGAAACAAGGTTCAAAGAGAAGGAGCAGTGACCGGCTGGGATGCAGCCAAGAGGTTGCGCAGAAAGAGGCGACTGCCCTCCTGAAAGTGGTTTGTTGATGACCTTCACCAAGGAAGCACATGAACTCCTGGTGTGCGGGAGGCAGAGACAGGAGCATCGCAGGTTCAGGGCCAGCCTCAGCAGCTTAGCAAGGCCCTCAGCAACTTAGTGAGTCCCCATTCAAAATAAAAAGTAAAATAGGGCTGGGGGTGTTGCATAGGGGTAGAGTGTCCTGCATTCAATCCCCAGTACATCAACAACAAGAAGCAGTGAATCTGGCGGCTCAGGAGCGTGTGAGGGCACAGGAGGTGAGGGGGCAGAGTCATGGGGCAGAGTCATGGGGCAACAAGGTTTTTAGAGATGGCCTCGGGGCCTATGGCACATAGAACTGGAGGCACGTCCAAGAGGATGTGCCGGGAGTCTGCGCACAGCATGTAGAGAGGTGGGGGAATACAGGTGACTGGACTGGGGGGCGTTGGGGTGAGGGAGTGGGAGAATTGCAGGAGCCACTGGTCAGATGGGATTTTGAGCACAGACGCGCTTTTACAAAGAGCTGTGCACCCTACCTGATTGGCTGCTGTCCTTTGGAAACATGTCAGAGAAACTGTGGAAATGTTTCGTAAATCTAAAGCTTTGTAACTGTAAGGTGGTATTCCAACCCAAGTCACTTTACATAGTTAGCCACTCAAAGCTGCAAGAGCAATGAACCTTTAAATATACAATCTTAAATCTAAAATAAGTTCAAATATAAACTGCTCTAGTCGTGCCAAAGTGAAAGGTGTTGTTAAATGAAGGCCAGGAGGGAGTTTTTGTTTTTATTTATGTAAAATAAATAAATGTTTTTATTTACATAATGGCTAGCAGTAGCTGCCAGTTGCAGGTAGGAGAGTATATGTTTTGAGAAAAAAAATGATGCTCAAATAAGCCAGAAATGGAAGGAAAAGGGAAGTATAGTAATTGGTGTGAGTAATTATGATAACATTGTTTTCCTTTGACTCTTCCTAATAAACAGAACAAAAGTTGTCTTCAGTCATTTTAAATGATCAGTGACGAGTTCATGGCTTGTGTTTTATGTTCTTGTGTCTGTGGAGTTCTAGCAGGAAGCAAGTGTCAGACTCCAAAGTGGATGCTTGGAGAAAGTTCAGCGTCGCTCCAGGACCTGGCAACGTCTAGAAGCTGCTGCGTGCTTAGGTGTAAGGGACAGGCTGTTTGTGGGGGGTAGCGAGGTGGGGCTGGGGCCAGGGCCCCTGGCTGCTCCAGTCTCCTGAAGGTGCCTCCCAGGGAGGGTCGTCAGGGAGCCAGAGGGCAGGGTGCCATGTGCAGAGGCCAGCCTCATGGGGACGAGGAGGGCAAGAAGGAAGCAATAGACATGGTTATTTCAAGTCCTGTTGCTGACCAGCCATTGCTGTCTGTCTTTAACACTATGTCTAAGGTTTTTCTTAATTATTTCTGGTTGGAAGAATCTTGAGAAGATTTCAGTGACTTCTGGAAACCCCCCCAGGGAGCTCACAGTAGGACCGTGCAGTTCTGAGCTCCTCTGCGGAAGGAAATTAGCCGGTTAAAGGGCTCAGGCTGCAGAGTCGGGCTGCCTTTCTTAATTACCTTGGGGAAGCAAGCTGGTGCTCTGATGGTTTCCTCATCTGCAAATGGAAGTAAAAATAGCACTGTCTTCACAGGATTTTTATAAGGATGGAGTGAGTTAACTTTGCAAAGGGCTCAGAAAGGCACCGGGGGCATGGTTAAAGTCCACCAGCCACCAGTTGTGTTAGGACTGATCGTCGGTGAAGCGTGGGTGAGCTATACATGGGGTGTTTCTCTTTTCCTCTTTTCAGACTCATTAAAGGTTTTACCTTGTTCTTAATATATACCTCCTCCACCCACCTTTGACACTTAAGGGAAGCCTCAGGTCTCTCGAGCTCGCTCTCTTGGTTAAATAACAAGATCAGTAGGATGCTGTCTTTTGAAAATAATGTCAGAAGGCCTCCTTTGTATTTCCAATCCATAATAAGGAAACAGCCTGTGTTTGAGAAAATTACTCGTCTACTTCCCCACCTCCATCCTCCGTTCTCTCCCTGATGGCACACCTCTGGACTTTGAAAATCATTTTAGTTTACTTACTAAATACAAAATGGATTGCTCTGTGGGCCCAAGTCCACTTTGCTTTATACTAACCATAGTATTGGGTTTGGGAGGAGATGTTACAGAAGGTGCAGTGATACTCTGATTACAGTTGTTTAAGACTGTCTTCCAGAGAGCTTTGTGTGTCCCTGCATGCCTTCTCATCGAGAGACTTAAATCCCAGAGCCTGGAAGGCCGCAGCTTGCCCTGATCCACAGTGGCACCCTTAGCCAGTCTTACTAGTCCTGTGTAGAGTTGGTTTCCCCCTTTATATAAAGCACTTTCATACTTGTTCACTCTTATGAGTCTGTTCTCCTTATTTTTTATTCAATTTTATTAGTCAATTTTATCTCCAAATAACTGAGGGGAAATGAGGAATGCATTGATAAGTATTACACCCCTTTTGCGACAATGCCACAAACAGGAACTGCATAGTCAAACCGTAACTTAAAAACTCGCCTGTGGCCAGGCATGGTGGCTCACACTCCCAGCGCCTGGGAGGCTGAGACAGGAGGATTGGATTGCACAGGTTCGAAGCCAGCCTTGGCTACTGAATGAGGCTCTCAGCAACTTAGTGAGACCCTGTTTCCAAATAAAGTATAAAGTAGGTCTGGGAGTATAACACGGAGGTAGAAAAGCCACTGGGTTCCACCCCCAGTACCACAAAAAAAAAAAAAAAACTTGCCTGTGATTAAACAGTGGACACATAGCTGTGCGCAGAGCTGTAAGTCACGTGATATCCATCATCTCTTGAAGACAAAATAGCAGTTGAACTAAACATGCCTTAGGAGAAGAAAGTGCAAGGCATGCTGTTTCATAGGAACCATTTTAAACAAACACAGATGAAATTTTGTTTCTCAGAAAATGTTTTGTCAGAAGAGTCTGAGACTTTATGTATGAGCTACATTCTACCTTTTGGTAAATCCACTGTGGTTCCCTGACATTCAGGATGCCGCTAACGCAGTGATGTGTCAGACTTTTGTAAATCAATGTTGCTTTAGCTGTCTTTTTGTAAAATAGAAGTACTACAGAACCTTTTATTTTGATTAATCCAACTACTTATGAGATTTATGTTTTCCTCAGTCAACTCTTAAAAACACATTAAAGATTAAGAAATTCATAAAGAAGATCATATGATACAAGTCACCGCGGATATTCTATACTATGAACTAGCTCTGTCTTGTCCTCTGATTTGTATCGTGGCTTCTAATCTATCAAGCACATGTTTAAAAGGTTCCTTCTTACTCTTCCTCTAAAAGAATATATGTATGTTTAAAAGAGAGAAAAACATTGGCCATTGCCAAATACCTTGTGATTACTCTAATGCTCAGTTTTATCACTTTGTAAAGGTTGGTTTTTCTGACCTATATATGGAAGACTAGTCCGTAGCAAAAATTGAACAATTTCAATTTCTCAACAACATACTTATTTTTTACTCAATAGTTATCCTTTGAGATAAATTAATAAGCAATAGTGTGCAAGAGATATTAATGATTCCTAGAAAATATATTTTAAAACTATTAATTTCAAATTGTAGAATTAGTTTATTTGAAAAAACTAAAATTTTCAAATATCAAAAAGCAAAAATAATCAAATTTTTGCTTAAAAACTTAAAAATGCTAAAATATCTGTTTAAAATACTTTAAAACTATTAATTTGAAATAATTTTATCAGTTTAAAAGTTCCCTTAAAATCTCCTACCTTCTCCAAACTTCTTCAGTTCTGATTCCTTAAATTCTGGAGTTCCAATTTATATAGACTCCTTTTTCAGTGTGAGCATGTCTACATTTATTTGGCACCTGATTAAAACACCACTTTCCTTAACCTGTCAGCAGCTCAGTTGAGCAGTCAGGCAGTATTATGCGATATCTTGTCTGACATGAGGACAGCAGTCCAAAGAGAAAGATATCACAAATTGGTGCCACACTTCGATAAATAGAGACATTTTATTTTTCACCAAGCTAATTCAATCCAGTTCAGTTAACTCTTTTTCCCCCTCAAGGACAGATCAAAAAAGGCAGCCATGAATGACTGAGTTTGTCATGTGGGAGCACAAAGGGGTGGCGAGGGAGGGGCTGGCCTTTGAGTCTCTTCTCGGGCAGCGCTCCTGCTCCAGCTGTGGAGGCGTGGGGGGGGGGGGCTCTGCACACCAGGTACACTGGGAAGGGGCCTTCCCCTCAGTGCAGCCCTTCACACTTATAACCGTTCTCAAGAATTCCCAGACACTTTTTAGGTGGCCGTTGAGTTCCATTCCAGTTGTATAAGTGAATCAGTTGGATACTATATCCTGTTAAGTTTTGTGATTTTGATAAGCTCTTTGTTCCAAATGCCTGTGCCGTAAAAACTCTTCTTACAACAAATGCCACACCGGTATTTCTGTTTCTTAGTTGCACGATCTCTTCCCGAGGCATGCCCTGAAATCTTTAGTCTTAATACCGTTCATTCTTAAGCATGTCATGGAATGAATAAGGCCATCATATATGAAGCATAGTATTTCCAAGACAAGGTCAACATCGTCAGGAAACTGCCTGTCACCCTGTGGGTGGGGTCTGGAGTGCGCATCGTGGCCTCAGTCCTCCGGGGGCTCCTCCCCCCGCTGCTGCTGTGACAATCTCTTGGGTGTCCCTCAGTATCAGGACTGTCTAGCAGCCCCCGGCCGAGCCAGAGGTCCACAGAGTCGTCCTCCAGCCTGCCCACCCTGTCCTTCAGAGGACCCCACGTTCTGCTCATTCTGTGGAGTAGACCCCCTCGCTCACTGGCTCTGCTAGAACACTGCTCTTCTCCACATGCTGGGAAGATGGTGTCATGAGGAACGCCGTGCCCACCTCTGCCAGCGCAGCTCCCGGGCCCGGCACTCTTGCAGCAAGGAGTCGTTGGCTGCTTGTTGGCAGTGCAGCCAGGGCTTACGCAGATCTGCTCACAGAGAAGGGCTGGGGTTCAGTGTCACTACGAGATCGGGGTCTATGGTTGCTCATCCTCACCAGTACCAACAGAAGAACCAACACAGGTTGCCTAACCTGTGCCTGGTTCCCTTAGTTTTAAGGTGAAGATATGGAAGATAAAAGACGGGACTGCCTGACCCCTTCAATGTCATGAAGATTAACTGAGTTAGTTTTGGTCAAGTGCTTAAAATGGTGTCAGGCACAGCCCAAGTGCTATGTAATGTTTATGAACAAGTAATTTATTGCGCATGTTTTCCCCCTCAAGGACAGATCAAAAAAGGCAGCCTTGAATGACTGAGTCTGTCGTGTGTGAGCACAAAGGGCTCACACATGTCTGCAAGTCATGTATGCAAGTCATCATTCTAGGTGGCTCACATGTCAATCATTTAATCTGCACAGTAGTCTTAGGTGGTAGATACTTTGCCATCCCCATTTTACAGATGAAGAACCCAGACACAAAGTTAAGTCACTCGCTTAACGTCACACAGCACATCTGATCACGAACATGTCAGTACGCTGCGGAGCTAGTGTAAACTATCTTGTCCTTGAGATTGTCACAGTCAGATGGAGAGGGACAGAGACTGTGTTTCTTGACCCATTAGAAAACATCCCACAAGATAGTGGGGGAGGAGAGATTAGTCCCCGACCCTTCTGTTGACGACCTTGGATGGAAAATGGAGAGGAGGGAACCAGCAGCAGCCGCTAGCAGGGCTCTCTGGGCATAGTGGACTATATGATGCTGTTTGGGATTTCATTTTTGTAGGTTTTTTTCTTCCCCCAGCCACTTTTTCCAGGCCCTTAAAACTTTGCTGGTGCAGTGACACTATTCCAGGACCATAGAAAACCCCACAAAGACGGTGAGATTCAGGGAATGAAAAGTCGTGGTAGCCACCCAAGCCCCAAAGGGGTGCGCTGTGGGTATTGTGGGCATTTGAAGCATGTGTCACTCTTGGGCTGCGTTGCCCAGGTCTACTGAAATACTGCATTAATCAAGGAGCTCCACCCAGGAAAGGTCCGCAGTTCTTGGGAGCTGATACCACAAGTCTTGGTCACAGCAGACGAAGCCCTGACTGTGTGGGAGACCCCTTGATGTGGTCATACATGCATGTATGCCTTATATGTTTTACAGCTTATAATGTGTACCTGTAGTGAAAATTATTGTCCAGACAGGATATCCAGTATCCACACCTTATTTATGTCCCACAATCAGAAGTCTTAAAAGTAAGTTTCTTAAGTCTTCAAAGGATTTCACTTATTTTGCTGGTAATGCACAGATAATGGAAAAATACATATCTTACAGTTGTCTTTTTATGTATATGAAATAAGAATGCTCCCAGGACAGTACTGCTTTGTAGCGATTCTAAGGCAAATGCTCTTAAGTGCTGGGTAAAAACTAAACTTAAAGGCCCCGATGAAATATTTACTCACCAAATGGCTTTGAAGTTGATCTTCTCCTGGGTTAGAGCCCCCTTCCTAATGGACATGTTTCAAAGATGAGATGGTTATAGCATTCAGCTGTGATGTTTCGTATTCTCTGTATGGAAGAAATCTGTTTTGTTTTCATTTGTTTGGGTCTTTAAATTTTGAAATCCAGCTGTTAGAACTCACATTAATAAACAAATCTACCACTCTGAATTACTTCTCATTGATAAGGTAGTGTTTGAAAGTATGTCTAGTATTTCTAGCATTTTAAACATTTTTAACTTTTATACTTATATAACATTTTAACTTTTATATTAAATTTCCAAATTTAATTTGCTTAATTCTGTAGTTTTAAATCAAAAGTCTTAAGGTGACCATGTGTACACAAAATGAATCATAGTTATAAAAAACTATTTTTATAAAATGTCATATTCAGGTAAAGCACCATGCTTAAAGATGTTTAGAACTATATATTTTAATGTATGGTTCTTCAGTTTTGGTAGTACCTGAAGGATTTTCCTTTAGAGTTTAAAAAGATAGCTGCTTTTAAAAGGTTGGATACATATTATTTTTCTTCTGCATCTCAGATCAAACTTTGCTCATTTGAATAAGGTAGGACTTTAGAAATATTTAGTGCAATGTCAGTTAAGAATTTTTTATTTTTGTTTTTCCTCCTATGTGGACTATGACACACTTTTAACGTTTGTGTTTGTGTTTTATTACCTAGTTTTCATAGGAATCCGATGAGCAATGAGGACCTCAGGAGAATCCCGGTAAGTTGCTGAGGGTTAGAGAATTAACCAAGAACACACCAGCCTCCTCTCTGCACACATGCCTACAAGTGCCTCTGTCCCTTTGAAATCGCAGTTGCCCAAGGATTGCAGATCAGCGTGGCACTTTGGCGAGGAACAGGGAAAGTGAAATTCAGACTTTGCCTTTAATATGCCAGAGCATGTGACTTCTGCATATGATCAGTGAAAGTTCAGGCAACAGCTATAATTGAAGCCAATTCAGGGTCTACATATTTTCTTTGCAGACTGTTTAACATGAAAGCTGTGTGTCAAAGTCAGCATTGTAGTTAAGAAGTAAGAGCATGTGGAGAAGACTGCCTTTTTGTTGTTGATGGGACGGGGTTGAAGAAAGGAGAAAGCTGCTTGTTAGCATTCAACAATGGGGAAAAGCAGCCGGCCAAGAGACCCCGTTAACCAGGAAGGCGTTGAGAAAAACTCATATTTGAGGACACTTATCTTTCTAGTCAGAACGAAAACATACATATCACCAGGATCGGAAGGGGCTGCTAAGTGGACTTAAATGTTTTGCAAGGGTTCTTCATACATCTTAGCTTCACTTATTTATGATCTGAAGTCCAGGGTGGGATCGCAGTGTTCACTGCATCTGCAATCAATTCTGAATATATTAAACCTAGAGAATATGTTATTTGACAAAATATGGGCAAATGTTCTTAGTAGAAAACTAAATTCTCACTGAATAATAGAAATAGAGCTTTTATTTCAAGAGAGAGAGGCTGGTGGTTGCCATTTCAACCATCTGCCCTTAATGTGTGTGATCCAGATGTATAATAATTTTTTAAGCGATCACATATCACAATTTTTAGGATGTGATATGTCTAAAAGAAGTCGAGGTGGGGTTAGAGCTTATTTTATAAACCATTTTCAGTGCGGTTGTCTGCTTTTAAAATAGCACAACACGTTCGAGAGGCATGGGACTTTGTACTGTGTTTTTGCCGTTTTATGTAAATGATTTGTAAGTTTTGATGTTTCATAAATACTCAAGTCTTTATAATATGGCAGTCTGGCAAGAAATGTCAGAATATATGAAGTCAGCCTTTGATCAGATAGTAAAATGAATTCTATCAGGCAGTTTCTTAATCTCAAACAAAATGCAACATCAAAAAATCGATTTAATGTGTAGCCATTGTTTATTAAGTAACCTTAATTACAATTTCTATGTGCTTGTAAATGTACTTTTCCAAATCTTATAATTTAGTGCTGTAAAAGCATCCTTAGAATTCTTTAAAGAAATAATTCTTTAAAGAAAATGTGAAAATTGTTTTAGTTAAAGGATTTAAAGGTGATAAAAGAATCCTTGATGTGTGATTATTTTTCTCTGGAATAACTAACTGTTCTAAATGACAGTTACAGGATTACTAGGTGTTGTTAATTTACTGCAAGATACAATTAAGAGGAGAAAGCTCATCCTCACACTGATTGTTCCAGGGGAAAAGTATTTGAACAATTTTTATGGTGAAGATTATAAGATGTTTGAAGTAATTTACATTAAGTTCTCCAGTAATAGCCATCCACCGAGTTATTTTTTCCCCTTCTGGACGTAGTATTTTGTAATTAAGTTTGTATGTCGTCTATGCTGGTGCCAACACCTGTCTGTGAAAGCGCAGTGTTTAAGCAGGAGCAGTAGCCAGTTGAAAGGGCAGTGCGAGCTCTTTAAGGCCTAATTAAGAACTGAAAGGGAGATGAAGGGAATCGGACAAAAGATGTGAAAGTAGCTGCGATGATATTCCCAGAGCGGAGTTCCTCATTAGAACAATAATGAGATGATCCGAGAATGCCAAGCCTTCATCTCCTCTCTCCGCTCCTCCCGGCCCCTCAGTGTCAGTCAGTACCCCACCGATACTTGGTTACCAGGACAACCTTTCTTTAAGTCTTCAGTTATTTTGAGTCCTGATAATTTGCTTTTGTTTAAATTTAAATATTGTAAAAAATGTATATTTTCTAGTTTAAAAGTCTAGATTATGTGTAAAGTAAAAATAGATCACTCGCCATTCTCAGTCTTATGCACAACTCTGTTATTTAAAATTTCAGTGGGAAAAAACTTCACGTAATAATTCTGTGATTCTTTCACCCAGCCCCTATATTCTTATATCCGCACATGGACATTTTTTAGTAGAGGTGAGGTAGGGATGAGAAAGGATTGGCCGTGAAAGGAGGAGAGAATGAACAATCTACATTAAATTTCGAAGTAAGAAGGCATCTTTAAAACATATGTGCAGCCTATGTGAAGGGCTATAGGAAACAATATTGAGAACTCAGGAGCCTCGTTGTGGGGATGGCACTTGGTCTTGCCCGGTGTGGAGTCTCCCAGTTTCCAAAGCTTTTCCATGAACAGTAGTAAATGAGTCTTTTGAGAAAACAGTTCTACCACTGGCCTGAGAGTTTTCCTCTTAAAGGGAAGTAATTTGTGTAAACAAAATATTTTCATTTTCTATTGTTTCTGTTAATATTAACATTTTATTATTTTCTTTGGAGTTATACCAACAAACATACATATACACATTATATATATATATATATATATATATATATATATATTAGTAGATCTGTCAATTTAAGAATCTTTTGCCTAAAATTAGAAGATTTACATGGTTTTCAAATATTAAATAAAATCTGGAACTAAGCCTGAAACTGGTTTCAATTATTTTATATTATTTTCCAGAATATAGTTTATAGTACATGTGTTTCTAAGATGTTTTTCTGCCCAGAAACTTGATGCTGAAATTTAGGGTAAAATTTTCATATAAAAGGACAAAGGGAAAATTAACTGGGAAAAAAAAAAGAAAAAGAAATGTATTTCCAGGAAATCTTCTCTACACTAATATGAGATCAGTTTGAAGGAGAAAATAAGACATAATGTATCCGTGTTTTCTGTTACGGCTGTCAAGTAAATATTGAACATTATCCTGAGAAAATGGATTATTTTGAAAAATTAAGTTGTTAGATTGATTATCAAAATAAGGATTTTTTTTGGTATGTCTTTCATCCTCAGTATCTTTAGGGAAATGTTGAAAGAAAATGTAACTCTGTTAGCCAGGATTACTGATAGAATATTAAATGGAGTGACTTAACTGTGTATCATCACCTGAGTGGTCAGAGAGGTCAGCGCATGTCTGTTTAACATAGAGTCCAGCAGACGCAGCTGGACGTTAAGGAAAAAAACACGAAGGAGTCAGCAATCGCCAGCGAACCCCGTTTAGTTTAGTTTCATTCACCCCTGAAATTCTCACAAGAACTTTTTTTTTTCAGTAAATGTTTCATTCGGAAAAGGAAGTTTGTGGACTTGCTTTTAGATGCAGTTTAGAAAAGTCACTCCATAGAGAACAATTTTAGAGTTAAAAGGGACTCTGAATAATGTCTCATTTATCAGACAAGGAAAGGAGGTCTAGCTTGATTTCTCCCTCAGATACACGCAGTATTACCTTGGTTGAAGTAGAAACTTCCATGTATATTTAAGAAATTTAAGAAATGCACTTACCTTCGTGGTATACCTTGTGTTTACTATAAAGGACTTTTTAATATCATAAATTCTTTGCAGAAATATAAGAACTTTTAATATGTTGTATACATCTAAGCTGCTCCTGACCAATTAAACTAGTTACTCTATGAGTCTGTGTGTGTGTGTGTGTGTGTGTGTGTGTGTGTGTATAGACTTAATTGGTATGAAACAGGATAAAAATAAGCTAACAATTATCTTTAGAATTGTCCTTCAGTAGTATCAGAGCAGTCTTTGAAGTGCTTTTAGGGACAGAGGTAATATTAACTGATAAAGTTAAATATTTTCCCAGTTTCCAATACCAAAATGAAATAACTTGTTTAAGCTATATCATACAGAATTTAAACTCACTTCCATTGAATATCTTCTCTATTCATTTTTATTAACTCTTATTTTTAGCATTTCAGTAGCCCTGTACCGAACCTCAGCTCATCCAAACTATCTTAGCCACTGTTGCTGTTTTAATTTTCTTAGAATATAGCTTCAATCACATCATTTCTCTGTTGAGAAGCCTTCAGCAGTTTCTCTCTCTTTTTTTTTTTTTTTTTTTTTTTTTTTTTTTTGGTGGTACTGGGGTTCCTGGAAGCCCTCAGCAGTTTCTTATTTGGCATAGCATAAAGTCTTAAGACTCCTTACCCTAGCTCTCAGCACCCCTGCTGGAGGAGCTGGGACCTGCCACTTTGGCCTCCGCTCTCTGTGTCCGACCTTACTTTCCGCCTGCGCTACTGATGGCCCAATGCGGTCCAGTCTGCTTCCAGACCTTGTGTCCTAATGGAACACGCAGACTCTGTTGCATGAAATGCCCATGATGCCTTTCTGTCTGCGAGTCTCTGAATGCCAAGTAAGCCTCAGAGGTTCTAGGGAATGTGAGAAGTTTTTCAGTCTGGGATTTTTTTTTCTTGTTCTTTCTTTGTTCATTAGGAGAAAAGCATGTTTCAGTGACCCAGAGCATCAGGTCAATCGGGTCAATATCTGTGCTCCGTCTTCCATTCCTGCGCTGCCGCCAGCCACGGGGCTTTGGGGTGAGGAGCTTTGTGAAGAGTTCAACTTTGGCTTTACTGATGAAAAGATCTAGACACAGGACACAATCAAAATAGATACTGAAAATGGTGAAGGACATTTAACTTCTGTGGGGGAAGAGAGGGGTCTTTCTATAGTCACAAGTCCCTATTTCCCATTGTCCTCTGATCAGAATAGAGTCGCTAAGTCCTTAGGAGCTAGAAAACCAATTTCTTAATATTTTAGTTGGTTTCTTTTAAAACCAAATGGCAACGTTTTGAACAAGAGTGATGGAAATCATTTTCGGTTGCTAGATTTAATGAATTTAATGATAGAACTATGTTTAAAGAGCCATAAAAATTACTACTCTATACTCGAACATTTTACATAATTAAAAATCTAAGCGCTGCTGGGCGTGGTGGCGCACGCTTGTAATCCCCGTGCTTGGGAGGCGGAGACAGGAGGATCGGGCAGGTTCGAAGCCAGCCGTGCTGGCTTAGGAGACCCTGTTTCCAAATAAAAAGTATAAAGTAGGTCTGGGAGTGTAGCCTGGAGGTAGAAGGGCTTCCAGGAACCCCACTACCATACACACACACACACACACACACACACACACAGACACACACACACACAGAAAAATCTATGTGCTGCACAGTATCAATAAAAGATAGCATTAAAGTGCTTTTTTGATTCCTGAGCGTCACAATAATATTAGAATCTTTTTAAAAATATCAAGTCAGTATCCTTGTCTTTCCTTTGAAGTTTTATATCAATGGGATAAATTTAATTAAACAAATGAAATGGCAGAAAATATAGGTATACTAACTCTTAAGTATTAACATGGCTGTAGTTGAATTGTGAGTGTCCTGATAGCCATGGCAAAAAGGGAAATAAGATAAGTTATAGATATTGTGTGTAGAGGTGTAGAAATAGACCAGTTACTCGGTGGGAGAGAGTCTCTGCCAGTCTCAAATTAAAGCAGAAGTTTCCCATGGAGAGTTTGACAAGGATGCTCACTGATTTAATTCCAGGTGTCTTCAACATGCCATAGCAAATTGGAGGCGCAGATTTGATATTGCGGCCTCTCGTAGCCATCTTCAGTGAAAAGCCAAAGCATAGCGTTAAACACAGTGGAGAGGAAGCAGTTCCACAAGGACTAAGGCCCAAATGTGTCATTTGTGATGGCTTCTTGTAGTCCTCCAAGTTAATTCAAGTTAATTCTTTAGTTTTACCCTATTTTAGTTAGTGCAACTAACTGAAAATCCAAATGACAGAACATTTTATTCCTTAATTTAGTCTCAAATTATATGATCAGACTCTGCTATTAGGAAAGCAATCACTGTAAAAAGGGATTTAAGATGTAGAATTGGAAGGAAGGCTTTGGTGCTCTGTCCCAGGTTCCTGCCACAGAACTGACTCGCTAGTCTAGGAACTGCACATTAGCTCCAGCCAAGGATGGAAGAAACCATTATCACGGCTTGAAAAGCCAGAAGTTGAAGTTCCCAGCAATACTCAATTTGTGTCCCTGATTGTCTGCTAAAGTCTTGGCTCATATCCTGTTGCAGGACAGCAATCCTTTTGATGCCACCGCAGGGTACCGGAGTCTGACCTACGAAGAGGTCCTCCAGGAGCTGGTGAAACACAAAGAACTCCTTCGGAGGAAAGACACCCACATCCGGGAGCTGGAGGACTACATCGATAACCTCCTCGTCAGGGTGATGGAAGAAACGCCCAGTATTCTCCGAGTGCCCTACGAACCTTCCAGGAAAGCTGGCAAGTTCTCCAATAGCTAAGAAAGCCAAGTGCGCTGCATTTGGCGTTCGGAGAGAACGCACACAAGAGAGGGCTTTAGGAAGAAGGAAGGGACCACACTGTTAGGTTCCATTGTACAATCTCCTTCATTGTGACAACCTGTTTTACCCATCAGTACTAGCAGGGATGATCAAGAGTGACCTTCGAAGCAAGCAAAATACTTTGAACCTGTAAAGCGTAGAAGGGCCAGGTCCTTGAATAAGCAGCTCTGAAAGGTTCGTGTCCTTGGGTGCTGGGGCTGGGCTGCCAATGGGCCACAGACCGAGAAATTGCTCCAGAAGGCCACCAAGTAACCCCTCAGGAATAGAATTTTCATAAAGCAGAACTGATACTGTGGTTAGATTATCAGAAGTCAATTTATAGTTGTATTTAACTTCTGGAAGACTGCTCATTATGAACACTACTAAAAAATGGTTCATATTTCATATACAGACATACATATATGAATATACATGTATCTTTGTATATAAAATACATGCATATACCTCATATAGACATGTATTTGGGGAACATTTAAAAACAGCTGGTTCCTCTGTGTTAGGATGCCAGTGTCAGAGTTCTGAAATGTACGTCCACTACATTGATGCAAGAGAAGTCCCCATTAGTAATCGCCATGGCCCTGCCATTCCAAGGACACTGCTTCAGGTCACTCTTGGCTGGGTGGGCCCTGGTTTCCAAATGAGCTGCCATGTGTGGTTCTGACATCAAGCGTTTGCTTTTTCCAAAAGTTGTCCTCTGAGGTCTTTTATTAGAGTGACCAATTTTAGGAAACTTCGTTAACCTGACGGCAGCATGAATTTTTGAATTGATTTTTTTTTACCTAACATGAATTTTGTTTCAGGTATAAGCAGAAGATAAGCTAATGCGGCTTGTATTGAGATTCTTCGTGTCTTTTGAATCATTAGCAAAGAAAATACTATAGTTATATCTGAAAATAATTTGGGGGGGAAAGTTGGTGATCCTCTGATGCCTGATAACGCAAAGCAGTGGACGAATTTTAGGAATGAAGGATTAGGCACGGTTTCAAGTTTCATAAATAATAGAACAGATGGTTGCCTTTGGGTCTGGAACAAAAGTAAAACTTACTACAGGGGATGTGAGCTCTTAGAGCAGATCATTACTAGCATGACATTACATTATTGTACACCCATTCTTTAAGAACTGATTTATCACAAAATGATGGGTTCTTTATTTTGAAGTCCACGCCTCAAGAGTGCTGACTCCTTCCATGGATTAGCCTTATTGATTGTATAAAACTATTCTAAAATCTAAATAGGAAACAATGATATAAAAATATTGCTACTCTTCTGCTTATCCCCCCACCCCGCCTAAAAAATCTACAATACTTTGAAACACAGAGTATCTGTGTCTTTCTGAATTTAAAATGAAAAGTTTATCTCGAGATGGAGACTATGTTCCCCAGTTAATGAGTTGCATTTTCTGATAAGAATCTCTATTAAGACCTCCCATTGAAAGTTAAATAAAAAGCAGATATAATATTTTGCTTATTGTAGTATTTTAGCTTCCTAAGCTAAAATTTCTTATTATTTGTATTTTCTGAGTTTCTTTAGTTTTCTTATGAGAACATGCATTTTTAAATTGTGAAAAGAAATCCCCAAATACAACAGATTAAACACTTTTCTAATGTTGAGAAATGGGGAAGGAAATACAGCTTTTAACCCTTTTTCCCTCCACCATAATTAAAGTTTTGTAATAAACCTCAAAAATCTGTGTAATTTACTTGCCCAATTGAGGTTTTAGTAATTATTACTTTTAACATGGTGACATTTTAAATTAACATTTATTAAATGTTATAAAAATGTAGGTATTTTTCTGATAGTATTATTGAGGCTTTTCTCAAATATTTTAAAACACTAAATCTGTGTGTTCTGACATATCTGCAGATCTGTAACACACTTTGGCCAAATTTGTTCTTTCTAGAATGATCTGTCAGTTTACTACTAGAAATATGGTTTCCACAAGTAAAGTGCAATAAAAAGTATGGTTATAGTATTGTTATTCTGTTTTATGTGGAAATTTATTTTTAAGAAACAATTTTTTTGTCTCTATAAAAATTGAGGGCGAATTGACCAGTATGTGAATTGACAGGCTATAACCAAATCATTAATTTTATGTTCAAAATCTGAGACAAGTACTGTACTTAAAATTCAGCCTCTATTTACCACTGCCTAGAAGTGTTCCGTTCAGTGTTTATGAATTTTCACTCATGACTCAGAGTAAACTTACTTTATATTTTCATGATCAGTCAATGTAATAAACTAAAAATAAGAAGTAAAACAAGAGCCAGGCGTGGTGGCGCATGCTTGTAATCCCAGTCCTTGGGAGGCTGAGACCGGAGGATCGCGGTTCTTGGACAGCCTCAGCTACTTAGTGAGGCCCTCTGCAACTCAGTGAGACCCTTTCCCAAAATAAAGAATAAAAAATTAGGGCTGGGGGTGTAGCTCGGAGGTCGAATAACCCTGGGTTCCACCCCCAGACCCCCCCACACACACACACAAAAAGAAGTAAAACAAGTTCCCAAGTAAACATATCAACGTGTCCTGGGTTTGAGCAGAAGCACAGAGTCGTTTTAATTTCTGCCATTGTAGAAAAAAGGCCCAAAAGATCACCTTAGTTTATTTTTCCAGGCTGTAGCTCTAAGTATTCTAATGATATATTTTGTTAGTAGCTTAGGAGTGGAAATAAAATACATGAGCTCATTAAAGAATGCATGGTATAATAGATTTACTAGCAGATTCTAGTTTTGCTTTTATGTCTAAAAAAATGCATGCCTAAAAAAATTTCCACCAAGAAATTTTTTAAATTACAGAAATAATATTTCTCTCAACCCTGTCTTAAGATAATGTACTTCTGTTACATAAAGTACTTCTGCTCTTATTTTAAAGCAGTATTGTTTTACCACCCGTTCGCCTCCTAGTTCTAAAATTCAGCTTTGAATGTATTGACCAAAATACTCTACCGATAGGCTTGGAGTTTCCCTTATTGAATACCAGGGCCACTGCTTAGAACTGTACATAGAATATTGTGTAACTCATTCATGAAAAATGTTTCCGTATTGCTTCCTCCTGCTGTAGCTGCATTGAGCCTAGTTTCGCGTCCTCCCCTGAGTGCAGTGTTATCCATAGATTATACATAACGAAAACTATTGCTTTTGGCAGCAAATCAAGATTTCGTTGTAATTTTCCAGCTGTGAAAATGTTGCCTTGTATTTAAAAGGGTTCCATGGATGGAAACCCAAGTAAAACCAAGCTCATTAGTGACAGACTTGCTTTTCCACATCCTCCCGTCCCATCTCTCTCACCCCCAAGTCCTCTGCCTACCCCCCGTAAGGGTGCTTATTCTTTTAACAAGGAGAGTCTTAAAAAAAAAAAATGCTGTTTTTAATATATCTGTAGTAACTGTTACACTAGAGCTTTTTATTTTCTCCCGTAGCTTTTTAGAAAAAGCGGGCCTTGGGTTTGTAACACAAGCTAAGCTTTCTCCAAGTCCTCGCACTCCTGTGGGAAGCGTGCGCGGCCCTTGTTGCGAGCCAGGTGGGACGCATGCGCATCACGCGCCCGCTCTGGAGGAGGAAGGGCTCACACTGCCGGCCCGCGGTGGCAGACGCGAGGGTCTGTCGGCACACGTCGAGAGCCCCCATTTTCACAGATTTGTAACTTTAATAATCCAGATGCAATCTTTGGAAGTATTTAATATGCAATAGGTAGCACCTTAACTAATTAATCTGCATATGAAGGGTTTTTTGATGTATCTAATAAGAAGTATAGAAGTGCTTCAAGAATTAAACTAGAGTTGACATTTTATCTCATTTATTTTCTGTTACAATGGAATCGAAGTCTAACTAACGGTACATTTAGGCCTATTAATCTCCAAAGCTTTCAGATGGTTTGTATTTTGAGGTACAAAAAAGTAAATGCTGCAGATCTAGAATGTATATACTCGGGAGGTGTTTGAATGATATAAGCATTATTTATAACTGAAGGGTGTTACCCTTCATAAGTAAAGGCTCTAGTAACTTGTGTACGTTTTTGCAGGTACAAATTCAGATATGTAAGCATTGTGTAATGTGGCAATTGTATAATTTATGTAATCTGATGCATGAATTGGAATTTTTATATGTGATCATTGAGTTATTGTAGTTGATTAAAGTGTTTAAACTTAATTCAGTTGTCAGAATTTCTATTGCAGATCAAAGTGTTCCTGTAATACATTTGTGCACAAGTCCTCCTTGTCGTGTGTGTTTGTTTGGGGGGACTAAGGATTGAACATAGGGCTGCTCTGCCACTGAGCTGACACCCCAGACCTTTTTATTTTTTATTTTGAGCCAGGGTCTCACTAAGCTGCCCAGGCTGGCCTGGGACTCACGAAGCTCCTGCCTCAGCCTCCTGAGACACTGGGATTACAGGGCGGGACACCATGGCTCCTGGGCTCCTGGTCTGTTAGGAAATACCAGGATGCCCGTCATTTGGCTTATGTAGCACCTCTTCTGTCAGACGCGCATACCCTTCACCAGCACGAGGGCTCTGAAAGTCGTGCACCAGAGTAGCTTCTAAGCAGCGAGGAGTGAAGGTTTGCCAGCGGGTGTGTGAGCGCCATCTTCATACAAGATGTGCCCTCCCAGACAAGGACCTCTGAGTGTTTACCTGTGGGCTAAGGCCTCTGCTGAGTGGGCTTCTGTTTCTGCATAATTTTATTTACTCCTCATAGTAGCCCTGTAAGGTAAGGAGCATACGAAAATGTGGAGGAAAGTTAAATGGAAATTACATGGCACTCAAGAGAGGGTACAGCGGGCTGGCAAACCCATATCCTCTCTCGCTCTTTATCCTCCAGCTCGCACTGAGGCCGCCGGTGGGACACACAGCCAGTCCCCTCGCCGAGGCAACCCAAGCACATGCCCGTCCATCAGAGTTGCGCGTCTAAGATGGGTGTAGATGTAGTGTCGGTGGCAGGGTAGCAGGCAGGTGTCTTGTTCTGGATCATGAGACATGATGATCTGTAGCCGTAGATGTCTGAGTCAGACACATTTGGAACCAGGGGTTTTTCTTCTTCGGGACAAGTACCTTTCTGTCCTGTACTTGCTCTCAGTTTTGGAGGACCTGCCCCTTTACTTACGTCGCTCCTCTTTTTTAGATGATTCTGCTTTCTGAGTATCCCCAGAAAACATACTCCTTTCTGCTTAGTCTGCTCAGACAAAGATCTAGAACAATCTGGGCATGCAAAGCTACTGTTCTGTTGAAAGTGGCCATTTTCAGATAGGTTTTATTTTAGTGCCTGTCAGAAATGTTTTTTTTTTTAATGGACTTGTGATCTAAATGCCCAACATTTTACATATTTTTCTCAAATTTCACATGGTAACACAAAATCCTGCTTTCATATTTTATGATTATAGTCAATACTTATACAAGCAGTATTCGTATACACCCATAATTACAGGAACTGCAAGTACGTTCTTTTTTCTTACACCCTAACCTGGGGTTGTTCGGTGCTCTCTGGTTTTACCATTTGTCATGCTGAAGCCAGCACTTACGCTGGGAAGCACTCAGGCTCGCTTCTTTATCATGGCTTTCAATTCTGGTGTGTTATGGAAAGTCCTTAAACCTGTGATTCTCCCGTCCCAGTCTTCCAAGTACTGAGCTTACAGGTGTGTGCTACCACGTCCCGCCTAGATTTCATATTAAATGTTTTGTTGTCATTATTTTAAACTGGGGGTTGATCTCAGGGGCATTCCACCTCCAAGCTGTATCCCCATCCCTTGTTATTTTTTATTTTGAAAATTTTTGAAATCTCATTAAATTGCTGAAGCTGGTGTTGGATCTGTGATCTTCCTGTCTCAGCCTCCCAAGTTCTGGAATTACAGGCAAGTGCCACCATGCCTGGCTCTGTTAAAAGTTTTTAATTCTATAAAAAACATTTTATTAAAATTTTAAAAATTGGCTTTCTCTGGCTTGTCCCTGAGTGGTTGTGCTGTTGCTTTTTTTGGGGGGGGGGTGGTACTGGGGTTCCTAGAAACCCTTCTATCTTTGGGCTACACTCCCAGACCCATTTTATATTTTTATTTGGAAACAGGGTCTCTTAAGCCAGTGAGGCTGGCTTTGAACCTGTGCGATCCTCCTGTCTAAGCCTCCCAAGTGCGGGGATTACAAGCGTGCGCCACCACGCCCGGCTTGTGCTGTTGCTTTTAAGAAGGAAAAAAAAAAAAAAAAGCAGGTAACTATAGATACCATCTAGACCCACTACCCTAGTGTTTAGAGCAATTTAGAATGTTACCCTGGAGCCTGATTCAGACTCTCTTTGTGGTATTTGTGACTTTTTGAATTCCTGTTATGGATGCTCTGACTTTTATTAGTATCCCAAAGATCAGTTTACATAACATTGTGCTGTTTTAGGTGAAATCACGTAGATGCAGGACAGTGCTCAGTTGTGAAAATGAATATATTCTTGTGATTACAGAGATAGTGAGTCCCCCTTACCAACACTGGGATATGTTGCAAGACCCGTAGTAGGTATCTAAAACCTCATATAATCCTAAACATGGTATCTACTATGTTTCCCCCCATATATACATACATACCTATGATAAGGTTTAGTTTATAAACCAGGCATAGTAAGAGATGAACAACAATAATAAAATTAAATGGTTATAACAATATGCTATCATTGCCAGCATCAGTACCCTTGTGTTCTGGGACCATTACTAAGTAAAATAGCAGTTCCTTGAAGACGAGCACTTCTACCCTACGACAGATGACCTGAGGAGACCGATGGGCGAGTGGCTTGCACTTGTGTACCCTAATGCACACATACACGCAAGTACACACACACACACACACACACACACACACACACACACACGTACCCTGGACAAGGATAATTCACATTCTGGGTTGGAGGAGACTGGTGAGAGAATTTATCATACTTCTTAGAATGGCGAGCAGTATAAAAGTTATGAATTATTCTTTTCCTGGGATTTTCCATTTAATAATTTTAAACCATGGTCTGTTTTTTTTACATTAGCCATTTAAATTCTACTACCCTTTTTGATCCCAGGCAGATTAGGAAAGATGGGTAGTTAGATCACTGGTTCTCAAAGTGCCGCCTAAGGGACAGCACCTGAATGAATGAATGAATCCTCCGGCCCTACCTTACTTGAGGTAGAAGACACTAGTGTAGAAAGGAAATAGAGAACGCAGCCCATGTGCAACG
The DNA here is from genome assembly GCF_963383645.1 of Muscardinus avellanarius. Taxonomy (NCBI): domain Eukaryota; kingdom Metazoa; phylum Chordata; class Mammalia; order Rodentia; family Gliridae; genus Muscardinus; species Muscardinus avellanarius. Next base: position 149,546,214 of record NC_137789.1, on the reverse strand, counting down.
TGGTAAAGTTTTGAATATACGCCTGAAACGGTAATGGGTCTTAAATTAACACACAAAAGCCAGCATGTGACTCTCTGTGGGAGGGGAGGTTTTACTTAATGGGTGATTTCTAGCTTTTGTATGATACCGATCCTTTTGTCAAATGGTTTGTTCATAAAAAGCTTACACTCTTCTTGCAATCAAAACTGAATTGAATGCTGGCCGTGGAGGCGCACGCTTGTAATCCCAGCATTTGGGAGGCTGAGACAGGATTGCGGTTAGCAGACAGCCTCAGCTACTTAGTGAGGCCCTTTGCAACTCACTGAGACCCTGTTTCAAAATAAAGAATAAAAAGTAGGGCTGGGGGTGTAGCTCTGAGGTGAAATGCCCCTTGGTTCCATCCCTGGTACAAAAATATATATATACTGAGTTGAAGGTCACATTTCTAAGAAAATAAAGAATGTAATTTTAACATTAGGTCTTGCATCCAATTGTGAAGACACTGAATAACAAGGAAAGGTTCATTGTGCAACAGGTTCAATAAGGACACGAGTGAGGACATCCAGTTGGAGAGTGTCTCATTGGGTTTTAGTCAGTGGAACAGTGTCAAGAGCATTTGCAGTGGGAGATGGGTCTGAAGATGCGGGGACACTGGCAAATACTGAATCGAGTTCTGGTTTTCTAGTTTTTTCTCACGCAAACTCAGTGAAAACTTCAGTGCCAAACATTAGATTAGCCTATCATAAAAACCAGTAGCGGTGAATTAGAAAGCCCTGATCAAACACAGCTAATTCAGAATCGTCAATTTCAACCTGTAGTTTCAACCTCTTTCTGAATAACTTTGCATAAGATAATCTTAAGAGAACAGAATAGGCGTATGGGCTTTTTTCCTCTAGTTGTGAAGGTGTTTATGGGGGAAATGGCAAAACAAACAAACTAAATAAATAAATAAACAACGAGCTGAGCGTGGTATTGCACGCCCGTAACCCCTGTACTAGAACGCTGGGACAGGAAAATTGTAAGTTTGAGATCAGCCTCAGCAACCTAGAGAGACCCTGTTTCAAAAAACAAAATATAGAAGTGCTAGGGGTGTAGCTCAGAGGTAGAATTCCCCTGGGTTCAATCCCCAGCACCATTAAAAGAGAAAAAGAAAAAACCACAAGAGTTGAGAAGGGAATAGGAGGCCCAACTAGCTCACCGGAAAACTAGCTATCAACCTTAGATTGATTTAGCTTATAATATGTAATACCCTACAGGGCAGATACTTCTTTTAAGGAAATAATTAATTTCTCATCAACAGTCAACTAAACCAATAGTGGCATTTAATGTTTTTATGTTTACACCTAAAGATTTCCTTATTAGTATACTGTTATAGAACATCTTTCATGATTTATAAGCTGTCAAATATTTTAATCCTTGACTCATTTGTTTACCAAGCTATTCATTTAATGCTATATAATATGTAGCACTTGAGACCATCTGTTAGGAATATTTGAATAATACACACGCTGTGAAGATAATGTACAACAAACAAAACAACACACATGAAATATTCAGGAAGAGTTTGTGATGGAGACAACCCGAGTGTTTTAATTGTAAGAAATGTGGTCCGAAACCTAGCAGTAACTCTTCCCCAAAATGAGGCTTTCTTTTTATTCCAAGCAAGTGGCTATACTGGGGTGGCATCAAAATGTCATTTTAAGTGATAACTTTAAATAAAAACACTGGAATTAATACCATTTGAAATTGTGCTTCTGTTGTCCTCTTGGGAGCACTGAGCTGGGTACAGTAGCTGGACCGTGAGATCCTAGGTCTTGAAAGATGCTTGAATCCTGTTGGACATGGTAGCTATACGTTTATTTCTTCCCTCGGAATTGGTAGAGGATAGGGAGACATCAAGGCCATTTGTGAGTCCTCAGAGCAAGGGACCTTGCGAAAGACTGAAAATCAAGGTTGCAAGCCAGGCACATCTGTAATCCCAGTTCTTGGGAGACTTCAATAAGAGGATAGCAGGTTCAAATGCAGCCTCAGCAATTTAGCGAGGCCCTCTACAACTTAGTGAGACCCTGTTTCAAAATAAAAAAGTAAAAATGGCTGGGAGTGTAGCCCAGAGGCAGAATGTCCCTGGGTTCAATTGGTAGTACCATAAAAAATGAGAGCGGGAAATAGAGGATTGAAAGGGAGGGAGGGGGGAAGTTAGTCTGGTTTCCTAAGTCACTAGGCCGCATGTAGACACCTGGCTCCTTAGACCCTCCCTCGTCCTGCCGTGGGTGTTTCTAAGGAGTGTCCCCTACCTCGTGGGCCTGTTGTTATTCCAACCTGGTGAGCTGTGGCCTCTCAGGATGCCTATAAGAACGTGCCAGAACGGATACACGAGACAAACTGTGGTCCCAAGCAGGCCAAGAGGCAGGTTCTAATTCTCAGTTCTAGGATTCACCTTTAACAGTGCCTTCCCTAACTACGGTTTAACTCGTATGCTTTGATGCCTAAACCAGAACCCCTTGGAATTAAAAAGTCTGTGTTTTTAGTTCTCCTTACTTGGTCGTACAATAGCACAGTGACTCCATTCATGGGTGTCCCCTAAACTCTCAATACATATCTCCTTTTTTTTTTTTTTTTTGGAGTGCTGGGGGTGGAACCCAGGGACTTTCTACCTCCGGGCTATACTCCCAGACCCCTATTATACTTTATTTAGACACAGGGTCTCACTAAGTTGCTGAGAGCCTCACTAAGTAGCTGAGGCTGACTTCGAACCTGTGGGATCCTCCTGTCTCAGCCTCCCAAGCGCAGGGATTACAAGCGTGCGCCACCACGCCCAGTTACATATCTCCTTTTTATTGTCAAAACCCATAAAAAGAGCACAGCAGTGTGTTAGATCTTAATTTCGGATTGTTTATTCCATACATGTCACTGTGCTAGGATATTAGGATATGATTTCAACCTTTGGTCCAATCCTTTATTAATATTATCACAGATTCCATAAGTATTTATTATTGTCCAACTAAAATAAAATCTACAACTCTCCTTTCTCTTGATCCCCACTGACTGGCCGTTCATCACATTCTGAACGCCTTCCAGTTATCTTACCCCTAGCTCTTCCAATCTGTTGAGCACACTGATGCGTTGAATAGGCTTCATCTGAATCACTCTTCTGTGTTTGGCATCACCTAGTAACCGAGTGGATTTCTGATGTATGTCCAGATGACACATATTCTCCTGTCTTTAGTGTTTTCATACCCATATCTTCTCTTCATTCTTACTCATTTATTTCATCATTTTGAATTGTGTGTTGCCTCGGTCATTCTCACTTCGATAATCTGGAAAGACTGATCACACAACTTGGAGGAATAGTTACCTCAAATAATAGTTTTTGGAGATTACAAGTTCATCCCATGTCAGGCCAGGGTCTGGGGACCTTGGGACACAGCGGTGGGGAGCGGAGAGAGGGAGAGAGAGACGGAGGTGGGGGGAGAGAAGAGGGCTCTGCTCTCATATCGTGGAGCCTGAAAGCAAGAGAGCAAGCAAGAGGATTCAGAGGCAAATCACGTTTGGCGAGGTCTCACTCCCGCAGACCCACCTTCCCCACCCACACCCACCAGCCTAGGTTACCACTCAGTCAATCCGTTACAATGGATTTTTCTAATGATGAGATTTCAAGTCTCATGACTTCAATTACATCAACTCTGTGCATTAATTGCATGAGCTCAAGCATGGCGTGGTGGTGCACATGAGGATCACAGACAGGAGGATCACAGTTCATAGACAGCCTCAGCTACTTGAGCCCTCCGCAACTCAGTGAGACCCTGTTTCAAGGTAAAGGATAAAAAAATTGGGCTGAGGGTGTAGCTCGGAGGTAGAATGCCCCTGGGTTCCATCCTCAGTACTACTACTACTACTACTACTACTACTACTACTACTAACAACAACAACAATAACAACAAGAAGAACATGAGCTCTTCAGAGGACATTCTATATCTAACCATAACACGTCTTTTTGTAAATCATCTCAAGTAATCTGTGGGATGGGGCCTCCTGAGGAGTAGATTTTTGACATCTGCCAATGCTTCCAATCCTGCTCATGCTGTTCTGCTCAGATCACTCCATCTGATCTCTGCTGACCTAACAAACTCCCATCTTATGCATTTATTCATTCTTGTTTCTGAGTCTTATAGTTATTTTATAAAAATGTACTAGGTGCCTGTCATATTGTTGGGACTCAGTAAATATTTGTTGGATAAATAAAAAAAAACGGCATTAAAATCCATCTGGTTTTATGAGCATCTTCTGTGCACAGAGGCAGGGGCATCCTCTGACATGATACATGAGCATGTTTAACAGGCAGAGGGAGGTGGAGCACAGACACAAATGATGGAGGCAAAAAACAGTGTCCTAATGAACTGGGAACAAGAGAAACAAGTATCCATTTAAAATTGTCAGCAGCCACCACGAATTGCTGAGGATGGCTGAGGAGCTTCCTTGTCCTTCCCTTTACCTTGGTGAGGGCTCCTCATATCCTGTGGCAGACATTTGCATACTTGTCTGTGCACCCTGCCCAACTGCAGGCAAACTGAACAGGAAGAGACGTCTGCTTCTGCTTACCTTTGCTTCCCTGCTGCTTATGGGTCTCATTTCACGTCCCAGGTCCTCGGTAAACACACAATGGAAAAGGGAAGGGAGGAAGAGCATAGTGGCTGGTCCTTTGAAAAACAGTGTAGAAGGTTTTACTTTTTGTTGTGTGTGATTTGGATGGCAGCATGCTGAGATTTTAATTATCTGCACTTTAAAACATTGCAGCCATGGTTATTATAAAACACTTTCCATTGTCCCGGATTGAGGGAGGAGCTCCCATTCTAATTTGACTTATATTTGTAATTAATGAGAAAGAAAGAAACCTAGAGCGGTCCTTAATTGAAACATGGAGAGCGTCGGTCCTATTGTTAAGGAGTCTTCCAGAAATTCTAGATATAAAATCTGTGTCTTTAGCTATACCGTGATGCGAATAAATATATCGTTTCGATAAGAACACCAAGCAAGATATACTTTCCTGACTGCAGTGCCATATTTAGTATGCATGTCTTTCATTAACAGCTAATCAGGAAGAATAAGGCCAGCATAAAAGCTCCGTGTGGCATGGTAAATAGATTTCATAGTGAGTGTCAATGGATCCACTAAAAGTTGGGATTGGGTTGTAGAACTTGATGAGGCTTTCTTAAGCTCTCCCATCCACCCATCAGTCCATTCCAATATCCATCCATCCATCCATCCATTCATCCATCCATCCATCTGTCCATCTGTCCATCCATTCATCCATCCTTCCCTCCACTCAGCAAATATGGTTTAAAGAGCTGCTTTGTGCAAACAAAGCACTTTTCTAATGATGCAGAGCTTGACAAGATGGGCAGAGAGAAATAGTCCCGTGATCAATTAGGTCTACCCAGGGCTCATGCCACCCAGGCTTCCCCCCGCAGTGTCATTCTGTAAAATATACGTTTGCTGGTGCATTGTTATCATACATCCTAGGTTCCATGTGATCCGAACGCGCGTGCGCGGGGCACTTGGCGTGATGCCATCCACATCCCACCCTGCACCCTTCCATGCCCCCAAACACATCAGTGAGATTGGCAGTGATGCTTTCCTATGTGAACATAGCATTATTTGAACTGTTTCCTTTGTGGAGCCTTTTTCCACCTTTCTCCTCCAGTCTCCTTCTAATCCACTTGTCCCCTCATTTAATTGAAGTCCCTTTTGTTTTTTATTTTCTCTCTAGCTTCCACATGTGAGGGAAAACATGATTCTTGACTTCCTGATACTGGCTAATCTCACTTAGCATAATCTTCTCTAGGTCCATCTATTTCCCTGCAAATGACTTATTTTTGCTCTTTATGGCTGAGTAAAATCCCATTGTGTGTATGTACCCTATTTTCTTTAGCCTTTCATCTGTTGATGGGCACTTAGGTTGGTTCCATAATTTGACTATTGTTAATTGTGCTGCTATGAACATGGATATTCACAGATGGCTACAGTATTCTGCCTTTCTTTTAGAAAGATACCAAGGATTCTTAGTCTTTTGAGGAACCTCCCTATGGATTGTCACAGTGGTTGTTACACTCCTACCAACAGTATATAAAAATACTTATTTCCCCACATCCTTCCATGTGCTATTGTTTGTATTCTCAATGATTGCCATTCTAACTGGAGCTAGATGTAATTTCAGTGTAGTTTTCATTTAAATTTCCCTCGTTGCCAATGATATTGAACATTTTCTCATATATTTACCAGACATTTTATTTATCCCTTTGAGAAGTGTCTATTCAGTTCAACTGTCCGTTTTTATTGGGTTATTTAGTTTGTTAATGTTAAGTTTTTTAAGTTCTTTGTATATGCTAGATATTAGTCCTCTGTCATAGGAGTAGCTGGCAAAGGTCTTCTCCCATTCTGTAATATAATCCATTCCAGCCACTTGTCTTCATACACTTTAGTGTCGTGAAAAACAAATAATAAACAAGGTGTAACCAGGCATGGTGGCACATCTGTAATCCCAACACTCGGGAGGCTGAGACAGAGGATCCCAAGGTTGAGGCTAGCCTCAACAATGTAATGAGACTCTCAGAAACCTAGCGAGACCTTGTTTCAAAACAAAAAAATAAATAAAAAGGGATTGGGAGTGTAGCTCAGAGGTAGAATGCCCCTAGGTTCAATCCCCAGTACCACAAAAACAAATAAGTAAATACACAATTAAAGTGTTCAGATTAAAATAGACTAGAGACATGACCAAATGCATTGTACCAATATCACTGGATTCTGATTTAGGAAAAGAAAAAGATATTTGGGGAGCAGTTGAGGAACCTGAATATGAAGTATATATTAAATTGTCCTCAGTGCCTTACTATTTATGTGACATAGTAGCCGTTTTAGAAACTGCAAGTTATGCGGGGCGTGGTAGCCCACGCTTGTAATCCCCGTGCTTGGGAGGCAGAGACCGGAGGATCACAGTTTGAGAACAGCCACAGCTACTGAGTGAGGCCCTTTGCAACGCAGTGAGACCCTGTTTCAAAATAAAGAATAAAAAAATAGGGCTTGGGGTGGAGCTTGGGGGTAGAATGCCCCTGGGTTCCATCCCCAGTACTGAAAAGAAAAAAGAAAAAAGAAAAAAAGAAAAAGAAATAAATGGCAAGTTAATGTACTTAGGAGTGAGAAGTGTTCTGATGTTTGCAATGTGTGTTCAGATGGTCCAAAAAAATAGTATAGAGCTGGAAAACAAAAGCAAATACATCAAAACTGAGCAGTTTGCACGCACAAGGGAAGGGCGTACAGGTAGAGTGTATTTTTCTTTTTAACTCTTCTGAAAGTTTAAAATTTTCAGAATGAAGAAATAAGGGGAAAAATTATCTTTCACAAAATCTGAGTGAAGTGCTAGAGCAAATTAATTAATTAAGAGAAGGACAAAGGTCTCTGGATCAGGCCCCTCTCCTGCCTGCCGCCCTTTGGGACTGAGCGTTTATCCCCTATTCTACCAGCCAGGGCAGTCCTGGGCATGTCCCCGGTTGCCTCCCCCAGGTCTGCTGGAGACTGACCTGGGGGTGTTTCCATTAGGGGTCCCGCCGTAGCCCCTGACCCCCACCCCAGCCTCGCTTCCCCCGCCCACCAGGTGTCTGCCATCAGGCCTCCCGCCCCACCTCTGTCTAATTAGACTGAAGTAGCACCACCTGGCAGCCTTCCTCCCTGGGCCTCTTCACACACTCTCTTCCTTTCCCCGAGGGGCTGTCATGAGCTTCTTGTCAGCCCTGTGGCCTCGTCCGCTGAATGCACCTGTGGACTCCCAGGTGTCTAGTTCTCGACTGTCATGGGATGGCTGATGGTCTTTGCAGACAGCAGGAAGGCCGGAGTGAGACCACCCTGTGCCTCTCCAGACACAGGTACCCAGTGGGAACACTCAATCCCCAGGGCTACTTTCTCTAGCGAGACCACCCGCGTGACGCAGAGCGTGCTCCCGCCCTCCCCACCCTTCCTAGACCCTTGCCGGACTCCTCACGTTTGCACTGTGGAAGTCGATGCCCACACCTTCCCTTCCCTGTCACCCCATGGGAACCCCTAGGCCCATGCACACAACTCTGCGAACAAATGTAAACTTTCCAGGTTAGTTTCATGATTTCTATTCTGGGTCTACTTAGGCAAGGAAGAAAAACCTCAGGGAGCAATTCCGATCTGGTGTCTCAGATCTAACTGTGTGCGACCTGTCACAGGGAGTTGTTTGTGCAGGGCCTATACTATAGCATATCCTATCAGGGACATGAAAGCTGCCAAGCACTGGGCGACTGTGTCAACCAAGGGACAGTCGTGCTTTGGTCTAGAACACGTTACAGTCATCCCCCAGTATCTGTGGGCAATTGATGCCAGGGCTTCCCTCATAAACCAAAACCTACAGCCAGGTGTGGTGGCACACACCTATCATCTCAGTACCTGGGAGGAGGAGATAGGAGGATTGCAGATTCAACAAATTAGTAAGGTCCTTAGCAGCTTAGCATGACCTTGTTTCAAAATAAAAAATAAAAGGGTCTGCAGGTATAGCTCAAAGGTAGAATGCCTCTGGGCTCAATTTCCAGTACCAAAATAATAATAGTAATAATAATAATTTGTATAGCTTGCTAAATTATCTTCTTTCACCAGGTCATAAACTCTTTGAGAGCAAAAACAAACAAAAAACCTGCAGATACTCAAGCTTCTTATATACAATGTTGTAATAATTGCATATAACCTACATACATCCTCCCATATGCTTTAATATTATTATTATTATTATTATTATTATTAATTTTGTGTGTATAATGCTAAGGATTGAACCCAGGGGCATTCTACCTCTGAGCTACACCCCCAGCCCTATTTTATTTTATTTTATATTTTGAAACAGAGTCTTGCTAAGTTGTTGATAGCCTCACTTCAAACCTATGGTTCTCCTATCTCAGCCTCCCAAGTACTGGGATTTCAGGTGTGTACTACCAAACTGGGCTTCTCGTATACTTTAAATCACCTTTAGATTGCTTATAATTCCTATTCTAATATAAGTGGCATGTAAATAGTTGTTATACTTTATTGTTTAAGGAATAATGACAAGGAGAAGGTTGTACATGTTCAGAACTGAAGTGTTTTTAAAAACTACTTTGAATTCATGGTTGAATCCACAGATGCAGAATTCATGGGAGTTTCTACAACTGACTGCCGAACTTAGCACTTCGGCAAATTAGCACAATATGTAGATACCCGGAACTAGGGATCATTCACATCACTTTCTGCTCTTGGTCCTGGGGCATTCTTCTCTAAAGTTTCCAACACTGGAGCATCAGAGATTCATGAAGGCAGATGGGGGTCACAAAAAGAGTCGTGGGCCTGACTTATTCACTGATGAGTCTTTTTGGCCCAACGGCTTGCTCACTTCTGTTTCCTTACCTGGCAGAACAAGGAAGCAGGCAGTCTCCTTCAGCCGTAAAACTCCAGGGTTATAAAATCCAATGGTCTGGGTTTTTTGTTTGTTTACATTGTTCCCATATATATATATTTTTTAGAAAATACCTCTTTAAACAGAGAGAGGAGGTGTTGAAGTTTTGCACAAATCTAGTAGTTCGGTTTTGAGGAGTGGAACTCAAGGCTTGAATGATATCAAAAGAACCTGGGAGAAATCAAAGGCCGGTGCACAGGGAGACACCTGCTGCACATCACGGTGGAGGAATCTTCCTTACTGATCTAACCCTCTGAGGAGTCCTCTGCAGACGTCTCGGGACGGCCCTGCCTCCACCCACATTCTAACTGCAGAGCCAGCCTGGTCTCATCACCTCTTGCTAAGTGTTTGATGATGCTACCTTTGATCTGGGCCCGAGCTGCCAGCTCAAAGTGCTCGTTTGTTTAATATTTGTCACACATCCGGAAATTCTGAAACCCAAAACAGAATAGAAGGCACACTCTAACAAGGATTTTTCTTTCCAGCCAATTAAGGTCATTAAAGAACAGTTTCCCAATTTAAATAGTTGCCTAAGCTTGGGATTACTGAGTCTCCCAGCAACAGGTTACAGAAAAGGTGGAGCAGATCAATCACGACCGAGAACAGAAGGGAAATGCAAATGTGCACGAGTGCAATCCAGCAATTCCTTGGACGGTGGCAGAGTTGAATCTGAATAGAGAGTGGAGTCCAAGCATGGGTCTGAGTGATGGACTGCGTACTCAGGTCAGCTGCAGGGATGTTGCTGACACTTTCTTTCTGGTTACTGCAACAAGAATAAAGTTGAGAATTTCAGCCCTGGTGAAGGCCAGAGAGAATAACAAAACAGAATTGTAAAATCCCATCCCCCCCTTTTACCAAATTTTCATTTCCGTGGCTGTGTATCTTGATAGACGGGCAACAGTTTCCATTCTTCTCCCAGCAGGGAGAGCACAAGGGATCATCTAGTTCTCTGTCTCCTCCCTCCTCTGGAGAGGCTGGACCCACCCGTCTGGTGGGCTGGGGAAGAAGCTGGGCACCCTGACTAGGAGATGGCCTCTCCGCAGGACACACACCCTCCGGGGTGTCTTGGCCACTCAGCGGGATCAGGAGGTGGGCTGACTTGTGCAGAGGAACCTCTGCTTGCCCAGAGATATGAATGACTCCAGGGGCCAGTTCAATCTCATTCAGAGTAAAGGACTAAGAAGCCTTCTGTAGGAGCACGATGCAGCCATGTCTCTAGTTTAATCTCATCTTCGGTCAAGCTGATGTTTCTCTTTCCAGTTGTCTGCTCCCATGTGCAGTTCATGGTGGGGAAAATACGTTATTTACTGCTGTCGCCACAATTCCATAATAAGTCAGCCACCATTTGCCTCAGGGAGCCCGGCTCATTCCGGAACTTAGTCTATAAATAAGGTTGAAGCCTGGCGCGGTGGTGCACCTCTGTAGTCCCAGTTCTTGGGAAGCTGAGACAGGAGGATTGCAGGTGTGAGGCCAGTCCCAGCAACTTAGTGAGGCCCTGTTTCTAAATAGAAAGAAATAAAATAGGGCTGGGGGGGGGGTGTCTCAAAGGTAGAATGCCCCTGGCTTTAATTTCCAAAGAAGGAGGACAAAGAGAAGAGAAAAAGGAGGAGGAGGAGGAGGAGGAGGAGGAGGAGGAGGAGGAGGAGAAGAGGAAGAAGAAGAAGAAGAAGAAGAAGAAGAAGAAGAAGAAGAAGAAGAAGAGAGGGAAAGGAGGAGGAGAGGAGGAGGAGGGAAAGGAGGAGGAGAGGAGGAGGAGGAGGAGGTGTTGAGACTTGGTATCTGTTTATAAGAATTTGCAGTCTAGGATTTTGAAATTCAATCATTTCAGTTTTAATTGTGTTCAGTTCTGCCTCAGTCTCCTTTTGGTCTCTTTGGATATTGTCATCCTACCTTCCAAATCAGTATTACCTCTCCAATATGAATTCTGGGGGAGTGATTTTGGTCCACTTTACATTACTGGCAGGCTTTAACAGCGCACAAAGAACAAATTTGATTGTGTTTATATTTAAACCTTCTTAACAAGGGAAACAGAAGGATTAGATTCAATAAAAACAGGAGCAGCATTCTGAATGTGTTTAAACAAGTTTTCCCTACTGATAAATAGAGCTATTGAGTATCATTTTAACTATGCTGACAAAAGACAAAACTAAAAAAAAAAAAAAAAATCATCAGTTCCCCTAAAGAATTTGTATAATTCTCAAGGCAAGTTCCAGCTGGATCCTATTAAAGAAATCAATCTTTTCTAGCAAATGACTCGTAAGACCATTTAAATCTATGAGGCTTTTCGGTAAATTTATTCAATTAAAAAGAGTTTTCAATATGTTAGCAAATATTAGATTACACAAAATATTCTTGCAATGTGAAGAGGAGAAACAGAAGACAGCACCCACCCACACCTCTCTCCAGAGACGGCCCAGGCGTCAGCAATGCCCTCCAGCCGCGGGCACATCTTTGTGCAGATTGATAGCAGTTATTTTGGTGTGCTAATGCTGACAAATTTACTTACCATTTATGATAATCACTCCTGCCGCTGTAGGGAAAAAGTGTTTTAAGTGCCTTGAGTATTGGAAGATTGCCTATGTCATCCTACTAAGGAAGAAAATAACTTCTCTCACAACAGGGCGGTTGAATTGCTGAAGATTCTGGGCCAGAGAGTCTTACGATTCTCTTATTAAACTCCAGTGACTTCTCTTGTGTCTGGAGTGGTTTCAGTCTCAGTTTGGGAAAGTGACATTTAAAAAAAAGGTGAATTTGAAAAGGTTCACCTTATAAACTATGCTTTGAATTTCTATTTGTGAAACTTTCATTTCTGAACTTTACAAAACATCATATTAGGAAGAATGTCTTTGTATTCCCATTCAAGAAGTATATTAAGAATATTATGAATATTTCTATTCAAGAAGAATTTTATAGAATATGGAGGTAGCCAGATGAAGGAGCAGGATAAGAGGAAAGATCATCTTTATCCCTCCCTCCTGGCCAGTAGGGGCAAGTCAGAACTGAACAGGTATATGTCATGAGACACTCCTCACTGGGAAAGAAAAGATATTAACCCTGCTTCTCTGTCTGTAATGAGTCACTTAAAACCTGAGGAGAAATCACTTCTTTCAGGTCTGAGGAACACAGTGAGTTTTTAAAATTTTTCAAAAAAATTACTGTTTTTCTCCTGAATATACTCTTTGGGTTTATGGAGCATTATGGTAGCACACAGCCCAAGGCCGTCCCACTAACTCATTCCATGACCTGAACGAGTTTCCTCAGCCCCATTACCCCTGTAGTATTGTTGCTCATGAACAACTTTATGTTCCATGGGCTGAGCACAGAGCTGAGCGCATAGTAAGTGTCCGTGACTTTTGGCCATTACCATCTTCTCTGTGACTAATTATATACCCTGACAACTCTGAAAGATGGAGAAGCCAGCATAGTAGCTAAGGCCGTGGATATCAGAGCCAGGTTTCCTGGACTTGCATCTCAGCCCTCACACTTCCCAGCTCTGGAGCCTTGAGGAGATACTGCATTCCTCAGACCCTGGACCCTCAGTTTCCTCACCTTTAAGTGAGATAAATAGCTGGGCATGGTGCTGCATATCTGTAGTCCTAGTACTTGGGAGGCTGAGACAGGAGGATCACAGGTTGGAAGCCAGCCTCAGCAAATTAGTGAGAACCTCAATAATTTAGTGAGACACTATTTTTCAAAATTAAAAATAAAATAGGGCTGGGGATGTAGCTCAGAGATACATGAGGTTCAATCCCCAATCCTACATACAAAATAAATAACTATGCTATCATGAGAATAAAATGAGCTAATAGATGTGAAACATGTCAACAAGTACATGATACCCATGACACATGATACACACATGATACACACATGATACAGTCCCTGTTCACTAATATTACAGGAGGGACATGGTTGATGGGGCATAGGAGAAATGGAAACTAAAAATAATTGAATGTTGGTGACCTGTTGCTCCTATTGGTGGTCATCTGATTCTCCTTGTGCCTTTACCAGGAGAGAACAAACTGGTAGTGTAGAATTCTCATGGAGACAGAATACTTTGGCAAATTGCCTATGTTCCAAACTTTGCTGTGGTTTGACCTTGTCTCCCAAAGTTCACATGTTAGAAACTTAATTCCCTGTGCAAGAGTCTTGAGGTGGGACCTTTAAGAGGTGACCAGTGATAAGGGCTGAGCCTTCATGAGTGGATTATTGCCATTACTGAGGCCCGGGTTCAGTGTCCCAGAGTGGGTTGGTTGTAAATATGAGTTCGGCCTTCTTGCTCTCTCTCTCTCTCCCTCCCTTGCAAATGTCAAGAGCCTTCTGCTTTCTGCTATGGGATAAGGGAGCAAAAGGGCTGTCTCCAGACACAGAACCCTGACCTTGGGCTTCCCTGCTCCAGAGCTCTAAGAAACAAACTCATGCCCTTCACAAGTAACTCAGGATCTGGTATTCTGCTACGGTAAACAAGATGGACTAATAATTCCCAGTGGGGTTTCTTGTGATTCTGGGGGAGAATCACAAGCTGATTCCCAGTCTCCTTCCCCATGATGCAGCCAATGACTTAGATCAAGCCAGTCAGCAGCACCTTTGGTTCATTTCCTCCTACCCTTCTACTTTGAGTTGGCTTTTCTTCTTAATCTATCTTCTGTCAGACTCAGAGATATGATTAATCACCAGTAAGAGATGATTCATCTTATATTAGCCAGCCCCCAAACAGTTGTCACCTTTCTCTGTAGCAATTGCATATGTGATGCCTAATTGTGATAAGAAGAGCACTTGATGCATCTGGAATCAGAGCCAGGGGAGTTGTTTGTATGGGTTGGATGTTCAATGACATTTAGATATCTCAAAGTATTGATTTGTGCACTCTTGAAACCAGATGGAGTCCTAAGGACAAACAGCATACTTAGGTTGGGGAGCTCTATAGAAAGCGTGGATGGTATCAGTCAGTTCCAGCAATGCTATAATAACAAGATATCCCCAAATCTCAGTAGCTTAAAACAACAAACCCTTATTTCTTCCCTTGCTGTGTGTTCATATCAGGTTGGTTGAGGCCTATTCTCTGTCATGTCCTTACTCTAAGACCTTGTTGACAGAGATGATGCTCCTCTGATGACAGAGATGATATTCTTTGCAATGTTATTAGTTGCTATAGCAGAAGAAAAGAGATCTCTCTAGAGATTCTAGTTAAATCTTCCAGCCTAGAAGTGACACATTATTTCTGTTCATAATTTATTGACTGGGGCTAGTTAAATACCTTTATTCTAACCCCAGGAGAGTCAGGAAATGCAATTTTACCATATGTCTGAAAGGGGAGAGCCAGAAATATTTGGTAATCAGACCTAATCATTATTACCTTGATCTCTATGGGTATTTTTTTCTCTGTTGTTTGAGATCTATAAGTCCTTTTTTGATTGACTGGTAATGCATGAACTTTAATAGATTCAGTTAAGTTGCAGTCCACTAATGGAGACCCAGGAGGTCTTTTGTCATTGTTAGGTGACATTGCATCCCTCTGTCCTGATTCATCATTACACATACAATAATGTAATCCTCAAATTCCTGGAGGATGATAATATTGTTGGTTAGGTCACTGAGCCCTTTGCTTGTCTAAGGCGCTATCGGTCTTTCTACCTCCACCCCTTATTCCTCAAATAGTTGGAAAACTTTACTCCTCTGAAGTAGATTATGCAGCTGGCCCAGTTGTTCTCAAATAAATTTTGTTCACATTCCAAATAAAAGAATTCAAAATTGAGTAGAAGCTACAGAGATTGCCTCCAAGTCCCCAACCCCCATAACCTCTCGCAAAATATCAACATCTTACTCCAGAATAGGGTGACTGTTACTGTCAAAGAAACTACATTGACGTGTCATTATCACCAAAGCCTACAATTTACACTAGGGAGCACTCTTGGTGTTGTACGTTCTTTGGATTTTCACATGGCCCACCGTTTACATTAGGGATCACTGCTTGTGTTCTACATCCTATGGATTTTAATTTAGTCCACAGTTACATTAGGGATCACTCTTGGCATTGTACAGTCTGCGGATTTTCGCCTAGCCCACAGTTTACATCAGGGAGCACTCCTTGTGTTCTACATCCTATGGATTTTAATTTAGTCCACAGTTTACATTAGGGATCACTCTTGGCATTGTACAGTCTATGGATTTTGCCTAGCCCACAGTTTACATCAGGGAGCACTCCTTGTGGTCTACATCCTATGGATTTTCACCTAGTTCACAGTTTACATCAGGGAGCACTCTTAGCATTGTACATCCTATGGATTTTCACCTAGTTCACAGTTTACATCAGGGAGCACTCCTTGTGGTCTACATCCTATGGATTTTCACCTAGTTCACAGTTTACATCAGGGAGCACTCCTTGTGGTCTACATCCTATGGATTTTCACCTAGTTCACAGTTTACATCAGGGAGCACTCCTTGTGGTCTACATCCTATGGATTTTCACCTAGTTCACAGTTTACATCAGAGAGCACTCCTTGTGGTCTACATCCTATGGATTTTCACCTAGTTCACAGTTTACATCAGGGAGCACTCCTTGTGGTCTACATCCTATGGATTTTCACCTAGTTCACAGTTTACATCAGGGAGCACTCCTTGTGGTCTACATCCTATGGATTTTCACCTAGTTCACAGTTTACATCAGGGAGCACTCTTAGCATTGTACATCCTATGGATTTTTCACATGGCCCACAGTTTACATTAGAGATCACTCTTGATGTTGTACATTCTTTGGACTTTACTTGCGTGCTCCATTGTAGTGCCATGGAGAATAGTTCCACTGCCCTAAAAATTCCGTGTATTTTCCACTAATTCCTGATTAATGATCTTTTCATTGTCTCAGTGGTTTTGTCTTTTCCAGGATATCATATGCGTGAAACCATACAGTATGCGACCTTTTTGATTGGCTGAATTCACATAGCAGTATAAGTTTAAGATTCCTTTGTGTCTTTTCATGGCTTGATGGCTCACTACTTTTTAATACTGAATAGTATTCTATTGTCTGGATGTACCACAGTTTACTTATCCGTTCACCTATTGATGGATATCATGAATGTTTTCAAGTTTGGGAAATTATGAATAAAGCTCTCCTAAACATCCAAGTGCAATTCTTATGTGAATATTAGTCTCTGACTCATTGGTGTCAATACCTAGGAGCACAATTGCCAGACCATATAGGAAGAGTATGCTTAGTTTTATAAGAAATTATCAAACTGTGTTCCCACCAGCAATGAATGAGAATTCCCATTACTTCACAAACTCATCAGAATTTGGTGCCTCCAGTGTTTTGGCTTTAATGAGATTGGTAAGTATGTAATAGGCTCTCACTTTAATTTTCAGTTCACAGTAACATGTGATGCGGAACATCTTCTCATGTGTTTATTTTCACCTGTGAATTTTCCTTGTTGAGATGTCGGTTCAGGTCTTTTGCCCATTTTTAACTGGGATGTTAATTTTATTCTTGTTTTAAGAATTCTTTGAATATTTTGGATAACAGTCCTTTACCAGATATGCATTAAAACATATATTTTCCTAATCTGTGATTTTTATTTCTATTCCCTTTAGAGTATCATTCACAGAGCGGACAGTTTTAATTTTAATAAAGTTCAGTCTGTCCATTTTTTTCATAGATGGTGGCTTTTGCGTGACATCTAGAAAGTCATCAGCAGAGCCAAGGTCATTTAGATTTTCTAAGAATTTAATAATTTTGCATTGCCCATTTTGGTCTCAGATCTTCTTTCCATTAATTTTTATTTTAATTTTTAAGCTAGCTTCTTATGTTAGTCAGCTTTACTTGTGTTTTGCGTGTGGATGTCCAGTTGTTCAGAACCATGTATTAAAGAGATGTACCTCTGCTTCTTTGTCTACGATCGTTTGACAATATTCATGTGAGTGTTTTTCTGGACTCTATTCTGTTTTATTGTTTATTCTTTCAGCAGTGCCACATTTTCTTTATTATTGTAGCTTTATAGGAAATCTTAAAGCCAGATTATAACAGTCATCCAACATTGGTTGTCTTTTTCAACAATGTGCTAGATATTCTGGGTGGGGGGAGGGGTTGCCTTTCATATAAATTTTAGAATCAGTTTGTTGATAACCACAAAATAGCCTGCTGGGATTTTGACTGGGATTACACTGAATATGAAGATAAAATTCAATTGACATCTCAACAGTAACAAGTTTTCCTATCTATGAACATGGAACGACTCTCCATTATTTAGTTCATGCTTTTATCAGAGTTAGTGGGTTTATACCAATATATTTTATTTTGAGGGGTGTTACTGTAAATGATAGTATGTTTTTTTTATTTCAACCTACGCTGTTGGTTCCTAGTATATAAAATATAAATAACAGTTGTAGATTAGCCTTAATTCCTTCAGCCTTGCTAGAATCATTTATTAGTTATAAGAAGTTAATTTTCTATTGTTCTATTTACTTTTCGTCAATTCCTTAAGATTTTTTATGTGAACAATGATGTCATGTGCAACACTGTCTAGCTAAATTTTAAAGCTTCCTGGGTTGGTTTGTACAAAAGCATTCTCAAAACTTCCAAAGAGCTGAATTTAGTCTTCTGTTGTCTTTTGGGGGCAGAGAAATCATGTTCTTCAATCAAAACCTGAGGAGGGCCACACCTGAGAAATAAAGACAAACCAGATGTGAGTAAAATATCAACCCAATACGGCCTCATTTCAATCCCTGGTTGTGGTTCCGTGAGCAGCCCCTAAAGTTATGTGCCCAACAGAGGAAGGGGGTGCCATGACTGGTGAAAGACATTATCTGAGGTCTCCATGACTCTTTTATACACATGGTCAATTGTGTAATAAAAAGCTACAAGATGTGCAAAGAGTCAGATGAATATTATCAATAGAAGAATAGTAAGAAAAAAAAAAACAGAGTAAAAATCCCAGTAAGTAGAAGCAAACTTAGAGATGATTCAAACTTTAGATTTAACAGACAACAAAAAGAAAAACTAAATGTATATGAACCTAGAGTTATCTCAAAATAAGCAGATGATTAATATAGAGGAAGCCGTTAAAATAATTATATATACATATAATTCATATATACATATATAACTGTAAAGCTAATAGAGGTGATATTTATACAATGACACACCATTAAGCAGTGAAAAGTGGAAGCAAGGAGATAGTTGAAACTCAATATATTATCCCGAGTAAACAAATCCTGTACAAAATAGGATATATTATATAGCTCCATTTATATGACGTGAAATAAATAAACCTACTGCAAAACCAAAATTTAGAATCATGGGTTTCTCTGGAAATGTGAAAGGAAAACTGATTCAGCAGTTCCACTCATGAGAGAATGGCCTGGGTGACAAGGCTTTCAGTCCTGTTGGAGGTTGGATTATCCAGTTGCAAACACTTGTTATCAAATGGTGTATTGAAGACTTATTGATAGCTAGGCCCATGGACACACATCTGTAATCCCAGTACTTGGGAAGCTGAGACAGGAGGGTTGCAAGTTTGAGGCTAGTTTCAGTAACTTAGTGAGACCATGCTTCAAAATAAAAAATAAAATAGGGCTAGGGGGTGTAACTCAAAGGTAAAAAGCCCTGTTCAATCCCCAGCAACACAGAACACATGCACAAATAAGATGTGTTCATGGCAGTATATATAATATGTATATAATATGTAGTGTGTATATATATATATAACATTTAAAAACTATAAATAAAATTGAATTATAATAATTGTGCCTATCCTTAAGTGATGAAGGGTAAAGTGTGTTGGCATCCTTAGTTTCAAGAAGCAACACAAATTTGCTTTTTTCATATTTTTTTGATCCCTGGACTTGGGAAGAAATGTTCTAAGCACCCATACTTTGTCATCGCACTGGAGGCCCAGACCTAATGTTTTAAGCACCAATGCTTTACTTATTTGTTTCATGTAGAAAGCATTGGCTGAGTACTTAGTATATATTGGCCCTCTGCTTCTCCTTGTAGATAACTAAGTTGAACAGATCTGCCCCCTTTCCTTGCTACAGCTAAGGAGCCAGCAACTTCACTGTGTCCTTCTCCAGAATCTGAGATGAGCTCACTGCACAGAGTAGGCAAGCGATGTGAGGATCATCTGATAGGGACGACCTACCACCCGGCGTTTCTGTTTATCCTTCCATGTGAGTCAAACTGTTCAGAGCACCTGACCTCAGAGCCACATCCTATGCCCCACCTTGATTCCAAAGTCCAAAACAGAGTACAGGACACTTCTGTATGTTAAGTTCAACACATCTGGATACCACGCCCCCTGAACTGCCAATCACATTATACCCAAAGAAAGTGCCAGAATATACACTCCATCTCCACGAAGTCCTGTTGTGGCAGTTGAACCATCTCACGCCATTAAGATGCTCTAAGTGGCGGTAGTAACGCATCTAATGAAATTGACTCCGCGTGGAACTCCTGCCCGTGACAGTCAACAACGAGCACTGGACGAGGACAGCGGAGGCTGAGAATAACCCAGAATAGGGCTGTTCGGCCAGGCCAGTGCTCACAGCTTTGACGGCTGGGCTTTTGAACCCATCTATAGACCCGCTGTTCTAGCAAAGGCCTGCCGATGGTAGTTTAACCTGACTCAGTTTTCTTGTGTGTGTGAGACAAACTCAGAAGAAAATCATATGCCCGTGATATTGGATTTTACCTACATAATTCTCCTAGCTCTTTGAGTTAGCCGTGTGTGTGTGTGTGTGTGTGTGTGTGTGTGTGTGTGTGTGTGTTGGTACTTCTTAATTTCACTAAGCCAGGATTGGGGCTGAAGTAGGTGATGTTTCTAGAAGAAACAGACCACTTATTGGTCCCAGGTGGCACCGAAGCTTTTGATCCTAATACAACCATTTTTTAAGCAATGCTGGGGACTTGTAAAATTGGTCATTTTATTACAGAAATACATTATACTTGGGCTAGAAAATGCCCTCATTGGGAGCTGCCACCTGACTGGTCGACAATGCAGTCAACTTTTGCAGTCATTTTCCAACCAAATAATATATTAGATTTTTAAAGCATCATTGCTGGTGCATTTTAGGGAGTGAAAAAAAATTCATTCTTTACTTATAGTAAGACATACCTTAGCACATGTGGATAAGAAAACGATTTTAAAAAGCCACAGTTTATTTTAAGTGACCCGAATGAAAAACATTGCTAGTTCATGCATTATTATTAACAATCCTCCAGTGCTTTTCAGTTGTCACTTGTTCGTTATCTCAGTGTCTTGTTTGATCCTTGTAACAGCCATCTGTGGCAGGGGGGTCCACCACCACACTTGCCTGACTGCCAGATGAGAACATGAGTTTCTTGGAGCAGACACGATCAAGTCGGTCTGGAATCGGTGAGTTTCCTTCCAATGGATCTCTCTGGATTATTATTCAAGACTCTTCCTAATATCAGCAACTGCACCTCTGGAATTCTTGAAGGAGTCAAGTGGTCCCAGGTTTTGTAGATGAGTCAAGTTGTTTTCTTCTGGGTCAGAGGCAAGGGTGTTGGATGGGGATAGAGCAAGAAGGAGACAAAACAGACACTGAGAAGACCCTTCTATTTTTGCTTCTTTGTTTCGGGCCGATGAGAACATGGCGAAACCTGAAGACCACCAGAAGCACTCCCCCTCATCTGTTATTTTGCTCATAAAGGACCGGGGCTTTTTAGTGGCCAAACCCACTTGATCACCATCTTTTCCAGTGGAAATAGTTCTGTTAAGAGCTGTCTTTCTCTATGAGTGTACCTTTATGGAGCAGACCAGAGGGAAAAGTAATTGAATTTAATAAAAGCTGTTCCCAATATAAAACCACAGGGAAATACATTTAACTTCAAAGCCAAGATGCATGGTTCCTAAATATAATTAATTGCCTGGCTGTTTCTTCCATCAAATCTCAATTTGACAGTAAAGAAGTGAATTCCTTGGCATGTCTTACTTTATAGTATCATGAATTCTCCATTGATGGTTATGGCTAGATGGATAAAAAGTCACTTTCAGAAATGTCATTCTTTAGATTTATCAAAGTTGCTATAGCTGTAACTTCTTATCCCATCTGCTTAGGAGAGCTAGAAGTGGTGTTAGGTAATCATAACCGAGTTATCAGAGGTGAAACGTTTTGAGAATGGTACTTTCTGCCCCTTGACCTCTTCTCCATCTCCCTCTGGAAATCTTTCCCCAAAAGAAAAAAAACTATCAGGGAGAATTCTTCTCTACATAGCCCCATTAAGATAACACATCTTCTCTGGCCCTTGTTTGTGCGTGCGAAGGGTTTGTTCCATGCAGATTTGAAAGTTACAAACCGTGTTCACCATTGTCTGATCCCACAACTGGGTGAATGCGTCTAGCTCAGTCAGATTAAGAAAACGTGAGGTCAGTTAGTCACCAGAGCTCTGGTCTCCATGTTGTGCTCCCCTCAAATATATATTTTGCAAATATGACCCCCTAGGTAGGAGTATTAGGAAGAGGCGACCTTGGGAAGCAATGAGGGCAGAGTCTTAATGAATAAGAGTAGTGACCCTCTTAAAGCACATTAGCCAAACCCTATGTTAAAAGAAAAAGAAGGGTCTGCAGGTGGAGCTCAGTGGTGGAGCACCTCTGAATGCAATTCCCAGTCCTATAGGGGGAATAAAACGAGGCCCCTGGAGCCTTGCCCTCCATCCCTTTCACCCTGAGAGGATGCAGCAAGAAGGTGCCCTCTATGAGGCGGGAGTGGACTCTCCCCAGACAAGAATCTGCTGGCACCTGATCTTGGAGTTCCAGCCTCCACAACACGGAGAAATGGATTTTGTTGTTTCTAAGCTACTTGGTCTGTGGCATCTTGTTATGGCTTGCTGAACAGTCTCAGACTCCAGGATATGCAGAGCCCATGGCCCACATAGCATTTGCTGATGGGGCTTCTGACCAGCCTGCCAAGCCTCTGTGCTCTGGGTCAAAGCACCGTTTGAGATGGCAGGTTACTGGGGTCCAAGGAGAGGCTCCTTCTTCTGCTCTCCCTCCACGAGAGCGCTGCATTTTTTATTCTGTGACACTGAGTAAGGAGAGAAGGTGGATCTAAGAGGGAGAGCTTGCTGTGAGAGCTGAGCCAGGACAGGACCTTTAGCCCAGACACTCTCCCCAGGGCCAAAGCACAGAGCGTGCTCGATGAGCTGAACGGAAATCTGCCGAATCAGCACCGGTATTTTGAGCATCGCACGTGCTTATGAGAGAGTTTTCCACCAGGAAGCAGCTTTTTACCAAACCTTTGCATCTAGAAGTGTCTCTAAGAGAACTGACGGACAGTTGGAAAGAAGAGGTGGCATCATAAACAAATATATCAGAAATGGATGATATTGCCGGGCAAGGTGGCGCATGCTTGTAATCCCAGCGCTTGGGAGGCTGAGGCAGGAGGATGGCACAGGTTTGAAGCCAGCCTCAGCTACTGACTGAGGCTTCAGCAACTTAGTGAGACCCTGTTTCCAAATAAAGTATAAAATAGGTCTGGGAGTATAGCCCGGAGGTAGGAAGCCCCTGGGTTCCACCCTCAGTACCACCAAAAAAAAAAAAAAAAAAAAAAAAAAGAAGAATATCAATCTTCCCACAAAATGTGAGAGGAAAAAAAACGATACGTGTGAAAAGATCAATTTCAGGTTCTCCATAATAGTCAATATTAAAATCATAAAAATGCCCAAAAGAAAAGCATTGCTTTTAAGTAGTACACTTGGCTGGTCGTATAATAATGCCATTATTAAAATGGTAACTATAAAGGCTGGGAAGAATGTGGAAAAGAGTTTATGATATGATATAAAATTTAAAAACACAAGTATATGCCTAGATGACTAGAACTATGTAAACGTGTTTAAAGGGAAAAAAGAGAAGTAACTATATACAGACAATTTATGTTGTGGTAGTGAAGTTATAGGTGGTTTAAATTTCTCCTACATTTTATTTCATGGGTATGGTTATATATAATGAAATGATATATTAGAAAATTGAAGCTGCCATTAAGTGTTTATTAGTATCTCTTTACCAGATACTTGTAGCTCGAGGTTCCCTTTATCCGAAGTTGTCTGCTGGATTTTAGCCTCAGCCCAGAGGCCAGAAAGGTCTGAGTATGATTGGAAACGCATTACTTTCTCCACTTTCCCTGAGGGCCAGACAGGCCTTCATTTCCCCCTGTTCACGAAACTTGGCATTCTTGGACTCATCGAATCTCCAGCTGGCCAGATGAATCAGAAATCAGAATGCACCTCCCCTGGATTTTTTTTTTTTTTTTTTTTTTTTTTTTTAGCAGAGCAAGGCTATTGGGATGGCCTGCAATTATAAAACACCATCTGATGATTCATCTTCTCTAGAAGGAATTTATGGTGAATAATTAGGAGTTTGGGGGGACGAAGAGTCATTGTGATTGGCCAATCTAACTCCCCAGATTGCATTTCTGGGCTGACACAGTGTGCCCTCAGACTAGGGGTATGCTAATAGGGCCCTGAGGTGGTCTCCATCAGATTGGGAATCAGTGTGCCCCAGGTCACCCGGCTTCTGCAGCACAGTCTAGGCCCAAGTGGCCAGTGTGCCCGCTCAGAGTCTGAACAGAGAATGGGTTCTCTGATGTGAGCCCAAGAGACTTGCAAGAACAGGAGGAGGTTGTAGTGGCCATTAGATGCCTGCACCAGGCAAGCAGATCTTGGGATTTCCAGAAGGGCGTGGCATCATCTGACCCTGGGCACTGGCCTTCTGGGCCTCGCCCAGTATGTCCAGCATATCAGATACTTTCCCATTGTGAAGCCTTTGCATCTTCTCTTCCTGACTCAAGGGAGACCCTTCCCCTTTCTCTCCTTTATGCTCGCTGTGTCTCATCTTTCCCTGGGTCTCTCTTCCCCAACTAAAGGGAATGAATCCTCCCATTTGATTTTTCTACCTCCTTGTCTCTTTTTCTCTCTCTCTCTTTTTTTTCCCGTGCTCTTGGCTACAGTAAGTGCACTTTTTATTTACTGGCTTGAATCTGTCTTGTTTCCCCTGGTGTAGCAGCAGCCAGGGCACTGTGTGGCACATAGTAGGGACTTACAAAGCACCTGTTTGTTGTGTGACTGGGTAAGAAATGGTGAAACAAACAACTCTTATGCATTCCAGAGCAGGGTGCTTCTTGGAGGGCCAGGCTTGGCACACCCAGGCACAAAGCTTGCTGCTGCTGCTTGGTCTTGATGTTCTCTGAGTCACAGATGGTCCGATCACCTGAAAAATTCTGTTCCCTAGATCTCAGAAAGGGAGTGGTGGAGACAGAGGGAGCCATTCATCTTATACTTGCTGGCCAGAAGGCTGTTGGACCAACAGGGTCCTCTGCCAATGGGGAGGGGGAGGAGGGAATTGGAAACCGAGCTGAGAAAATTGGCAAGCCCACACAGCAGAGGCTCATGTCATAGCCTCCAAGGACGATTGAAGGTGATGTAGCTGTGGGGGTACCAAGCCCGGGTTGGAGGACCAGACCCGAGAGCCACCATTTGACCTGTTTTTAGCCATGGAGGGAGAAAGGAAGGTGCCCCTCCTAGAGTGATCTCTGACTCAGGGCTGCCAGAACCCCGGCCAGCCTCCATCCTGGGAGGAAGAGCAGCCATCGTATTTCTTGCTTATGACTCTTGATCCAAAACCTAGTTCTCTTGCTATGTTAAGTTTTTCAAGAAAGTCTTTTGAAAGCTTCTGCCAGCAATACTCATATTTTTAGACAAGGTGAGATTGGCATTACTTGACTTGTGCTAAGCAGAATTTGAATTTAAATGATTTTCTCTGTTCAATGCATAACCCAAATGACAAGAGAAATCCCACCTCCCAAGTTCTAGACTCGTCTGCTTTCTGAGTTGAGTGCTCTTTTGGAAGTTGGGAGCTTCATGAGGTTTTCTAGCTTTCTAGCCTTATAAATCAATAGGCAAGTCTTCCTTGTAGAAATGATCACATCATAATTTATTGAGCTATTCTTATATTAAAACATCTAGTTGCTTCTTTATTTTTCCTTTTCTTCTTTTCCTCCTATAAACCACCCTGTCGTGAACATTTTTGAATGTATATCTTTGCTCACCTCCCAAGAATCAAATATAATGGGAAATATTGAAGTATGTTATTATAAAACAGAGCATGCACATGAGTATATATTAGAAATATGTATGGATTAAAGAATAAGTATAGGCTTAGCATCTGTGAACTTACCACCCAGCTCAGGAGTGTATGATTCTGGGTCTCACCTGGGTCATTGGGAGACTGCAGTTGAGACTCAGGTCCTGGGTCCCGGGTGTCCTCACCCCTTTGAACCCTGCAACCCACCCCTAAAGGCACCTTGTTATCCCTCAGAGCTCAACCCTCAGCCCCACAGCCAAGTAGGAACAATCATGGAAGCAGATGGAGTAGGGCAAGGACTGGCATGATGAACTATTGATGGTGCGAGGGAACAAGCAGGGTGTCCTTTGAAAGACTCCACCTGGTCTTAAAGCACGAATCTGAATATGTGTTAAGGCTCCAAAACCAGCTTCTGACACTGCGAAAGAACAAGAGCATTTAATAGTAGTGATATTAGCAAAGTATATGTGTGTTTGCGTGCCTCTTATGTATATTATTTTGAAATTTTTAGAATTTCTTTTCTTTCTTTCTTTCACTTTCTTTCTGTACTGTGATTGAACCCAAGGGTATTCTACCTTCAAGCTACACTACCATCTCTTTTTATTTTTTATTTTGAAACATGGTCTCTCTAAGTTGTTGAAGGTCTCCTTAAGTTGCTGAGGCTGGCCTCGAACCTGTCACCTCCCAGTCTCAGCCTCCCAACTACTAGGATTACAGGTGTGCACCACCACACCTAGCCAGGCCTTTCTTCTTGAAGAGGTACATTCTCTCTGCTCACTGTGGCTTCCTGGGTTGGTGCATTGGTTGTTCTTTCCACTTGCACATGTTGATGGATATTAACATATTGTCATACTCCTGTTTTATATAGAATATAAATATATAATTCATACATTTCATGATTTACATATAAACACATTACATAATTATATATAATCATGATGTGTTAAGCTTATGCACTTTATATATAACATTAAAATTTTATATATTTGTGCTCAATTAAATATCTATTTAATATACAAATGTATAATATAAATTAATGTGCCTTGGCATAGAAGTTGTGGCCGGCCAATCTTAAGGCAGCTGAAATGAAAACAAAGCTGGGCGATTAAGAAGGAAGAGGTGGGGTTTTGCCCTTCTGCTATGCGATTACGTGAACACCAGAGCCATCCAGGTAGGGCCTCCTCCCTGTGCACATCAGCCCTGCAGAGCTTGTAGAGCTGTGGCCTTGTTAATCTAGAAGGCTGTGCAGATGGACTAACTGAAGCCTTAGTCATTATACTTAATTGGGCGAGTGGCCCTCTGAGCTGTCTATAAACTGTGTGTTCACAGTGAGGTAATTAATAACGCCACTTCCTTTGGAGAGACATATCATTAGCCATTATTTCTAGAAACACGACATTGATCTCTTTATTCAGAGAGGTAATTGCAGGTTTCTGAAAAGAGTGTATGGTTTACCCAACAATTCCCCACAAATGACATCATCTCTGAAAAGTAAAACCCGCAAAATCTGTCATTTTGAATCCATAGCTGGGATTTTGTTCCCTAGGTGGTAAAAGAAGACTTGGAGGGGGGGAAATAATGAACTATTTTGGTATGGAAATGAGAGTGGACAATGACATCCATGTTTTTAGATGTCAGTGATTTCTTGAGGAGTTGTTTGAAGGGGTTGGGTTCCTGCTTAGTCGGATGATAGCAAGAAGTGAAAGGAAGTAATGATTTTAAGAAATCTTTTTTAAAGGTTTAAAACTGCATTCAAGAACAGTTTTCCCATTGTGTTTTCTAATCTGCTTACAAATGCACTTGATTTCAACATTAACATGTGAAAACCCATGCATCTCCTACTCTAATTCTTAAACTGGAAAAATAGAAGCAAAGAAATGTAAAAAACGTTATAGGGCTTGACAATTCGCATCGATTGGACACCACACTGCTGAGCAAGGTTCCGGTGAGAACTGCGGAATCATTTTTGCTAGAGTCTCTAGCTGATATTATCACCGACAGTTATACTTTCTTGGTTTACATTAAATTGAAAAATAAAATCTAACTATACCACATTTAGTTCTTTTTTTTTTTTTTAAAAGAACGTGATAAGGTAATAGCAGGATTAACGAGAAACAGGACATTTATTCATTTGGATTATTTTCTTTCCAGTTTCAAGTCCTTACCTGGTTTTCAGAACAACACGAGTCCATTTGAGAAAGGAGCGGTTAGCAAATCAGAGCAGGTAGCCTGCTGAAATCAACTGCCAGATAATCTGCCTCCAAATGCCTTCCTGAATTTTACACTCCGGACCTCTCAAGGGTCGATGCCTTTTTCAAATCACAGGCTTCCAAAGTGTCTTTCTTCTTATAAACCTGTTCAGAACTAGGCTCCTAACTTTTTGGAGTAGAGTTCTATATGGAAATAATAGAATATCTAAGCTCCAACTCTTTAACTTTGCATTTCTGTGTACTTTAGATGGGCCACTAAATTTGTAACATGCTGTAAATTAATCCGTTTCCCAATCCTGTTTTCTTGAAATCCACCTGTGTCTAAAGGCTCTGAGAAGTCCTGTACTGAAGTAACTTGCTTACCTTTGTTTACCTGGAGGTTGGTTGGTTGCTTTAAAGCTATTTGTTATTTTGATTTTTCTGTATATTTCCTTAATGTTTCTAATAATGGCCCAACGCCAACTAATTTCACTTTTTTTTTGTGGTACTGGGGTCCCTGGAAGCCCTTCTACCTCCGGGCTATGCTCCCAGACCTATTTTTTATATTTTTATTTGGAAACAGGGTCTCCTAAGCCAGCGCGACTGACTGGCTTGGAACCTGCGCGATCCTCCTGTCTCCGCCTCCCAAGCGCGGGGATTACAAGCGTGCGCCACCACGCCCGGCTAATTTCACTTTTTAAAAATAATCTCTCTTAACAACCTATAGAGTTGACATTTCTCAAAACCCCATAGGAAACACGGGGTGACCCCATTTTACCATCTGTTGG
Source organism: Muscardinus avellanarius (assembly GCF_963383645.1). Lineage (NCBI taxonomy): Eukaryota > Metazoa > Chordata > Mammalia > Rodentia > Gliridae > Muscardinus > Muscardinus avellanarius. Next base: position 149,517,674 of record NC_137789.1, on the reverse strand, counting down.
ATTTCTCTTCTTTTTAAATACACAAGAGAATAATTTGAATATGGACTTACTGATTAAGTCTGAAAGTTTAAATTTGGAAACTATGAACAACACAGTTTTGACTTCATTTTCTAGACATAAAATAATTTCATGATTAGTCAAAGCTAGCAAGATGATGTTGACAAGACTGGATTGGGAATCAGTCCATAAAAAGGAAGGAAACAACAGTTTTCATTGACGAGTTTAAATCTGCATACATTCAGGTTCACGAAAATAAATTCACATTTTTAGGAGAAACGTGCTGAAAGAAAATGTCTTGTTTAAATTTTAGGTTCAAATAAGTGACGGATTTAAGAATGATACTCCAGTGCCTAATTATTGTAAAGATAATACTGAAATGTCATTCAGTGTCTCAATACCAAACGGGCAGACTTGAATTGGATAATTTGGCATTTTAGGGTTTGGAGACTTATGGATTTTAAAAACATAATCTTGTGATGAATTTGGGTAATGTTATTAAAAAACCACATCTTAAATATCTGTGCTGTGTTAAATATATTCAATTTATTAGTACAGTTTTCTGTTGGATTTTATTTTTAACCTGGCAGGAGCACATGCATTTTAATCTAAATTTAATCTAAATGCTCAAATTTATCTCCAAATGCTTTTACTTAATTATGCAGATGCATTTTGCTAATGCAGTGAATAACTCCATCCAAGATTTACTTTTGATGCCTCATTATCTATAAGAATGAAAAATCCTTTGATTAAAAAAAAATCACTCCCATTAAGAATAAAAAATACCATTTTTCTCTTCCACGTCCAGCCCCCGGGTGTCCTTATTCATTCACCAATGGGACTATGCTGGGGAGGACAGGGTGGGGGACACTCCAGGTGGAATCCTGAGGCAGCATTGGGGGAGAGGTACTGCAGAGGTTTCTCTAAAGGACAGGCTTCTGGGGTTTATTAGTTTTAGGGCTATTAAAATACATTGATAAATCTAATGCTTTCCTAATGTCTTGTATTATTCTATGTGTGGCAAATAAACACTAGAAGTCTTCTAAGGGGTATTTAAGTTAAACAAATAAACTCTGGCTACAGCAAGTTAGTGGATCAAGATGGTTTTTGTCTTCCCTTTCTTGCCTTGGCTGGGCCTGATAAAATCAGAAACTTCTCTACCCTTTGGATTTTTAAGTAGGAAAGAAAGACCAGATTAAGGCCTGGATGCCTCTCCCTGGGCCCACTGAACCCGAACCAAGTGGCTGTGGGTTGCAGGAACAAGGGTCCCTTTGTCGCCTTCATTAATCAAACCCACTAAGCCACATGAATGGGGAGCATTTTTTAAAGTAAAATAATTCACTAGAATTTGGATGTGTTTCTCTTTAATTAGTTTGATGAGTCCCAAGTCTGAGGACTTGTCAAACACCTGGTATTATCCCCACGCTACTGACCTGGAGTGGGGGAACCTGGGAGAGGCACAGGAGAGGCAGGTGGACTTAGCTGAATGAGAGACCCTTTCTGTGCAGCCTGTGCTCCAGATGAAAAGGATCATTACCACAATGATACTTCTAATTATACTGTCATTAGGCTGCGTCTTCGGTTTGCAGTGGTGGTGGTGGGGGCTTGCTTTCAGACAACATGATCCAGGAGAGAGCGAAAGCCCCAAGGCCCGCGAGGCGTTTAACCCTTTCCCCAGACACAACGGAACTTAAGCCTGCAAAGTTGAGCTTGAGGGCTTGAAATTTGCTGTGCACTCTTTTCCCTGCCTGGCAGGTGAAAGGTGTCAATGTCAATCATACAGATGTTGCCGCTGGGACTCTCACCAGCGAGGGACTCCCCGCCTGCACAACCTTGGCATTTGTAGATCTCATGTTCGAGGTTTCACTCAGTTTTAGCCCGCAGGCTACAGTTTTCTGTGGAAGGTATCATTTTAACCCTCTTTGCATGACTAGAGTGCAGGCAACCAAACATCTGATATTCCTAACTAGTGTAAGTCTACAAAAGCAAAAGTGGGTACTACAAAACTTAGAGGTTAGAGCAGTGTAGTCCTGGAGCGCTGTCTCTGAGTGGTAGACGGTAGGAGATTTGATCTCTTGATGGGCTTGGATTTGAATCTCAGCCTCATACCTTGAGAGATGGATGGCTTGCAGTGCAAAGTTTCTAAGCCTAGTTTTTTCTCATCTGTGAGATGGGCTAAATAATATTACCAGCCACAGGAAGCTGTTAGGAGGGGGGAAATGAGATGATTCACTAGGAGTGCTAAATCTCACTTGCAGACATTGTAGCCAGCACTTGAAAAATGGTTGTGAAGTCAAAAAAAGTCTTCTTAAGGTGAATGGGCACCATTCAGAAATTACCAGCCTGTCAGAAGCTGCTGTCTATGCTGTAATGAACCTCACTGACCCAGTCTCTATTTCTGGGGTCAGAAGTTAGTCACTTTCTGTAGAATTCAGTGACAGTGTGTCTAAAAAGGCTGGGTAATCAACTGAATTCTTTATTTTCTAAATCTGCCTGTCTGCTTTGGACCAGCTCATCAAAACTGTTTTGGTATAAACATACAATAAAACACATTTTTCCAATAAATGTTTTATGTCGATGACATTTGGGGAGCGAGAATGATAGCGTTAGAAAGAATTCCTGAATATTTTCAGGACTTTATTCTTCAGAACAATGAACCATGAAGCCCCAAATGGGGTCATGGATTTTAGCGTGAATAAATCCAATCTTGTTGACATCTTTTAAAAACTGTATCTGCCCCAGACTTCATTTTTCTCGGAGAGAGATTTCAAAAAAAGACTTTATTTCATATAGTCTTTGTACATATAAGTGGATTTACATCTAAGATAAAAATTTGAACTATTTGGAAAAAAAGCACTGTTTATATTTAAAGTATTCTTATACTTTATTGCTATTCTTTTATAAGTCTGTGTTGAACAATAGTCTAGTGAAACCACAATTTAAACTATTGCAAAATAAGTCAGTCTTGAATTTCACACTTAAAGGGTGCGGATTTTTCATGAAGCGTAATGGAAAGCACATATTGGAAGGATTTATTTTGCTGACAAGTGCCAATGGAGATCCACTGTGGTAGTGTCATGGGGCAAATCTGAGGTGAGCAAGAAAGGGGGTGGTTGCTATCGAAGGTCTCACACACACTCACACCCATACACACACACACACACATACACACATATACACACCTATGCAAATTTTATGCAAAATAACATTTGCCCATATATGCATATAAACACATTTCAGACAGTGAAATAGATATGAATGTATCCCAGATGATTATTGACCCCCCCAAAAAAAACATTAAGCCATTGTTGTCCTGTATTTTTAACTCAGGAACTGGGAGTTTTATTATTATTATTATTATTATTATTATTGTTGTTGTTGAAATTATTAGCATTGCTATTTGTAAATCCTTCCTGTGATTATCATGAAACCTACACATTGCGTGGGCTTTGGCATCACGCTGAGGTCAGATTATTACTAACTCTGAAGGATAGCTAAATCCATGAGCTAGTTAATTTCTACAACCATTAACCATTGTAAAGATGACATTGTATTGCTATGAATTTTAATTAAAATAGAAGACTTTGTTTAATCCTTTTATTAAAAGAGCTCCCTACAATGCAAGTAAAAAGTTTATGTAAGAAAGTGGTTAATTTTTGAGATGTTTGAATATCTTTTTTGTTCAAGTCTCCAAAACGTAGCCCTCCATCAATCCGTTTTTCCCTTAGAAGGCAGTTTTCCACCTATTTTGTACAAAAAGGAGAGCTAAAAATTTGCTTTAAGTGTAATTAGGGGCCTAAAATGTATGGGTGCTCTCTGAAAACTCTATCTCCGAGCTCTTTTGCAATACAAGTTAATTAACTGGATTTAGATATTTGCAAGATGATATATTTAATGGGATTACTGCTCATATAATGTTCTCAGTGACTGATTTGCAATCTAAGCTCACGGAACCGAGTGCTGAATTTCCAGCTCTTTGAGAGTTAATGTTGTGTTAAGGAAAAGTACAATTTGAACCTCATTGTTCATGAATAGGTGAGTTATTCCCGTGAAATGGAGCCGGGCCCTACATGGGCTGCAGCCGGCAGATGCGTGATCCCCAGCGCGCAAACCATCACATTCCAGCTACTGCCCCAGGTAGCTGGATCCCCACACCTGAACTCCTGACAAGTTCAAGGCAATTGTGTGTCTCGTCAAAATATAATGGCCCATTATTCACAGTCTATCTCCCAAGTGGGATCAATTAGATGCTTCTGCTCCCCGGGCTTCAAGATAAACACTCATGTTTTGGTTGGTCGAGAAGAGTTAAAATGAAACCATACATAACCACCCTACACCCTCCAGACCTGGCCATTGTGAATGCCGAATGCCCCAAATCCATCTTTCAATGCAGGCATTCAAAATATTTGTGACCATTTTATCAGACTAGGTGGAAAAGTAAGTGGTAATTTGTGGGGAAGAAAGAAGGACGTCAGCAGAAAAATGACAACCTTCTTAAAAAAATAATAAAACCTTCCTATTCATCTCAGCCTCCGCCTCGCCCGCTCTTTTCTGGATAAGCAAATTTACTTCTGCCCGTCAGTGGGTTCACTCGAATGTTCTGACTGCAGTTGGCCGAACATGACATCACTAATGGATATAATTTAAATCTTTGTAATCAGGGGACTACTGTAAAAATAACATTTTAACCAAAATGTTAAAACTTTTATTTAATGTATAAATATTAGCTCAGCCAAATCACTACAAGGAGAACATTTCAATTCTTCCTCCGCTGGAAGGTTATAGAGATACACATCCACTCTCTCTCTGCTTGGACCTTAGGAGAGGGAAACAGCAGATTTTGTAACTCGTCTTCCAAAGATTTTTCCCAGGGATCCAGAGCTGCAGGCTGTACCTTGTATGCTGGCTTCCTGATCACCACGGAAGCCCCTGAAGCAAAAGAATGACTTTTTTCCTGTACTTTGATATTGGAATTTAGAGAGCTTTTCTGAAATATATACACAGTTTTCCTGAGTCTTCAGCTAGGTGCTCACAAAGGCAAGAAGGGAAGCACAAATGGAAAGCCGTTTGAATACCGGTGTCAAAGTCAGAGAGCAGAAAACAAGTGCAGAGGCTTCCGGGTTATTTAGTTTAAATTCTCTTTATGCAGGAGGTGACAGTTTTCCAAGAAGGTGAAGCTACTTGCAGGGAGGGACAGTTAGCGCCAGGGTCTCATCTAGCCCCCGAGGCCCCTGGGTGGGTGGCCAGGCTGGGGGGAGGGAGAGAGCCAGAGGGGGAAGGAAGGGGTCTGACTTCTACTCTTTCTTCCCTAAGCCCTATCAGATCAGACAAAGCTGGGGTGCTGTTCTTGTAGCTACCCTCTGCTGGCACAAACACCTGTGCATAGGAAACCCTTGCCACAGTTGGCTGGGGACTTTGAGGTCACTGCCTACCCCCTAGCCCTGCAGAGACTCCAGGGTCCCTGGCCTGGCTCATCGGGGACTGTGTCACCCAAATTTACCCAGCAGCTGAGGGGGTTTCTGCGCCCTGCCCCTTCTCTCCCAGCGCCCTCGGCCCTCTGCTTGCCTGCACCAGCACGTGTGTTCGGCTCCAGAGGTTCACGGAGAGAACTATTTTCCTACCTTATTGAACTTATCCTAAGTCAAGAGAATTGGATTCAACCTCCGCCCTTTTCACCTCATTAGCCTCCACGGTTCCTTAGATCTCGGCTCAGTTTCCAGCACTCCCTGACCTGCCCAACCAGGTCAATCCCTGTATCAGAGGCCTTGAGAGCCCGCGCTATCTCTCCTGTGGCGCTTGACCGAGGGGCGGTTTCTTAAGCGTTCACCAAGTGCGGATTTTCCAGCCTGACTTTCCATTTTGAAGTAGACTCACAAGAAGTTGCGACGTTAGCAACGAGAAGCCCTGGGTCCGCTTCACCAGGATTCCTCCAGTGATCACACGGGATGTAACCAGGAGGCCACTAGGGTATCCTCCTGCTCGTGAGGTCAAAGCCAGACTTGCCTTTTCACGGTTTTTACATAGATGTGTGTGTGTGTTATTTAGTGAGATTTTAGATTCTGGTGACTGTCACGGTGAGAGTACAAAACTGTCCCTTTACAATTAGGAAACTCCCATGCACTGCACCTTCGTTCTTCTACCTCTTACCAGCTTGAACCCTGGAGCCCGATCTGTTCCCCATCACTAGAATTTTTATTTTGCTAGGTTATATAGATGGAATCAAGTACAAAGTATATAACCCTTTGGCAATGGCTTTTTGCAATAATTTCCGTTTCCTGTTTTTGTTTTTGTTTTTCAGTACCAGGGATCGAACCCAGGGGCACTCTACCTGTGAGCTGCACCCCCAGCTCCTTTTATTTGTTTATTTTGAAACAAAGTCAAAGTCTTGCTAATGTGCCGAGAGGGTGACCTCAAATCTGTGATCCTCTCGTCTCAGCCTTCCAAGTACTAAGCCTGGTTGCAGCATAATTCCCTGGGGATCCATCCAAGTTGTTTGCATAAATCAATAATCTGTTCTCTCTTTTTATTGCTGAGCAGTATTCCTTGGTATGGATTACAGTTTGGTTTTCTCTTCACTTGTTGAAGGGCATTGGGTTTCTTTTTCACTTTGGGGCTATGTGAAAAAAACTCCTGAAGACATTCATGTATTAGCTTTGTGTGAATACACTATTTTTCTTAGATACATATTAAGAAGTACGAATGCTAAATTCTATTAGTATGTGTTTAGAGAACTTGCCAGACTGTTTTCTAGTGTGATGGTACCATTTTACACTCCCATCAGTAATATGAGATCCAGTTGCTCCAGATTTTCAGCAGCACTTAGTTTTGCTGATGTTTTTATACTTTTGCAAGTCTAATAGGTGTGTAGCGATCCCACATTTCTAATTTGCATAAACTTAAGTCCTAATGATGCCAAACACCTTTCATGGTGTGTGTGTGCGCGCGCGCGTGTGTGTGTGCGTGTGTGTGTGCGTGTGCGTCCGTGCGTGCGTGTGTGTGTGTGTGTGTGTTGTGCTTGGAATTGAATGGGGGGGCATTCTACCTCTGAGCTCCTCTCCCAGCCCTTTTTATTGTTTGTTTTGAAACAAGGTCTCACTGGGTTGTTGAGAGTCTTTCTAAGTTGTTGAGACTGGTCTCAAACCTGTGAACTTCTAAGTACTTGGATTACAGGCAGGGGCCACCATGCCCAGCTTCACGTTCTTATTTGCCGTCTATATATTCTCTTTAGGAAGATGTCCGTTCAGAGAAAAAGTTTGTTTTTATTGAATCTTTTCTCTCTGCTATGGATATGCTTTTTTAAAATTATTTTTATTGGTGCATTGTAGTCATACATCTTAATACACTGACCTTGATGTAGATCTGTACGTAGACACCGGATGGTGGAGGCGTACATGCACACGTCACTCACTCAGCCCTTCCTCAGTTCCCACCCATTGCCTTCCTGGGTGACAGCATGTCTCTAAAAAACACTTCACCAATCCCAACTCACAAGTAGTTTCTTCTATTTTTAATCTAAAAGTTGAATATTTTAGATCTATGCTATTTTTAGTTAGTTTTTATATAAAGTGTGATGTTAAGGTGGAAGTTCATTTTATGCTATTGTTATGTTTTTGGCTATAAACGTCCAATTGCTCCAGCACCATCTGTTGAAATAACTGTCCTCCTTCCACGGAACCCCTTCTGTGGCTTTGTCAAACATCAGGAGGCTGGTGGTCATCAGTTGTATGATATGGGGCTTTGGTAATGTTTTGATTACTTTATTTCCATTAGACTCCAGGAGGGCAAAGACCATTTATTTATTATTTTTCTCACCATCGAATCCCCAGTATCCATCACAGTGTCCAAAACACAGTTAAGTGCACAGAAATACAAACCAACTGAGTTAATAATAACATAACACACTTGAGAGCGGCAGAGAGCTCCTTACATTCACTGTTGTCCTTATCTCTGTCTTAGGTGGTGTTTCAATAAAAAATAACAAGGTTGGGGCAAATCATGAGTACTCACTTATTTTTCAGTGTGTTTAACGATAGCTCAATCTAGTCCATTTAAAATTTTTAAAAATTGTTTAATTTTTTGGCGAGTCTGGGGGTGGAACCCAGGGGCATTTGACCTCCAAGCTACACCCCCTGCACTATTTTTTATTCTTTATTTTTGAAACAGGGTCTCACTGAGTTGCAAAGGGCCTCACTAAGTAGCTGAGTCTGTCCGCGAACCATGATCCTCCAGTCTCAGCCTCCTGAATGCTGGGGTTACAAGCGTGCGCCAGCACGCCCGGCTCTAGTCCATTTTTAAAAAAAATTCTCTTTGCAGGAAAGTTGCATTTGTCTAACTTAGATTTACTTCATGACCGCATGACTACAACTTTTGAAGTGGACCTGGGGGCAGGACATACATATGAAACATTTTTAGTTCTCAATGGTCAGTTCCATGGAACAGTCAGCAGACTGCTTTACTGATTTTACAAGTTACTTATAACCACAGTATAAAATATATGTTCTTAAAACCAATATGTTCTCGAAAACTAGGTTCAAGGGAAATAGATTAAATTTTCAATAGGAAGGTAGAGCAATGAAAGAAAATAGATATTGCTTATAAAACACATTACAAGGTCATAATGTATGTGGTCTACTCCCATATGCTATATTGGGTTAATGGGAATGGTAATTTCAATCTTATTCTGGTCTTCCAACTAAGGAAAACAGAAACTCATAAACCTTTTATTAAACACCAGACAAAAGAAGGAAGACGGATACATGAGTGAGAAGCTGACCAAATTGGAACTGGTAAAAACAAATTCCTGTTCCCCTAGAATATTAGTTTGCATCATGCTTTTATTTCTATGTTGAAAGTCACTCATGCATGTCACATTGAATTAAAATTGATTACTAAGAGCAAGAGAACCAAGATAAACTTGTATTATATTCCAAGGCTTTGTGGAGTAGTTCATGATCAATGCTGAATCTGACATTGGCTGCCAAAGAGTGACATAGTATGCGGTAATTTAATATAATAATTTCAGAGCCATTGTTAAATGATATTGGGGGAATATTTGAGTTTAAGTGGGTTTCTTGCCATGCCCGGCTCATACATTTTTGGTTAATGAATGAAAACTGGGTTTATTCAATGAGTATAACAGTGTTGTGCTAAGCACTGGGTATGGAGTTCTGAGCAGGAGGGTGGATGGACCAAGCCCCCATAGAGTGCCTACTGTGTACCATCTCACATATGAGGCGGTTTCCATGCTGCCCCTTGCGTATTTCGCAGGACTCTTGGGATAGGTGGTATTTGCAGTTTGCAAACGCGTGAGCCAAGGTTTAGAGAGGTTGAGTAACTTCCTTGGGGATGAGATTGGAGCCAGTGACTGATGTCAAAGCGCTCTCTGTTCTGCTACATCACACCAGTGATAATCGGGGCTTCATCACTGGTCAGTGCTGTGACCTTTCCTTTTCCCCACACCCATTTTTTTTTAATAAAATGAAGTTTTATTTTAGATGACTAGAGTGAGGATGTTGGATAGTGTATTTTGAAAAGGGCACCAGAGTTATTCAGATCCAACTCCCGCTGGGAGATGGCTCCTTCCTATCCTATGACCTGTGGTCCTGGCATTGGCGTTCAAAGGTGGCACTAAGTTCTTCAGCTCACTGGCGTTAAGCGAGGCTGACTACCAGAGGCAAAACACTGTTGGGCTGCAATGATGACATGACTTTGCCTTTTACAAATGTTTGATTTGTAAGGGTGACGTCTCCAGTTAGGATAAATGGCCTTAATAAGGGCAAGATAAAGGATGACCTGGATAGACACAGTAGGGAATGGTCACATCTGTGAGGAAGATCAGAAAGTCTTCCTGAACCGGTGGGATTTGAAGAGCAGATGGGAAGATTTCAGCAGACAGGAGATGCGGGTGGAGAGGGGACTTCTGGTGGAAGGGATGCTCTAAACAGACACCTGCGGGTACAAAGCACCTGGAAGACTGGAGGCAAGACAAAGGGTCTGGCTTCAGAGTGGGAAAGTAGGGAGAAGAAGATGGAAAGGGAAGCAGAAGTCTTTATGGCTGGTTTTCTAAAAAAAAAAAAAGATGAAATCCATTGACCACTCTTGGCAGAAAATGAATTAGGTATGACACTTGACTTGGGACTAAGTAAATGGTGCATGAAGTAGACCTTGGATCCAGGCAGGAGAGAACAGAACACTGGGTACAATGGCAGCCCAGGTAAGCACTCCTCAGGCATGAAGGGGACTGATGCAATACAGCTTCGTGTGAAAGAGGAAGAACGGTAATAGGATCTGGGTACTGAATGTTCCTAATAACTATTTGGATGAATGAAAGATGTGCTTCTTGAAATATATTTGTTCACAGTATTAGTTATCCACACACAATTTTAAGCAACAAGGATTAAATGAAATTGATTCTTGCTTAGCAAAAAAATTAAAATAAGCCAGGTGTGGTGGCACACCCTTGTAATCCCAGCATTCAGGAGGCTGAGACAGGAAGATTGTAGTTTGCAGACAGCCTCAGCTACTTAGTGAGGCCCTTTGCAACTCAGTGAGACCCTGTTTTAAAATAAAGAATAAAAAATAGGGCTGGGGGTGTATCTTGGAGGTAGAATGCTCCTGCGTCCCATCCCCAGTACCGCAAAAAAAAAAAAAAAATTAAAATAGACCCTCAAATGGCTTGCAATGAATGCAAACAGATTAGTTCATGAACTCACGCTTCACTGTACAGAATATCCCAGCTATGTGAGAGCATCAAAGAACTGGGAGTGGGATAGCTAATTCTAATGCCCCCAGCTTTCAAAACTAGGACAAGGGAGCTTCTCTAAAACCGGAAAGAGTCTGTATGTGGATGAGACGGAAGTCTGTGTAGAGGAGAGGTACGCTGGTATGTGCTTTAAAGGGCACAATCCCTTCTGGTGATTTGAGCAACGAGAATGGCCGCCCATGGAAATATGCGTGCACAGGACGCTTGGTCTAGGCAAGGCTGTTGAATACAGGATGCCGTGACAGAGGAATGAAAAGACTAATGATTGTGTGTGTGGCATAAAATGCCCAGGGGCAACCTACCTCTGAACTATACCCACAGCCTTATTCTTATTTTATACTTTTTAAAATTCGAAACTGGGTCTTACTAAGTTGCTGAGGGCCTTATTAAGTTGCTGAGTCTCACCTCAAACCCGCAGTCCTCCTGCCTTGGCCTCCCAAGTACTGGGATGAGATTACTGAAAGCTAAAGGCAAAATTTTGAATTTAATCTCTCAGAAAGAAAGAATGAATGAGAGAGAGGGAGGGAAGAAGAGACAGAGAGCAGAAGAAGGAAGAAGAAGAGGAAGGAAGAAAGGAAGGAAGGAAGGAAGGCTGGCCAGCTTACTGGCTAGCCCTTTGGCTGTTGCATTTCCATAAACTGCACCTGTGCTCCACCACGTTCACATGCTGAGATGCCTTGAATGGAAGTCTGTAAAGATTCACCTTGCTCCTAGGGGGCAGCCCTCACTGTCTGGCCAGAGGGGGTCAGCAAGACTGTGCAGGAGAGAGGGCTTGTCCCCTGCCCACTTCATACCTTCAAACAAACTCCACACCATCATTTCAAAGAACCTAAAATACTGATTCCCTGTGATTTCCCCTCCCCAAAGTCATACGCTGCCAAGCCTTCCTAGCTGTTAACAAGGCGCTGACTCTCCACACAGTCAGAGATAACGATTCCCAATCTCATTTTTAAAAGGAGCAGGAGAGAGACAGCCACTATGGGGCCCATAGGAAAAACAAAATAACCCATTAAAATTCAACACAATACCCTGGATTCCTGTTAGTCTTTTCTGAAAAGAGAAACAGGCATTGGTTACACAAAGATAAGGCCAAGATGCTTAACAGCAGGTAATTGAGAGGCTGAGCTACAAGTACGAGGAGGAAACGGGCCAGTCCAGAAGACTTTCGACTGGCGGGGGAGGGAGAGCACATCAGGTCCACCCAGCATGCATTCCAGGTTGTCCCTCTGTCGCCACAGATTTAAACAGACCCTTTAGTGTCCTGGTGAATTTGCATCATGAGATGTCAGGAAAGAATAATCCTTCAGTGTATTCACGAGCCAGCGAGCAGGTCACCTCTGCAAGCAAATACTTTACAAATAATACTAGCTGAGTTCCGCCTCTGCCCCAAGCAGGCGCACGTTGACTCCTTCAGAGCAGAAACTGAAAAGCTTATATTCAGGGTCCGATAATCTGAAAACAAGTGTACTTTTGTGTCCGGGGAGGATTCTTTTCATTGCCATCAATTTCGTCCATCGATAGACTGCTTTACTCTCAAGTTGCCCTCAGAGCTGGGACCCCTCCACAGGCCACGGATCTTAATTTAGAAGGAGCTGAAGCTGAATGAACCGTGTGTCGGTGCTGGCTCTCCCCGCCGTCCTGGGGACTCTGATGGCCGGTCCCCTTGGCGACCCGCTCTGACTTTCTGGAAAGGAATCAGTGACTTCTGGGCAATATAAACTCAGCTCTGTTGATAGTATGTTAGCTAAGCGTGAGAGAAACATGCTTGCACATTCACACAGCTACACACACATATCCATTTACACGCACACACCCACGCACACCCATGCATACACACCCATGACAACTAAAAGCTGGCAGCTTGTAATTATTTTCTTCCCGGTGGTGGGTTTTCTGAAGATGCCATATAGCTGTGAGCTAAAGTCTGCTGAAATTGGGGGGAGGGTTGGCTTTTTTTTTTTTTTTTTGGCAATTTTTTTTTTCCAGTACTGGGGACAGAACCCAGGGGCATTCTACCTCTGAGCTACACTCTCAGCCCTATTTTTTAATTCTTTATTTTGAAACAGAGTCTTACTGAGTTTTGGAGGACCTCACTAAGTAGCCGAGACTCTCCTTGAACCAGCGAGCCTCCTATCTCAGCCTCCCAAGTGCTGGGATTACAAGTGTGGGCCACCAATGGCCAACTGCAATTTATACTCTTTAGGTACTCAGAATCCTGAATGGACATCTAAGACTGAATCTGTGAGTTTTTTGTCTTCACTTTTTGTTCTTATTTCATCTTGTTTTAGAATGTTTTTCTTAGTAGTTAAAGGAAGTAGCCACTAGAACTATCTACGGTAGAAATTTCTACTTTTTACATGTGTAAAAATCACACACATCTGTTATTTTCTTGTTAATTATGAGTGGATTGGGGACTTCCCATGAGCCAGCATGGGGCTAGGAACCCCATCTACATGAACCCTATCCACATGATCACTCAACTTGTCTATGGTGAAGGCAGGAAAGTCTGGTAACCTGCTCAGGTGAACAGCTCATCGATGGCCATGGACACAGTTCCAAAGCCATGAGCTGCCTGGCATGTCATTATCCAAAGGGGAATTTGAAAACCTTGAGTTTCACCATTTGGATATCCTAGCTTATGATTCAGAAAGAGGAAATAAAGTTTTTTGTCCCCATTATGTTCATTACAGGTGCATTCTTATAACCCCAGTACCTGGTAGGCTCAGACAGAAGAATCTCAGGTTCAAGGCCAGCCTCAGCAATTTAGCAACTTATCAAGACTGTGTTCCAAAATAAAAAATAAAAAAGGGCATGGGGTTTATAGCTTGGAGGTATTATGCCTCTGGACTCAATTTTCAGTACTAAAATTAAAAAAGGAAAATTGAAAAGAAAAGTATAATAAGGAGGTGATCAGGTCAGGAGGTCGGGGCCCTGTGGACGGGATTAGTGCCCTTATAACAAGGGCCTGTGTGTGGTGGTTCCTCACCTTAGCAGAACCTGGCAACACTGGCACACTTATCTTAGACTCTTAATTGGCTGAACTGGTGTTTGTAAGCCAGCAGTCTATGGTGCCTTGCTATGGCATCCCTGGCTGAAAAGACAGCAGAAAATCTTCCTGGGCAGGTACCAGGTGTGAAACTGGCCACGAGTGATAACTTGAGAAATGGGCCACATCCTCCCAGATAAGAAAAGCAGAGGAAGCGGTTTTGGTGGGGCAGGGGCTCAGAGCGGACCCTTCTTCCTTAAAACTTCCAAGAGATCCCAGGGCTGGAGGGAAGTTTGTGTGTGGAAGTCTAGAGGCGCCTCCTCCTTTTTTTTTTTTTTTTTTAACTCTCTTTGAGTTAAAGAGAGTTAAAGGGTTCAATGCGTGATCGGGGAATAAGCTAATGGCCTGGATTAATGCAGAAATTAGTGGCCAACACTTGGGGAGGCTTCAGAGAATGCAGAAAGGCAATGAGTAGCCTGTTTGTCCCCAGTTACATCCCCAACATTGAACACGACGCCTGGTTCTTGGAAGACGCTCTGCAAATATTAGGTGAACAAATGGCTGGAAGTCCAAGAAGACTCCCAAGCACTACTGGGAAGGAATTTATTACTTTGGCTACTTCCCTACCTGCCATGGGAACAGGCACCGGCACTCCTGGAGAATCCAGAGGTCACACAGAGGTAGAACAGGGGGGCTCAGAACACAGGGGCCCAGGCACCAGCCTCCTCCCCAGCCTCCTCTGCACAGGCTCTCAATTCCTCCACGCCGAGTGGGAGAAATGCTTGCCTGAGAGCCCCTGAGTCAGGGTATCCCCACAAGGGATCCCGGGAAACCATTTAACCTTTCAGCTCCTCAGATTCCTCACTCAAGAGCAAAATAGGGAATTAACAGTGACCTCCAGTCCCAGCTATTATGAGGATTAACTGAACTAGACTTGCAAGGGCTTTTGCAATTCAGTTTTTAGGCCTGAAGAGCTGGGCCAGGGAGTGGGGTCACGCAGGGGGCCTTTGCTGATGAGGAAAGCTCCCCACAGTATTGCAGTTTCAAGACAGAGCTAGGTAGGGTCAGACAGAGGACAGGAGAGACCAAAGCAAGGGAAAGAGGGAGGGACAGAGGGGGACCATGGCCTTGTTTTCAGTGGTCCCAGGCAATCTATTCTACGTGAGTGGGAACTGGGGTGTCCTGGCCCAAGTTCTAGCTTGGGCTATGACTCAGCCAATGACTCTGAACCTCAGCTCCCCATGGAAGTCGGGGTACAGTGATTGAATTAGACGCAGAAAAGAGCCTGTTCAGAATTCTCAATTCATGGCACTGACATCTCCCAAATCTAAAGGATAGTATTAAGCCATTCCACATCCTAAATCCATATCTCCTCTTTGATTGGATAATTAGAGCTTTCCAAATTCTTGAGTCTTGAAATATAAATATCAGCAGCAAATAAACAAAGTGAAGCCCTGGAACTAATGACATAATTCCCTCCAAACTTGCTATCCTTTTTGTTTAAAACAAGATAAAGAACAAGCAGGATAGGAATGCATAACTTGAGCTCCCTCTTTTTGGATCATAAGCTGGAAAGCCTGCCAGGATGATGAAGCTTTGCTGAAGTTTTCCAAGTCACCTTTGAGTACTGATATGCCTGGGGCGGGGGAGACACATGGCCCCGGGGCTGTGCGCATGGCCATTGATGAGCTGCGTCACCCTGAGCAGGTCACCAAATTTTCCTGACTCTCTCTTTCTTCTTCTTAGATGAGTTGGGCAGTCATGTGGCTTAGGGTTCACGCAGGTGAAGTGCCAGGCTCTGTATTGACTCACGAGGACTGCTGACTCATTACTACTATTATTTTAGTATTGTTATTAATGGTACTCAAAACAAGGAATTCCGAAGAAAAGAGAGAAAGAAGGTCACAATAGTGACTGAGCCAGAAACCACAGTTGCAGTTTCTCAGTCGTGGATGAGAATAAATAAATGAATAAATGAATAAATAAATAAATAAATAAATAAATAAAAGGACTCAGCTAACGCCTCTAATAAAGAATGACCAGTTTGAGTATCCATTGCCCATGGTCTTGACACAGTGATAACAGAACCTGGGGCCACTCACCCTGCGAGTTGTCCCGCTGGTGGGCATGCTGCCACTCAAGGAAAAAAGAGGGCACAGTGACTCCGGTTCATCCCAAGCACCTTTCCAAAGGGCACATTATACAGTGACTAATATGAAACACGGTTCCACCTAATGTTTGCGGTGAACCTACTCATGGGTTTCCCTGCTAATTCGCCACCATATAAATTATGATAATGTTAGGCCTGTTTTAATGTTAATTATGACTTGCAAGAGAACAGCCCTAAGTTCGCAGCGTGAGACATGGCCCAGGCATCAGCAGAAACTGCAGTAGGTCGGCTTTCCTTTGAAGTCGGCACAAATGATAACTGTAAGTTAGTTGCTCCGGCAGGTCTAATTTGGGATGTATATTATACAGAGGGTGCATTAAAAAAAATAACTTCCACTCTCTATAAAGGCTTAATAGTTTTCTCTAGTCATTAGATTCAGTCTTCAAAATGCAATTTAAAACCCAGTAATAACTTTAATAAGGTTTATATTAGGAATCAATTTTTTTACTCGATATGCACATGAGCTCTCATAAACTAAGAGAGATTATGTTTCAAACCCTTTTCCCAGCTTCATCATTTTGTTGGAAAGAGTGGGGATTAGCAATCCTACCTCAGTAAACTTTTATTGGGAGTCGGCTCTGTGCCCAGGGCTGGGACAGGAAGATGGAAAAACCAAGGAAGCCTCCCGCTGGCAACTTGGGGGAGGAATCTGCAGGTGGGCTGCAGGGACCATCATGAAAGGCACCAGGCAGGGGAAGCAGGGAGCAGGGAGGGTCTTTGTGTGTCCAGCAAGAAATCAGGACATTCATGTCTTTCTGATCAGCGAGGCAATTTGCTCGATGGTTATATCCATGTTGGATTCCGAATCAGGCCGACGTTACCACACAAGAACTGCATGACTGGGGGGACCAAATGCCCAGTTCTGTACCCTAATTCCTTATTTTAAAACTAGAGGCACTCGCATGACTATGCAGGCCACGAACCCCCACAAGTGACTGGATACAAAGCGTCAGGAGCACCGGAGAGGGTCCCCTGAGCTTTAGCCTCGGGGGGTTGCTCTGATCAGAACCAGCACACAGAACCAGGCTGAAATCAAGGCACACAGTCCTGGAAAGGACGAGGATAAAGAGGAATGGAATATTGTCTGAGCTCCTACTACCCCAAGGGAATCACTGTTCTTATCTGGGGACCATCCTTTCATTAACCTCCTATTAATGATAAATAGACTCAGGAGTATCATTTCATGTGAATGGCTATTCTTTTTTCATCACTAAGCATTTGTAAATTGTTATTTAAGCACCTTTATGTTTTTATTTGCTTATCTTCCTTCCCCTGACCCCACCCACCATTGCACCCGGATCACGGGTCACTGACACCGACAATCTGGTGGCTCTCCTTCCACATCTTTCTCCACACTCCTGCAGTCTCTGCGAATGTGTGGAGAAAGGCTTGCGAGACTCTTTCTTTGGAAAAATGTGGTTATATATTCCCCATTTCTCTAGGTCTGAGCGTGTAGGTTTTATTTTGCCTTACTTAACATCATCAACCAGAACCTTCCTCCAAATGAACTTGTAACAGCTCCGACTTGCTCTTTTCAGGAATTATTTACCAACCTATGGCCCTGCTAATCCATTCAACCATTCCACTCATGATCCGCATTCAACTTGTCTCATATGCATGTATGTGTCTACAAGCGCAATCACAATTAGAATCAAGAAATTATTTCAGGGAATATTTTCCCAGGACTGGGATTGTAGGTTAGTGTGTGTAACTTTTTAATTTTGTAGAGGATTTGGAGAGGTCAGTTTAGGAGCCCAGAAAAATAGTCAAAGGCACAGGCATAACCTAAGAAAGAATGCACTCTCCCAGACAGATTTCCAAGTCTACAGATATTGGCCTAGTTTGACACAGAAGTCACTTGTTTTGTGTCATATAGCCAGTAAATGGTGGATTTGGATGCTGGTTCACCAGCCATTCCTCTTTTTTCTCTTCCCTGGGGACAGAGGAAGGGACCTTCGAACTCTGTCTTAAAGGATGACCAGAACATAAATGGTAGAGGGGGAGACAAAGGATTGTCAGGCAGGGTAGACAGCCGGGGCAAAGGCCGGGTAGGTATATAGTGCAGAACAAATGCAGGATCAGCAAACTTTCCTTACTGCTAAAGTCTGGACTCTAGCTCAAGATGGGCAGTAGGAACTGGTGAGGACAGGTAGGTAGGAGAAAGAAGTGTTTCTATGTTTAGGAGGTTGGGTATTATCAGGCAGGCTGTGAAGAAACTTGAGATTTTGAGTTGATTTTGTCACAGGAGAGCTTGGGGACATTGTGGAGCCTTGATGAACCTTGCTTGGGAGGCTGCCGGGGAAGCCTTCAAGGAGCCCTGAGAACGAGGGTTCCTATCATAGGCCCCAACAAGCCCCACCTGCTGTGGTGCTGTGTCCTGACCACAAGCCCAGGCACATTACAATCAAAATAACAGAGCCCAATATGTCCATGAAGGCCCCATCAGGACCCAGGAGATGACCAAAACACCCCCAATCGTCTTGTGATCACCGGACTGAAGTCATCATCACATACCTCCTCCCACCCACAAAAGAGGAGCCCCGCACTCCCAGAGGTGTCCCTCACTCTGGAGATGGCCACATTCTTCCCTGAATGCATTTCTCACCTTTCTAAATAAACTAGTCTATAGCTCTGTTCTCTGTCTTTGAAATTATTCTTTTCCAACTCATGTCCCCACCATGACCAAGATCACTCTTGTGTCAGGTGGCAGCTCAGAGGTTTCACTTACTAGAAAG
Source organism: Muscardinus avellanarius (assembly GCF_963383645.1). NCBI lineage: Eukaryota > Metazoa > Chordata > Mammalia > Rodentia > Gliridae > Muscardinus > Muscardinus avellanarius. The sequence continues at coordinate 149,499,024 of NC_137789.1, read as the reverse complement.
TTGGAGGTGGAGACGTCAGGACATTCCAAGGTCAAAGCCACAGGACTTGTTTGCCGGACAATCAAGATAGTCAATATGGTAAGTTCTCAATAAACAGTAAAAGAAGGGACCTCCCAAGGGAAGTGGCAGATGGGAAGGGTCCTGCGTGGACGTTGATCTGAGGAAGGCTCTGCCTGATTGCCGAGCCACTGGCTAATGCAATAACAGAACAGAAGAGACCTCCGTGGCTCTTAGCTCCACCACTTTGGAAGCATCTCCCCAAATTCTAAAGGATTATCTTGATCTCACATTTATGAAGAAGGATCTGTTACATGACGGACTATCTTTTATAGCCCTGTGCTCTTGGCAATGAACAAACATCTCAGATTCCCAAGAAGAAAGCCCCAGTTCTATTATGAAATTAATTTTCCACTGACCCAGGTCCAGAAGGCTGTATGAAAGATAAGTGTTGACTGATGTATGAAGATTTCCATCCAGCTTTGCAAAGTCTGAGATCTGCAAATCTGCAAGCAGAAATAGAGTCTTTCTGGCAAAAATATTAATACAGTACTTTGGTGTTACTGGGTGATTGCTTTTCAACACCTGGGAGGACTTTTAAATGAACAATTCCTATTTATATCTTCCTCCAAATAGGATTGGAACTCCCAGGCATCTTATAAAATTTGGAACAGGCCTGCACTGCCGAGTCATAACTTGATTAATCATATAGAAAGCGCAAGCCCAGGCACATTACAGTCACAGAGGGATCATGTCGCAAATGATCCAGGCACCTGAGCTGAGTGAAGGTCTACGTCCCAGGAGGGGTTCTAAAACAACAAATATGCAAAGAATGAATCCAGAGGATGGTCCTGAAATCGATGGCAGTGGGTGAATTTAGGAAAGAATTGGGAACTGAAAGATGAGAATAGGATGATAGAGGCAGGACCTGGAGGATGTGTTTCCATGGCAGCGGGCAAGTGGGTGGCAGAGAAAAGGGTAGTAACACCAGAACAGAACACAGAGGCATGCCTCACAGGATCTGCAGGGGGACTTGGGAGCTAATGCATAAGCCCCTTCTGCTTCCACATCTTACAAAGGAGAAAACCCACAATTTATCCAGAAAGTCAATCCAAAGCCCACTTCTCAACATCTGCTTTCATTTCCCCAGACCATACTTCTTGGGACCCCAGCCTGATTCTTTCCATGTATATACCAATGACCATGTGGGGCATTAAATAGATGTCAATTTTATTTCCACTTTCTACAAACATTGAAATGAGAGTGGAGGTCCTGAGAAATATTGAGGCACAGATTACTGAATCAAGGTGAATCACTCACCTTTAGAGATAGCTGCAGGAGCTCTTTTTTTAAAATTTGTGCTTTTGATAAAATGATTTTGAAAGATGTATGAATGCAGACAACCTCATTGTGATAGACAAAATAATAATAAAATAAAATAATAAAATAATAATGTCCTTCAAACATCCACATCCTAATCCTCATTGCCAGTCAATATATGGGAAAAAAGGGAGGACTAAGGTTTTCAATAGTGCAGTGGACTGAAAGTTTTCATATGTCACAGTAGTGAACATATGACCACTCTTGGAAGTCCCAGGTTGGTAAAACCAAGCCTTGTGTGGTTTTCAGGAGAAATACTATTCATATATCTATACTTTTATTGTTGCATTTTAGTCTCACATCATAGAGTGGTTCACAGTGATAGTGACGTACATACATGCACACAGCACCTGGTGAGTACTTTCCAAGCTCCCTCCCCTCTCCCACCCTTCCCTACACAGAATATTGACATTGGTATTCTCACATGTGTGTGTAATGTCAGTGGAAGTGATTCAGAAGAAAACCTTCAAGGGAACCAGTGGTGTGTTTTATACCTCTACTCCTCCTCCTACCTGGATATTCTTTGCCTCTGTGAACTTGAACTTGACTTTCATGTCTATAAAATGTTGATAGTAGCATTCATGCATGTAACAATATAATAAAATACAATATAATAATAGTCCTTCCATTGGCTTTAAATGTTAGTCCTGGGCTTGGTGTGTATTATGTTCTCAATAAATGGCAGCTAGTGTGTTTATTAGATAGAAATACTCACTATTGAGAGGAACACAATCTCTGAAGCTAGGATCCCTTTTTAATGAGCAGAATAGATTAAAGTGAAGGATGTTGGCCATTTGTATGTGAGAGAGAAATATATTTTCCTTTGGTAACTTCCAGCTTTCCTTTGTGGAATGAAAATGATTTTCAAAAAGGGAGCTACAAGACTGAGCTCCACGGGGCTCAGTGGCTCTCTGCTGTCTCAAGAATTGATTCTCTTGCTATGGGGCTGAATTCAAGCACAGCATCCGGCTGGTGTCCTGTGCCATTACTCTCCTGAATCTTGTTTCTCGTGGCTTGTATTATTCCACAGGAGGAGCTGTGTAGTGTGGTCATGTGCTGGCCATGGCCAGGAAAGGCGTTGGAAGCCAGGTCATAGAGGAAAGTTGCCCAGCACATCCAGCTGTCTGTACTGTTCACACTGTGTGGGGGATACATGGCGACGTACAGGAACCAAAGGTGAGCTGTTCTGAAGGAGTAAAATCTAGTCTGTGAGCACAAATAGCTCTTCAGTAGGTATTTAATTTCTTAATGGCATTTCCTGTCATCTCCTATCTCTAGCTCAACCTGCGAGACCTTCAGTGCTGTGTCCCTTCTTTTCAGACCGATCGCATTCATGAAACTGCTGGAAACTTTGAAGCAGGCTGTTCGCCGAGCACATTGCACTGGTCTGGGCCTGATTACACATAGCCAGCCACACCTCGAAAATTCCTCTGGGATCACATCATTCTATTATGAAATCGGGCTTTTAAAGTGCTGGAGTCAAGTGGCAAAGTCAGTGGCTGTCAACAGCCTAAGACCTGGGGGAGCATGGTTTACTGGGTGAGGTTGCTCTGGAAATTTCTAAATGGTCCCATCTGTAATGAGGGAGGAGGAGGAGAGTGAAGAAAAAACCAGAAAAGCTGGAAGGTGGGGGCACAGCACCTGGGCTGCAGGACACTCACATGTCTTGTGATCTTGGTATCAACACAGATGTCTCAGCCTCCAACCTGCTACCTGAGTCCCTGACCTGATCACCAGCTCTGTCTCCTCAGGAGTGGGTCTCTCCCTCATTCTCCTGCTGGAGTTACCTCCTGGACCTTGGAGCAAAATGGATGAGGGTGAATAAAATTAGGTGGAAGTAGCAGATTGACAACCAAGTTGGGGGTCACAACATGCAGTAGTCATATTACAAATGTCCTATCTCATCAACTCTGAGAATGGTATTACTTTTATCCTCATTCTTGAGATAAGTAAAGTGAGGCCGGTAAAGTAAATGGAGAGCTCAACTTACTCAGCCCCCAAATGGCAAAAAGTCATATTCACGACTGTTTTGTTTCTTATCCCACACTGATCTTTCATTCGGAAGGGGAAAGCCTGAGAATTCTTGGAGGTGACATCTCAAGGAGTTTAAGGAGTGATGGGTGTGTGCGCTTTGTGCCTCTATGAGTTGGGGACAGGCAGAGGGAAAGAGAAGCCAGAAAGATAAACAAGGAGGAAGAAACAGAGGAGCTGCTTGGTGTCAGGTAGGAGAGCTCGATTCCACTCCAAATGAGATGACTACAGTGGGGGGAAGGACCAAAGCCTGTGAGGAGAGGTGCAGCCTTCCTTGCAGGTAGCTCATGGGGATGGGTGGGGCGGTGGGTGATAAGAATCAGTCACTGCAGTGTGAGCTCTCTGAATCCCTTGAATTCTGCTTGTTATCTGACCACCCATTTCATCAGCCAGTACCCTCACTGCCCTGTGTTAGTTTCCAACCTCCATCTGGACTGTTGACTCCTTGGCAAAAACTGCTTCACATTAAAAATAGAAATCCCTACAAAACCTAGAATAAGGCTGAGTGCGCAGCAGGAGTCCAGCAAACACTTGTCAAAATAATGCACGTGCTAATTGTTCTTTTCCTTTTTAATGAACCCTAAGCTGTTGTTCTACATGTATGTTTCATGTGAATCCCAAGAGAAAATGCCATAAATCTTTTTATGAGAAAAAATTTCCCTCTCTGAATGTAAATCTTTTACCAAATGTAAATCAATGTAAATCCTTTAGCAAATGTGTCCTAAAGATGGCTTGGAAATTTCCCAGTCCTCAAAATAAGAAATAAGAAGCTTTTCTGTAAAATCTTGTTTTGCTTTTTTTGTTTTGTTTTGTTTTATTTTTTCTGTTTAGTACCATATGAAGATCTTCAATAAATGCCATAAAAACCCACTGAGATCTTGGCTCTCTACCCCAACTTTGTTGGTTTCACTTGAATTTTACATCAGACACACTGACGAATTCATGCACAAGTGTCAAACTCTAGGATCTGGTTATTATGCCTGATAGATTTGCTTCTTTCTGATGTTAACACAAAAACGCAAAAGGGGTCAGCCCAGGGTTCCAGCCTCACTACCAATGGGAGGGATTTCTGGCATCCCCAGCGTCTTCAGGGCCTCATCTGTGGTGAATATTGGGATATAAATTCTGGACAATTCTGTTGTCTCAAATATTTATTAATAGAATTCAACTTACTCAAATCCCAAATTAGCAGTCAAGGATTTGGGAGCTTATTGTAAAAACACATAGAATGAAGTAGTAACCTAAAAACCCAATCAGAAAATTCAAACCAGAGAATACAGAAATTTAAAAATAAGTCAAGGCCAGGCATGGTGGTGCACGCTTATAATCTCAGCATTTGGGAGGCTGAGACAGGCGAATCACAGTTCGAGGACAGCCTCAGCTATGACTTAGTGAGGCCCTTTGCAACTCAGTGAGAGCCTGTTTCAAAATAAAGAATAAAAATATAGGGCTGAGGGTGTAGCTCGGAGGTAGAATGCCCCTGGGTTCCATCCCCAGTACCACAACAAAAGTAACTCAAACGAAGGGAGAAAAGCTGAATGGAGATATTGGATTCCCAATTCAAAGCTGCAAAACGATACCATTTGAGACCAACCCAACTATCTTGGTGAACATTCTCATCGCTATAACCCAAGACAACTGACGACAAAGCTTAGAGGAAGAAAGATTCATTTTCTCAGTTTTTTTGAGATCTCCAGTTTGGTTTATGTCGGGCTGGCTCTTTGGAGCTCAGAACATGGCTGCAGGAAGCAGAGAGAGAGTAGGAGAGTGAGACTCTGCTCTCACACCAGGGAGGCTGGAAACAAGAGGAAAAAGAAGCCAACAAAAGAATTCAAAGATACAGGCACAACCCCTCAGGCCATACCCTAGGCACCCCCCTTCTCAGCGAAACCCCACCGGCCTAGGTTCCCTCCCAGATAAATCCATTGCTACCTGCCAGTTGAGATTACAACCCTTGTGACTTAACTATGAGTTACGTGCTTAACACGAGCTCTTCAGGGGACATTCCGTATCTGGCAATAATATCAACTGGAGTCTTTGGCGTCTACATAGTGTTTAAAAGAAGTTCTTCAGCCTGTTTCACAAGTCAGTGGAATGTGAGACTATTATAGAACCAAGGCAATTTAAAAGCTGTGCCTACCAAATGCAATGTATATGCTTTGTTTAGTCCAAATGTAAACCCAACTTTGGGTTGGGATTCCAAAAATTTAAATATGTGTTAGTACTAGAGAATATTAAAAATAATTATTTAATTTTGTTCAGTATGAGAATGTTATATACTTCAGCCAAAAAAGAGATTTATTTTAAAATAGACAAGTAGAAATAAAAAAACAAAGTGAAATTAGGAAATAAGATTAGCAAAGTGTTAATAACTTTTCTTTTTGAATGATTGGTCTATGAAGGTTCACTATACTTGTTTTTGTGTATGTTCGAAAATGTTCATAATTTAAAAAATGCTTAGAATTGGATGTCATGAGATGAGCTCTGTGCTTTTAAGTTTGAAAGGCTCTCTGCCTCCAACTCTTCTCATGCCCTTCTGTTCCCAGCCACACTTACCTCTTCCTTTTACCACCTGTGGGCTCCATTATTATGCTAATGGAGATTCCTAGAGCGTAGTAGAAATGGGATCCATGTTCAGTATTGAGGAGGAATAAACATATTAGTTCCTCCACTGAGAATGATTTAGTCAGCACTTAATAGTAAGAGAAAGCTCTTCCAAGTCCTCTTCGGGGATCAGAGGAATGTAGACCGTGTCTTTACAGCTGCACTTCTGTATCAGCATTGGTGAGAAAACAGTCTCTCCCAAGTCCATTTTTGGGGAGCAATGGGCACACAGCTTGAGGACAGGCACCCATCTATGCACGACACTTGCAATAACACCCTGCTACTTCAGTGTCCCTTGGAAAGTCAGTGAGAGACCAAAGGCATGTTGGGAAAGCGTTTCTTCCTCTTCTCTTCTCTTCTCTTCTCTTCTCTTCTCTTCTCTTCTCTTCTCTTCTCTTCTCTTCTCTTCTCCTCTCCTCTCCCCTCTCCTCTTCCCTTTCTCTCCTGTGCTCCTCTTCCCTTCCCTCCTGTCCTCTCTTCTTCCTCCCCTCCCCTTTCTGTTCTTCCTTTCCTTCCTTCCTCCCTCCCTTCCTTCCTCCCTCCCTCCTCCTCCTCCTCCTCCTCCTCCTCCTCCTCCTCCTCCTCCTCCTTCTTCTTCTTCTTCTTCTTCTTCTTCTTCTTCTTCTTCTTCTTCTTCTTCTTCTTCTTCTTCTTCTTCTCCATTTGTATTGAAACTAGGGACTATATATCCAGCCATATTTTATTTTTATTTTGAAATGGAGTCTTGCTATGTTCCTGAGACTGGTCTAGACCCATGATCCTCCTTGTCTCAGTCTCCCAAATACTGGATTACAGGAGTGTGCCACTATGCTGGGCTTGGGAAAGCATTTCTGAGTGTCCCCAAATAAGTAAGATCTGAGAGGCAGTTTTTTGATGGTCTGAGGAATCTAATAACAAAATGTGGCATACTGGCAACTCAAGTAGGAAGGATGGAAGGCACTTCAAACAATCCTCCCTAAATCTCACTCATTGTAGACCCCAAAAGGTATATTCAAGTCATGACTCTTAGTACCTGAGAATGTGATTTTACATGAATGAGGGTCTTTGTAGATGTCATCAAGTGAAGAAGAGGTTCATGATGCCTAATTTCATGTGTCAACTGGACTAGGCCATGGGACGTCCAGATATCAGATTGAATGTTTCCTGTGTAAGTCTGGAAGGGTGTTTCTAGAAAATTAGCATTTACATTGGTAGACTGAATAAGGCAGATTGTCTTCTCCAGGCTGGGAAGGCTCATCTAACCCCCAGCAGACCTGGCTAGAACAAAGACAGAGGCAGGTTAAACTTCTCATGGCACCACTGTTTGATCTGAGACATTGGTCTTTTCTTCTCCTTGGATTGGGACTCACACTGTCAGCTCCCCTGGATCTCAGGCTTGCAGATTCATACTAAATCTGGTACTCCTGGATCTACGGGCTCTCCACTTTGCTCACTGCAGATCTTGGAACTTCTCAGTCTTCATAATCTTGTGAGCCTATTATTCAAGTATAATCTATCTCTATATACAGATACACACACACACACACACACACACACACACACACACACACACTCCTCCTATTTGGTTCTATTTTTTTAAAAATCCTGTCTAAAAAAAGGTCATGTTAGATTACAATGTGCCCAAAGGGATCACTGGAATCCTTATAAGAGGAATATCTAGACACTGAGATGGGCATACATGTAGAGAATGCCATCAGAGAATGCTCATCTCTGAGGCAGAGATTGCAGTGATGAGTCTACAAGCTAAGGACTGCCAGAAGCCACCAGCAGCTAGGAGAGAGGCATGGAATGGCCTCTCCTTGGCCAACACTTTGCTTTTGCACTTGGAGTCTCCAGAACTATAAGAGAATTAATCTCTTGTTTGAAGTCATACAATTTGTGGGTACATGTTACAGTGGACCTAAGATGTTCATCTCATTCAGCTTTGAGTAGGGTTGGGTCACAAACAATTCTTGCACAAGGTGGGTGGGTAGTGCACAGGCACTCTTTGCACCTGCTGGAGGGCAGCCTGTTGCTGGCTATCAGAGTGGGAAGATATAGGCTAAGCCCAGTCAGGGCATTGGAGGCCATTTTCATGAACAATCGACTGCAGGTCTTTCTGCAGCTCAAGGCTATAATTTCACTTTCTTTTTCTATAGTGGACCCTTGACAACCTGTTCCGGAAACAAGCATGGCCTTCAGCTGCAGAAAGACCTCTTTCAGTGCTCTCTGTGATTCACAAGGACCAGTGACCAGGAGAGTAGCCTGGAAGTGGCACTTACACTTCTGATTCCTGAGCTCATTCTAGAGCCCTTGAGGCTTGGCATAAGACCCAGGAGTCATAGGCTCCTGAAAGCACCAAGTGATGCTGCTGGTGGTGGCTGGGGGAATGGTGTTTCTAGAAACACAGAACCAGGTGGAATATGAAAGCTAGAAATACTTGTTCTGAGAACAGATGGGCTGGCATCACCTTTTAAAGAGACAACTCTTTATTTTTGCTTCATTTTTCCCCCCACAGACAGACTGAGTATATGGAAATGTACAAGATGATTATGGTTCTAATTTAGTTCTCTGAATAATGTGGGGCTTCTGCAGTTTCATTTTGTAAGTGAAAATTTCCTAGGAACTGTAAAAACGTCGATGACATGAGAAAAGAATGGAGGCAGGCACTGAAGGGTTGAGTTTTTGTTGGTTTTTTTTTTCTAATCTGTCAGTTAGCAGGAACATATGTATGGCTGACAGTTGGAGTAATCTTTGAGTTGGCAACATCGAATTGTTAGGAAGTTTAAATTTGTGTTTTATCATTGTTAGCGGTGTTTTAGCAAATCATGTAAGGTACAATATGTGCATTCTGCTGTTTTGGAAGAGAGACATTTAAAGTCAGAAATATTTGACTGTAAACATATTTTTGTACTGAACCCTATTTTCCATCTACATAGAAGAAAAACCAAAGCTTACCTAAGCACAGTGAGAAACCCAGTTAATCACCGCCATAGGATTAAGGGGATATGTTCTTCAAAAATAGTTTATGAAAGTTTTAATTACACACACAATCATAAAATGCTCAGTAATTACTGCATATTGATTCCGAGGTTTTTTTTTTCTGGAAATGCTAAAACTATTTCAATATACACAGAATCAATAAACATAATTAAAATATGAGCTCATCAAAACAGTAATTAAATGTACTTAACAGCTTTCGTGGCTTTTCCCCATATGGTTACTGTGGGAGTGTGAATCTGGCGCACTAGATAAATGTAACAAAATAAAGTGAAAGCCTCAGAAAAGATTACTGTCATATCATAATACAATAAAATCCGGCTCTGGGCGAGTTGAGCTAAATCAAAAAAGTTGACAAAAGGAGTGGTGTATGCAATTATTATACATTTTGGGGCTGTTTTCTATTTATATGAGATTAACACTATCATAGTCTGCATTCAGAGGGAACAGCAAAATCCTCAAACATGAAAGGCCTTTGGGGGAGAGCACCCTGAATTCGTACCGTGACAATTCCCCTTTCGAGATCTTGCCAGCAAAGAACGTGGCCCTGGAGCCCCAGCCCTAGCATGGGTCTGCGTTCCAGGGGCTGAGTCATGTGACAGCCGGGCTCTAGACCATGTGGTCCTGAGTTATGATTTGCAAAGATGGCTTCCCTCTTTCTCTAATTCATTCCAGCCAGCCGGGGATCATTGGAAAGGTAAATGAAATGTGAGCCCTGTAGCCCACGCTTTCTGGAGATGCTGTTGAATCCCAAAGTGAGGACCTGAGGTCTGTCCAAGGTGGGTTGGCTTCAGAAGAAACCTTGAGGATTTGACCGTAGTAGCTTATGTGGGAGGCCATCCTGGGGAGAATGGCTGGGGGAACAAGACAGAGAAGAAAGAAGAGCTAGAAAATGTGCATAGAAACTAGGCTACTACGATGGCCTCCAGAGCCCAGTCTGAATGGAGACTTAGAGTGTGGCATACTCCTCAGGGTTGTCCCAGCTTAGGAGCAAAGAGTTGGGGTATTTATCTTCCAATTCCCATCTGGCTTCATCTGAAAGCTACTCTCTCAGGCACGAAATTCCTGGTCCTCTGGCCTCTAGACAGTTGAGAGAAGCTTGTACCAATGGTGAAGCTGAGTTGATAGGCGTGGAACCCACAGCTTTTACCCCGGGATCGGTGGTAGGCTGAATAATGCCCTTTAGGAGCTATTTCCAAATCTCCAGGGCCTATGGATGTTACCTTATATGGTGAGAACTTGAGTGTGTGATTAAATTATGGATCTCAAATTAAGGATGTGATCCAGCATTATTTGGGTGAAAGAGATTGTGACCTCAGAGGTGCATACTGGAGTGATGAGTTCACAAACCAAAGAATCTTTGCAGCTACCAGCAGCTGGGAGAGCTCAGGCACGGACTCTTCCCCAGAGCCTCTGAGGGAGTGTGGCCCTAATCACCCCTGATTCCATTTCCATGGTGTTGATTTTACACTTCTGGCGTCCAAAACCAAGAAAGGCTACATTTCCATTGTCTGAAGCCACTGAACATGTAATAATTTATTATAGCAGCTACAGGAAACTAACAAAGGGCCCAAGGAAGTAACGATGATGGCAAAACAGAGATGAGCAGTGAGAGAGCTTCTCGTCATCTCTGAAACAGCTCCATCACAACGTCATTCCGATGTATTTGTTTACCATTTCCCTCCCCCCCCCCCTCTCTCTCTCCTAACTTTCTGCATCTCCTGTTGACTTTTTTATTTTTTATTTTTATTCTTAGCAGGTATATCTATACTTTATGGCTGGACCTGATTTCTTCTTTGGCTGAAATACAGCCTTTCTTACTCTACATTTTACTGTGTCTCATCCAGGGAAGGTTAGATACATGAACTACCATCTTCTGGATTCTCTAGAGGCTTTCTCTCAGCACATGGCATGGAATACATGTGCCTTCTTTTTCATCCAGGAATGCACCTGTTGGTGATTCCACCTGCGTTATAACTGAATAGGATCTCTCAGTTTTGAACCCGTGTATGAGACTTCCCCAGACTGCATAGAGAAATACTGTGTATTGTATTGCCTCCACAGAATCAGTAATTAAATTTTGTTCTTAAAGTTGAAGAAATGCCTCATCTATGGAAATTCAAGAAGACTAAAGGAAAATGCATGGAAAAATAAACTCTTGATTATTTTGGACTTGGGACACAGATGGGAGTTTCTCTTGTGCCAAAAAATCCATTGAACAGCACCAGCTGCAGGGTAAAGAAAATTTGAAAGAATCACACATTGCTGTTCACGGGAGGAGGGAGGAAAAAGTTTTGCAGATCAGTTGGTTTCTCAGTGCATCATGTGGCCAGATGAGAAGCCCAAGACTACATCTGCAGGCATATTGGACTAGTATTAATATTCATACAGAGACTATCTAGAAAGCTGTTTCCTTTGAATTTTTAGCAGTTTGGTAGGTCTGGAGGAAAAACATTTCTTTTGTGTTAAGAAGTTTGTGTTGCATTACTTTAAAGCTTTATGGGGATTAATTTTAAAATAGCATTGGGAATGAAAATCTTAGGCCGTATGTGGGGGAAATATTCTAAATACTATACAGTGAACAAGGCCAGAGCTGACCAATAAAAACAGATGTTGTCTTAGAGCTCTTCCTGGGCCAGGTATTAACCTTTCTGGATCATGGAGATGTCTGGAGTTTGGGGCGGTTGTTCTTGGGGTTGCTCGGCATATTCAGGGGCTCAAATGTGCATCTGTTTACAGCATGTCCATACCAGTGTGTACCAGCTAAATGTGAGTCTGCATCATATGATATATATACTAGGCTCACCTCTTACCCATTCCCAATAAAGGGAAATCAAGGCCTATGGTACTAGTCAGATTTTTCATCACCCAGACTGAAATACTTGACAAGAACAATTTAGAGTAGGAAAAGTTTATTTTGGCTCATGGTTTCAGAGGGTCGGTCAATAGTTGACAGGCTCCAAGGCAGAGTATGATGGAGGGAAGCTGCTCAACTCATGGCACCTGAAAGCAGAGAGGAAGTGAAGAGCCAGGGGCCATGCCCCCAGTTACACACTTCCTCCAAGCCATGCCCCACTGAACTGTGCTGCATCGGGGCACACTTTCAACACATGAGCTTTGGGGGGACATTCCAAAACCAAAACCAAAACATTCATGCTAGAAATTCATTTATTGAATGCATGCCACTTGCACCTACTGTGTGCCAGGAATCATGCCAACTGAACACTAGTATATTAAGGTGTTGGCAACTGATGAGTGTGCAGGCATGCGTTACTGTAATTGTTTGAAATGTCCAAGCTCTTGTCTTTTGGGGACTTTTTATTAATACAGGTGATGAAAAATTGAATGCGATTTGCTTTAAGTAAAACAGAAAGAGAAGGCAACTTGTTGGTTCAAATGACAGAAAGGTCCAGGGACAGATGCTGCTGGATCCAGGGGATGGTTTGTGGCATATATCTGTTTACCCTCTTTCCTTCTTTTGGCTAATCTCCCATTCGGGTGTCCTTGAAGCAGAATCATGACAAGGACTGGGATGCAGGTAGTTTATTTGGTTGGGGACCCCAGGAAGCAGACATGAAGCAGAGGGAAATGTGTAGAGAAGGGAGAAAATCCAACATGCATTGCAGTCACAGGTGCTATGGGCAGTTTGGCTCACTCCTGCTGGGGGCACTCTGAGAAATGATGAAGATTCATAATTTCTGGAGAAGTTTCTGAAATGGGGGATGGGGGAGTCTAGGACATTGATCTCCAGGTCTCTGTCTTCTGCTGGTTAAGAGTTTCTCTGGGGCCAGTAAGTCCCTCAATGCTTCAGGAGAGTGTCTGCTTGTGCTGGTGTGGCCTGTCTGGTACACTTGACAAGGGATTCTGCAACAGCAGGTGAATGTTCATTCCAGTTGCCCCCCAAAACAGATGGGCCAAAGGGATGGCTTTATGCACCATAGGCACCTGTTAAGCTGAGCTTTCCCTGGTGTTGGCTTCAGTCCTAAACTCTATGTGGCAGGAAAGCCATCTTCCATAACATCATGCTAAACCTTAGTGGCTTGGTGGGAGCTTCCTGGATGAGTGGGAAACCAGCTGAGCAAGTCTCCTCTCACTGTTCTTCACAGAATTCATCAGAGTAGAATCTAAATTCTGAGCCCTTAAAATCATAATTTTAGAATGTCACCCAGATGCTGAATTTAGAAACATCCTGTCAACCAAGTTCCAGATTGTTTCAGTCTATTCCAAATCCCATAGGCCTTGGCTGATTGCCTACCAGGCACCTGGAGAGCTCCGAAGGCTGGAGGAAGAGTGGTTGGCATTTCCATTTGTAATTAGATAGCTGTAGATCAACCTGACTCTTTGAGCGTGCCCTCCTAGTAGCACCCTTTGAAAATACTTGCTGTTCTGCATTTGTGTTCCCATCACATTGTATTGTATGGTTTAAATGTCATGTTATGTTGGAACGTTTGCTCTATACTGGAAGAGAATGAAGTGAAAATTGCTGAGTTTTGCCTCTCGTGGAAGCTTTATTTGCTAGTTGAGGTGACCTGCCTGGCTCCAAGACAATGTGACTCTTCCAGCCTGATTCAATTTTAATGTCAATCCTCCTCACAGAGAAGGTCCCTATACGGGGTCTCAGCCACTTCTGCTGGGTTCCACTGCAACCACTCAGCCCTGAAGTTCTGTGACCTTTAAGTCCTGGACCATGGCTCCCAAAGGCCACCCCCTTCCACCTCCCACATTCTGGTGAGGTCAACCAATGTAGTTGGTGTGAATTATTCTGGTCCATATATATTTTTTCTTTTTAGAAAAGTTTTCAATTGGAGGGAATGAGTTCAGGGAGGAATGTTCCATTTGGCTTGAATGAGGTTGGCAATTGTCTCACCTCCTCACTGAATTTGGTCTCTGTTGACAAAACCTGCTGATATTCTTAAGGCCTTTAAGGTCAACATGGTTGCTTGCTGCCTCATACCTTCATAAGCTTGATTGAGTTTGAAAAATAGGTTTTCCAGATGGACTGCAGGCTGCAGAGCCTCCCAGTGATGTGAGGGACGCTTAGGCTGGATTTTACCTGCTGCCAAGAGCCAATAACAGAACACAGCTTTCCTCCTCCTAGGGGAGAAGGTGGTAGGGCTCCGTGCTTGCGGCTCTTACTCGGTGTCAGGACATTCCTGACAACCACATGTGGAACGGGGCCCCTCTTTCATTCCAAAGTCATTCACGGTGGAGGGTACTTCCTCTGAAAACCCTTGAATTAATCTCTTGGTACCAATACCTTTTCAAACTTGTTTCTGGACTTTTATTAACTTTTACTTCAAACACAATAGTCGAAGGGCTATGAAAACCCACAGAGAAACTTGAGTGAACACCTACTATATCTTGAAGCAGCTGTAATTTACATCCTGTGAGGAACAGGCTGCCGAAAGTGCACATTTACTTCCATTTCTGCATTGGCTTTTGGGCTGATCTAATTCTTTATCACCATTTAGCTTATGAAACACCTATTGGTGCGGCCTGAGTTGACCTTCCACATTCCTGCTGACAGTTGAGAGATAGGTAGACATAAATTAGGATACAGAATTTTCCCTTTTTGAAAACCAGTGGCTTTTAACCCTTCTGAGGGTTAAGTAAGCAACTCAAAGATATAATCTCTCACAAATTTTTTCTAAAGTCCTAGAATGATAGTTTTGGGTGTTCCGGGCTTTCCTATAATCTAGAATCGGCACACACTGTCTCTTTCTGTAGACCATAGACCTACTGACATGGTGACAGCTGTCTCCTCCTGTGTACTGATAGGCCCAAGGATGGTACCCCAGGAGAGATTATTGATGAGCATTCTGTGTCTCTCATTTATAGAGGTTACTAGTGTGTAGCTGAGTTTGAATCTCAGTGGCTCTGCTTACTATACACATGACTTTGAGCAGGTTACATAGCCTCTTTGTGCCTCACTTTCCAAATGTGTGAATAAGGATATTAATGGGTGTGGCTCAGTGGTAGAACATTTGCCTGGCTTGTATGAGGCCCTGGGTTCAATCTTGAGCACTAAAAATTAGTACCTATCCTATAGAGTTATGATATCAAGAGCTAAGAACAGTATGTGGCACACAGTAAGTGTTAAAAAATTTAATTATTCTTAATATATTCAAACTACTTTAATATTAATCTTATGGTATTATATATACTGCACGAGACTCCAGGGATACAACAGTAAGCAAGACACAGACTTGTTAATTAAACAAATGCATTTTAAACTTTAACCTAGCACCTAGTCTCTGGAAATACGATAGTGAGCCAGAGAAGAGTCCCTATTCCTTCTGGCAACCTAGCAGGGAACATAATAATCAAATCAGCCCCCCATCCCCCCAAAAGTGATAAAATTAAGAAGAATAAAGCCACGCAATGGGACAGAGAGTGAAGGGTGTGTGACCCATAGGCCTCTCCAACATGATAACTGTGGTTTGCCTGTGACTTGTTCCCTACACATCCATGTGTTGGGAGCTTGATCCCTGGGCACTGCTGTCAGGAGGTGCCACGGAACTTTTAAAAGGAGATGGCTAATGGAAGTCCTTAGGTCATTATGATGCTGCCCTGGAAGGGAGTCTCTGCTAGGATGTGTTGTTATAAAAGCCCACATCTGGCCCTGAGTGTCTCTCTGGCTTCCTCCCACCCCCACCACCATGTGATTTGGCAGAGGGGACACTCCCCAGACCTGAGCTGATGCCAGTGCCTCGTCCTGAACCAACCTAACTGTGAACTAGCAAAACCTCTTTACTTCATAAGCAGCCTGCTGCAGGTATTTGTTATTGTGATAAGAAGATGACTAATACAATGGCATCTGAGTAGAAGGAAGTGAGGGCCCTGTGGTTATCTAGGGGAAACGTTTTGGGAAACGTTTTCTGGGTGGAGAGAGCAGGACAAGGACACACACAACTCTGAATCGCAAATGGAGTCAGGTGCCCGGAGCAGGGTGACGCGGGGGGATGGCAGGGACAGAGAGACCTGGGCTGGCTGAGCAGGTCCATGGTCATGAGGACTTGGGTACCCACTCTAAGGGGGCGGGAGCCACAGGCAGGCTGTGGGGCTGTGAGCAGAAGTAAGTTGTGCTCTAAGTCACACCTTTAGAAGGTTCCTCTGGGTGCTATGAGAATGGGGTAAGAGTGGAAGCCTTGAGCAGGGGAGGCCTTGACCACCATCACCTGGTAAGAGATGGCATCTACTTTGGCTCTGATAGGACTGGGTTTTGGGAAGACACATCTGTCCACAGGACACATCTAAAAGTGAATCTGATGGATTTACTGATGTTAGACTTAGAGCTCAAATTCCAATGGAATGGGCCAGAGACTAAAATGTGTCAAAATTCAAAAACACATAAACAAGATCATTTGAGGAGTAACAAGTGCCAGGCAGGAAAACAGAGAACAGTAGGAGTCAAGAGAGATTTCTCAGCAAAGAAAACATTTGGAACGGGACTTTGTGGGGACACAAGTGTTTCAGTCAACTCCTATTCACACTAGTGGGGGGGAAGGATTTCCACCCTAGGCTTAGGAGGTGTGATGGCTTGGATTTAGAATACCCCCCTAGTGCTCATGAAAGGAAGGCAGCCATGTTGAAAGCAGGGCTTTGTTGCTAAGGAAGGGTTCCTGGGTATGTAGCCTTGGGGATTATATCTCTTCCTCTTGCTGGCTCTCTGCTTCTGGCCTCCATGATGTGAAAATGGAGCCTTTCTCTGCTCCTCTTCTGATTCTAGCCACTATTCCCTGAGCTCCACAGACCAGGCCTGACATGAACTGAGCCCTGAAATCTCCAAAAACTGTGAGAAATTAAATCTTCCTTCCTCTAAGTTTTGTGGCCAGTTGTTTTGGATTATAGCAGTGAGTGAGAAAGATGACTGACATAGGTAGTATCCAGATACATGACACTGGATGGATGATATAGACCATAGTTTATGAGTCACATGTACTCACAGTCTGAGAGAAGAGAGAGCCATATGCCATGTACTGGAGATTAACTATGGGAAACAGGTATTGTAGGGTTATGAGGACAGGTGACTACTGGTTCCTACAGGCAAATGAAATTGGTCAGTTTGAATAATTCTGTAGGTTGGTAAAGAACCGAAACCTGCTACCTGGGGATAAGCAGGAAGTGACTGATCTCTTTCATAAGGAAGGTAGTTTGAATAGGAAATCTTACCTGCAGTGGCAGAGGAAGGAGAGCAGTTTGATTTGGGGCCATACAAAAGCCTCCCAGTTTTTCCAGATGTCAAGGTAGGACAAAATACTAGGCCCCAACTTTAGGCCTTACCCCAGGCTAGGCAAAACCTGACTTTTACCTGGACCACAGGGACAGCTGCTGCTATGGAGGTAGATGGTAGAGCTGATAGAATGTGCTGAAGAGCTGAGTGTGATTGAGGGTGAAGAAAATAGAAGTCAAGGATGTCTTCCAGATTTTTTCTCTTGAGCAACTTGTAAATTGTGATGTCATTTACCCATTGGGCAAGTCATGGTGTGCTGAGCAGATTCTAACCAGGAGTCATCAACATTTATTTTTTGGTATAATTGAGATGCTTGTATTTCCCTCACATGGAGATATCAAGAAGAATGATGGATAGATGATGGATTAGAGCTCAGGGGAAAGAAGAGGCTCAAAATAAATAAATATAAATGTATATGAAGCCAGTGGACTATGTGAAGTCAACACATGAGGCAAATTAAAGCCTTGGAGTTCTTTAACCTTTAGAGTATGCACAAAAGAGAAACCAGGGAAGGAGATGAATAGGTTCACTGAGATGGGAGAAAAACTGGACAATATGAGGCCTTGGAGTAGCAGAGAAGAAAGTGTTTCAAGAAGGAACGAGTAGTCAAATGTGTCAACTGCTTGCTCCTGAGAGGTCAAGAAAGATGAGGACAGAAGGCATTGTATTATAAAAGATGATGCCCATGAGTGTTCTTGATAAGAGGTTGAAAGACAGAAACTGGAGAGAGGGATCAGAGAGCACACTGGGCAACTCACTGGAGCAGCTCAGCTGGGAAAGAAGAAATAAATACCACTAAGAAATAAATCTATGGAGCTCTGTATGAGCTAAAACAACAATAAGGAGATGAAACTGGTAGCAGCAAGGAGATCAGAGCTGTATATCTCAGAAGAACCTTGGGAGCTGATGTGGTGTTTAACAAAGGGCCCAGGTTCCCCCACTGTGTATCTTCAAGCTGATTATCTGAGTAGGAGCTACAGGCAGTACTTGTGGCACTGAGGACTAGCTGGGATGTGGAGAGTCCTAAAGAGACTAGGGGTTCTGTGGCTCAGGACTTAAGTAGAGAGAAAGAAAGGGCAGGGCATATGACACAATATACACTGTGTTTGACTAACTGATGATTTTAAGACTCAGAAAGATAAGGACATATCAGGGGAACAGAGTCATTCTGCAATGACAACCTAAGAGACTATTTTTTAAAGTATCTTCTACCTCAGAGATACACCTCAAGCCCTATTTATTTATTTATTTATTTTGAAATAGCCTTGCTAAATTGCTGAAGACCTCACTAAATCATAAGGTTGGCTTTGAACCTGCAATCCTCCTATCTCAGCCTCCCAAATAATGGGATCAAAAGTGTGTAACACCATGCCTAGTTCACATCCTCCTTTAATCATTAAATTACTAATATTACTGAGAGTATTAATGCAGATCACCGTGGTACGTATAGTACTAATACAAGTCACCATGGTCCTAACAGTACTGATGCAGGTCACCATGGTCTTAATAGTACTAATGCAGGTCACCATGGTCCTGACAGTACTGATGCAGGTCACCATGGTCCTGACAGTATTGATGCAGGTCACCATGGTCCTGACAGTACTGATGCAGGTCACCATCGTCCTGACAGTACTAATGCAGGTCACCATCATACTAATAGTACTGATGCAGGTCGCCATGGTTCTGATAATACTGATGCAGGTCACCATGATACTGGTAGTACTAATGCAGGTCACCACAGTCCTATACTACTAATGCAGGTCACCACGGTCCTGATGGTACTAATGCAGGTCATGATGATACTAATAGTACTAATGCAGGTCACCATGGTAGATCCTTGGTGCCATGCCTTAGAAGCAGTGGGAAGATCTGGGTGGAATTCTGAATCCATCAGTTATTAGCCAGAGGCCTTGCGCATTCTGCAGTGCCTTGATTTATTGATCTGTACTATGGAAAGACCATTATCTGGCTATAGTGTGGAGCCAACTAGAAAATGCCCAACTGATGAGTTTGTCCTTCATCTGTGCCTTATGTTCAACGAACCAGGAAAGAACAGGAGAGAAGGAATCCCAGCAATCCAGAGTGAAGCGGAGAGATGAGATGCCAGCCTTCTCCTATGTCAGCGAGTCTGTCATTTTGGTGTGTGTAGACAGGAGCTCTCATGGCCTTCCCCATGTCATCAGTTGGCTGGATTGTGTAAGACTCCCTTTCCTTCCGGTCGATGCCCAAAGCACACAGGAGTGCTTGAATCCAAGGTTGCTTCCCATTAAATCCCGCCCTTCATTCCCACCAGACACAGCCTAGTGTGTTCCCGAACTCACTTATGCTAGTCTGCTGGCAACTGGCTATGCTAATCTTACGTGCTTATTATTTACACACTCTTATGTAAACTGATGAAAGATTCAACAATGAAAAATTGCTCAATAAATTACTGCCAGATAAAGTGTGTGTAAAACACACATTAAAGACTGGGAGAAGACTAAAAATGTAGAAACAAAATGCTATATGAGTGTCTTAAAGGGCTCATCACGCCTTAAAGAACCTCAAACTGGAACCTCTGGATGATACATTATTGGTGGCTTTGAAGGCAAGACGGCTTGGAACTCAGATCAGCAGACCCCGCACAAAGGAAGGGCTTTGGCGCAACATCAAAAGAGTGGCAAGTGAATGAACATCCATGTGTTTCAAGTTAAAATTAAATCTTTAAGGTATGTATGTATCACATTTTATGATTCACTGCTTTAATTAACTTTTCCAATGGACGCGCCAACTGCCAGTCCCGACTTCATCGGATAACAGTAAAACCATAATGCTTATTTTTCAGTTGTTATTAAGTATGTGCCCATCATTACACCACTGCAAAAATTTTAAATGTACAAAGAAAATAAGTTATGAATCCAGAAGCAAACACAGGCAATCGTTTCATCTAGCGCTTTCCTAGTTGTCTTTTCATAAATATACTTTGAAAATAAAATTAGTTACTCTGTTTTTTGTCCTATCCTTCTTTCATGTTATACCATAAGAATTTCTCATAGTAATGTTTATTTGCAACCCTATTTTTTGGTTCCTCTTAAAAATTTTGGAATAATAAAATAATTTGTGATAAGAATAATATTAAGTTTTTATGAATGGGGGTCAGTACTGGGGATTGAACTCAAGGGAAATCTACCTCTGAGCTACAGCCCCAGCCCTGTTTTATCTTTTATTTTGAAGCAGGGTCTTGCTAAGTTGATGACAGGCCTGCTAAGTTGCTGAGGCTGGTCTCAAACCTGGGATCCTTCTGTTTTAGCCTCCTAAATACTGGGATTACAGGCCTGTGCTGCCACGCCCAGCTAATATAACGGTTTATTGTTCACTGTATACCTAAATTAACATACTACCAGAATGAACATACTACCAGAAAATAGCCAGTGTTAAATTTTGATAAATACTATCCTAGATTTATTCCTAAAAAAGATGTATATAGAAGGATAGATAGCTATAATGCATAATATTTTTAGGAAACTTTTAATATAAGGATTATTTTAGATTTACTGTAAAGTTGCAATATGGTGCATAATTTTCATCTACTCCTCACCCATACTCTGCTAAATCAATATCTATGTTACCATGGTGCATTTATAACATTAAGAAATCAAAACTGGTACATTACTATTAACTAAACTCTAGATTTTATTTGAATTTTACTAGTTTTTCATTAATGCCTCCCTCTTTTTTTTAATGTTCCCTGTTCCAATCCGGGGTCCCACATAACACATAGTTTACTCCTTTAAACTGGATGAATTTTACTTGTGCTAACAGGATAAAAAATTGAATAAACATAGAGATTTTTTATTATTTATTTATTTATTTATTTATTTATTTATTTATTTATTTTTTGTGGGTTTGAGGATGGAACCCAGAGGCATTTGACCTCCGAGCTGCACCCCCTGCCCTATTTTTTCTTTATTTTGAAACAGGGTCTCACTGAGTTGCGAAGAGCCTCACTAAGTAGCTGAGGGTGTCCGCAAACCATGATCCTCAGGTCTCAGCCTCCCAAATGCTGGGATTACAAGTGTGCACCACCATGCCCAGCTTGAGAATTTTTAAACTGTAGATAAATGTTTCTCTATCATAAGAAATGTTGTTTTTTAAATGATCTCCATAAATTTTAAAATAAGTACTATGGAAAAAACATTTAAAAATTCAATCACTAAATTTTAATAGGCAGCTGTGATAAGAAAATTAGTTATTTTCTATTTCTTCTCATCTCTCTCCCCATTTCTTCCTAATTTTATTGGTTATACTGATTTATAAACTTTTTCAGGTTTAAAATGTGTTTATTCTATTCTGCAAATAAATTCTCCCTTTCAATTCTGGCCTGTAGTTAGTTGGATTCATCATTTCACCAGTCTTTTTAATCACAACTTCTCTAGTTCTAAATTTTAATTTTTTTGCATCTTTTGACTGGCTTGGTCACTCTGTTGAACATTCACTTAAATAATGATTCATGGAACCTGTTTAAATGATTTTTATGTTTGAGAATGTCAATGACCTTTATATTCAAACAATACATTTCCTTAGTATGACACTTTACAAATCATTTTCCTCTCATAATTTTGTGAAAATGGTCCATCATCTTCTGACATTGAAAATTAATCATGCCTGAACATTCCCTTTTCTGGTGAATTTGCTGATTATTTGGGTTCTTTATTTCTTGAGTTTATTTTCACCGGCCTTCCAAGTACTAGGATTATAGGCCTGTGCCACCCAACCCAGCTAATATAACTGTTTAGATAAGCTTCATGTGAGTTTATCTATCCTTCCCCCCCACACACACCTCCATAACATAGTGTGCCTTTTCAATACCAGATTTAGTCCTTTTGTTTCAAAGACTTTATTCATCATTATTATTTTTCACAATAACTTTTTCTATTATTTTGGAGTATTACTCTGGGAAAGCCATTTATCCTTGTGTTGGACTGTCTTTGTCCTCTATCTTCTTTCTAATTACTTTACTCTGGTTTTCCCTCTGCATTCACAATGACCGTCTCTAGATTCTCTTCATTCCAGTGGCTTCATTTTTACTTATATTTATTCTTTTTCTTGCTAATTTCTAGCTTATTGGGATATTGTTGCTTACGTTCCCAATGTTTTAATTATTGATCCAATCCTTTTTCCTCCTCATTCAGTTATTATTCTCACTTTGCTGCTTTGCTTTATTGACTCTATGTGTTTATTGAGTTCCTTTATAGCATGAAATGCTTAATCACTCAGAATGACTTCTGATAGCTTTAAGTTATTTTCTTCCAGACTGGCTTTTTCATCTATGTTCTATTCTAAGTTTCGAACTCTCTTTTCTATAGGTAATTTGCATGGTTGTCTACAGCTTTTATTTACCATAAGTAGTAGCATGGGTAACTCTTCCTTTATATCCTTCACAGTAAAACTCATCTCCTCTGAAGTGGAGGACAAGGTGCTGCCTAACTGCTAACTATTTTTTGTCCATTTTGCGTTGCTATAACAGATGAGCTGAGACTGGACAATTTATAAAGCAGAGAGACTTATTGCTTGCAGTTCTGGAGGCTGAGAAGTGCAAAGTCAAGGGGCCTGCATCTGGCAAAGGCCTTCTTGATACGTCATCCTGCGGCAGGAAGTGGGAAGGTAAGAGAGTGAGGAGAAAGAGGCAAACTCATCCTTTTACCAGGAACCTGCTCCCTTCACGTCCCACCTCTCAACACTTGAATTGAGGATTAAGGTTCCAACGTGTGAAGTTTGGGGGACCCGCCCAAACCAGAGTGTTTTCCTGTCGTTCTCTGCTCTCCTCATAATAGTAGAGGAGGAAATGTGAAGATCCAGGGAGCTCTCGTTAGAGGGATCTTGGTGCAGCTCTTCTCTCTGAGGTCTGTTAAGCATCCTGATTCTAGCTTGTCTACCAATGTGGTACGAAGGGGATCAAATTTGTGAGCTGTTTCCCCATAATCTCCCCCATGTCACCTACTCAGTCCCTCGGTCTTCTCTCCAAATTAATGAGACATCTCAGGATTTCACTATTTCATTTTATTTTTGCAGTGTTGGGTAGGAGCACCAGATTTCTTTCTTTCTTTTTTTGTTTTGCCATCTTTAATAGCTGATATGAGCTTTTACCTTTCCCTTACTTAGTTGTTGATGATGAATTTTAAAATTTCTATAAAAACTAATTGTGCACATTTCATAGGTGCTAGAGTTGCGTATTCTCTAGCAGTTAAACTTTAATCTTTTATTATCCTGGAACCTGTTAATGATCTGAAGTGGCTCTTCATTCTGTGAGTGACTAACAATTAACAATCTTCCATTTGTTGGCAATTTAAATTTTTCTTGAATGTTTCATTGTAATAAATAATACTATTGTGGACATCTTTGCTAATAATTCTCTTACATATTAAATCACTCCCTTATGGTAGAGTTCTAAAACAGTACCAAAGATATGAACTTTTATTTTTTCAGGTTCTTGATACAAATGGCCAACTTGGTTTTCATGTTTGTTATATTTCAAGATATTCTTTGAAGAGTTCATGTCAGAATTCTCAAAATGAATTCATTGTGTTGGGTTTCAAAGGAAATAGAAACAAACCTATCCAGCATACAGAGGTAATGGTTCATCTGAAACTGTAAGCTGCCAATGGTAAGAACATGTTGGAGCCCAAATGCCATAAATGTTGCAATCAATGAGGCCAGAAGAGACCAGGTCTGCAACCAGGGGAAGTTGAGATGGAGACCCAGCCATTAAGGTGGGGCTTAGGACTGGAATCACTGTGGAAGAAATGTGAGGTGTCAAAAAACACTTTAGTTTACAACACGTTAATTGGGTCTACAAAAGTGCTTAGAGATAACACTCTCCTTAAAAAAAAAAAAAAAAGCCCACTATCTGCTGTGCTTTCAGCGTCTGCTGCAATAATAGTTTATTTTCGCTCATTTTTCTCCCCCATAAAGAAAAATCAACAACATATTATCATGTTTCTTAAATACAACTGAACTCATCTTATTAGGAAAAAGCTAAGAAGGATGTGTCATCTTATTAGAAATGACATGATGTATATACAGCCATATGTTTTCAAAGGGTTTTCTGTCAGTGTTAATCAAAACTCTTCCAAATTTATGAACCTACAGAGCAGCATGTCAACCATATGGGAAATATCTCTCTTTCAATATTGAGAATTTGAATTAATAATAAACATTACTTAGTGAAACTAAATGCAAAAAAACATATCAACGTTGAATCTAAGAAAAGTAGAAACTTATAAAAAAATGACTCTGTGTTATTTTTTAGCCTAACGGCCTAATACACCTACCATACTACTCTGTATTTATTTTTGTTCTGTCTGCTCATTTACTGGGCACAGAGGCAGCTATACTCTATTTCATGATTGCTGCTAAAGTGCCAAGTAATCAGTGTCCCACATTTTCCCCCTCGTCAAACAGACCACAGATACTAATCAGTAAGAGGAAAATCTCTCCTGGTTCCTTTTTACCAAAATTGTGAAGGAAAAGAGCTGAAAATTTTGGTAAAAGAAACCAGGAGAGACTTATGTGACTATGGTCTGTTTGATGAGACCTCTTTGAAATATCACCTCAGACCTTTCTGCAGTAAGTTACTAAAGCTTTTGTGTCTAGATATCACCACCAACCCTTTTGTTATTTTAGGAGATAGTATTATTTCAGGATCTCTGTTATTAAACTTAGATTTCTTTCTAGCATCAGCTGGATGGGAAATCTCTTAGGGTATCACCGAGCAAATGATTCTTAGTTGAAGAAAACATCTTTGATTCTTGTATGGGGATCTTCAATAGAACTTCCACAAGGCTTGGGAGGGGGGTGGCAGTCGTAATTGGGAACAGGCTGAATATGAGCTAGAAATGTACAGCTGTTGACCATAAACCTAGTACAATGGGCAAGGGCAGGGACAGGAAGGGGCTAATCTATCTGCATAGCACTTTCTCATCATTCAGAGAATGATGAAAAGACAAAGACAGTGATGGTGATGATGAGAGTGTCTAGTTTAGCTATTATGATAATAAGAAAAATGTAGAAGTTATTGTTTTTATTATTTTATTTTTTATTACCAATAGAGATACAGAAGACACACTAAAATGATCCATAGTAGACAACACCCTCGATATTCCCTCCCTTTGAGTGTAGGCAGACCTGCAACATATGACAAAGGTAAAGGGAATTTTCAGAGGTAATTAAGATTTCAAAGTTGATCTTGAGTTAGTGAAAAGGGACATTATCCTGGGCAAGCCTGGCTCAGTCAGGTGACAGCTTTTAAAAGAGGTTCCCAGCCGGGCGTGGTGGTGCACGCTTGTAATCCCAGCATTTGGGAGGCTGAGACAGGAGGATTGCGGTTCGCAGACAGCCTCAGCTACTTAGTGAGGCCCTCTGCCATTCAATGAGACCCCGTTTCAAAATAAAAAGAATAAAAAATTGGGCAGGGGGGTATATCTTGGAGGTCAAATGCCTCTGGGTTCCATCCCCAGACCCACACACACACAAAAAGAGGTTCCCCTTTTGGCCATGCTGTGGGAGGGACTGTGAGGGACCTGGGTGCTTTAATATAAGAAATATATATTTGGTCTCTGCCCCAGGTCCTGGTACAAAGCTACTAATTCACTGAGTGATGGTGATGATAGAAACATCTGCTGCTATGATGTTGGACCTTAGTCCCTGGATACAGCCACAGAGCTTCTAGGATCCTTGGCATCTGCTGAGTGATAGGCATCCTTGTTATTCCTACAGAACCCCTGAGTACACCTGAGTTCATGCTAATGAGGAGACCTATGGTAGGGGCCCTTGTTAGACTCAGGAGAGGGCTGAGCACCACAAAGACAAACCAACTGCAGGACTGAACATCTGGCCCCACCTGTGACTTGAGGGGAGGGACTGGGGTGCTAGGATTAAGCAATACAAAACTTTTAGCAAGCCTTGTTAGCTTCTGGGTGGTGAATGCCCCCATATTCAGGGAGGTGGGCGCCCTAACTCCACAGGGCAGAATTTCCTGTGCACGAGGCTCTTTCAGACCTTACTTCTTACCTGTTCTTTCTGAGCTAGGATTTTAATTTTTTTAATATATTTTTATTGGTGCATAGTAGTCAAACATCTTAATGGAATAAAAAACTTGTGGAGAAATATATGCACACACCACCCAATTAGTCTTTATCCAGTCCCCATCCCATTTTCTCCTCCTCCCTAGTTCCCATGCTTGATTTAATGATTGATATGTTTGTTCAAGTACATCATGCACTTTAAAGAGTTTCCATCTTCTCCTCTCTCATCCCCTCAGATAGCTCACCTTAATTGCTCCTCTGCATAACCCCTTCTTCAACTAGAGTTCCTCCTATTACCCTTTCCTCCCTAGCTTTTGAATATTAGGGAAAACATCTGATTTCTTATTTTTTATGACATTTTCCTGTAGATGCCATAATTTTGTTCTCCTTTATGGCTAGGTAAAATTCCATTGTGTACATAGCCCATAGTTTTGTAATCTACTCATCAGTTGATGGACATCTTGGCTGGTTCCATGGTTTGAGAATGATGAATTGTGCATCTATGAACATAGATTCTTGTGCATTGGTTTGATAGTTTGATTTTCATTTTTGGGGGTAGATACCCATAGGTGGTATTGCTGGGTCATATGGTAAGTTTGTGGTTATTCTTCTGAGGATCTCCCATGTTGTTTTTCAAAGTGGTTGCATTAATTTGCAATCCCACCAATAATGTATTAGAGTTTCTACTTCTCCACGCCTGATCAATTACAGTTTCTCTCTTCCTTGAAAGTCCTACTGATATTTTCCACACTGTTTCCCATTTGCTGAAATCATGATAACCAGAAGGTGAGTGACTGATGAGATGATCCACTCACACCCAATTTTTTTTTAATAGAGGTCACTTGGATCGGGAGATTTGCTGAGAGATGGGGTGAGACAGCAACAGCTTCAAGTGCTTCCTGACCGCATGATTGCAGAAACCCATTGGCCCTTTGCAGTGTAGCAGGCCATGGTCCAGGCCTCGCCACTCGGCAGGCTCCAATCCTGGCCTTGCAGGCCCCAGTACCAGCCTCTCACTGTGCGGTATGCTCTGGTCTCCATCACTGTGGGCAGGTTGTCTACAGAAGTTCTCAGTTTTTCATTTATATATATTATGGATATATATATATATATATATATATATATATATATATATGATATATATTTAGTAGGGGAAAACAGTATGTGTCTTTTGCAATAGCTGGGAGACCGAATACCTAGTAGCAATAAATTTTATCTTTATCTTCCCTCTGAAGGCGGAGGACCACAGCTTCACCATGGAGAGCAGTTTCTGCTGCTCTGAGCATACTCCAGCCCCGAGCGCTGTGCACGAGTGCTGTTGTCTCCCAGAACACATGGCATGCCAGCCAACCCAGCTCCCTCTGACACACCTCGAACATTTTTCTTACACGGTATGTTGTCCAGAGTTCCTGAGCATGTGGGGCAGGAGCAGTCTACTTTTGGGGCGATTTCTTCAAAAGTTCAGGGTGGATTGGATTGGATCTGTCTGCCTCTTCCAAATACTGGCTGCCGCCACCACCACCACCATCTTGGTTCTCCTCCTGAACATTTTTTTTACATAGTATGTTGTCCAGAGTTCCTGAGTATTTGTGGCAGAAGCAGTCTACTTTTGGGGAGATTTCTCCAAAAATTCAAAGTGAATTGGGTTGGATCTGTCTGCCTCTCCCGAATACTGGCCGCCGCCATCTGGTCTCACCTCTTCAATATTTTTTAATAAAAGAAAACAGTACATGTCTTTTGCAGAAGTTGGGAACCTGAGTACCCAGCAGCAATGGATCTCATCTCCCTACCAAGACCAGAGGTCCATGGCCTCACCATGGAGAGCAGGATCTGCTACTTCAAGAGCACCCTGGCCCCCAGCACTATGCAGAGGAGCATAGTGGTCAGGAGCACCGCTGTCTCCCGAGATGTGTGGCATACCCAGTTATGCGGGGTTCCCTCTCATGTGCCCTGAACATTTTTCTTACATACTATGTCATCCAGAGTTTTGGGGCGTGTGAGGCAGGAGTAATCTACTTTCAGGGAGATTTCTTCAAAAGTTCAGGATGTATTAGATTGGATATGTCTGCCTCTCTCAAATACTGGCCACTGCTGCCGCCATCTTGGTTGTCCTCCCGAACATTTTTCTTACATAGTATGTTGTCCAGAATTCCTGAGCATGTGGGGCAGGAGCAGTACTTTTGGGGAGATTTCTTCAACAGTTCAAGGTGGATTGGATTGGATTTGTCTGTCTGTCCCCAATACTGGCTGCTGCCGCTACCACCATCTTGGTCCATCTTCTCTCTCTCATTTTAAATAGGAAGTCATGATTGGAAGTGTCTCTGCATGTTGTCCCAATCAGACATTAAACCAAAATTTGTCGTCTAGGTTTTCTCACAGGAACACTTGTCCTATTAGGCTGCTGCCATCTTCCACGCCCCTCTCCAAGCTAGGATCTTTAAAATGGGCCTTAGAAATGCTGGTGCCATGACTGTGTGATTGGGGTAAGAGAGACTTGCTAGGGTAGATCGGGAGATATTAACTACATGGGAGATGGTTGATACTATCCTAGAGGAATTTTGATGGATGGCGCAAGAACTATTGACTGAACTTAAATGACATGGTTTTTGCTTAGCCCCTCCCTACTTGATAAAAGCTAGATTTGATGTCAAGCTACTTTTCTTAACCTACCTGATTCCCATCTGAGTACTTTGAGCATTCTCTTCTTTCTTTTTGCTTCCATATCCTATCTAGCTTGTTTATTATTGGGACACTGGATTGGGAGATCTATTTATAAGGAACAAGTAACTGCCCACCCTTAAGAACTGTGATAGTCTGCATCTGCCCAGTGATACTGCAGTAACAAATAGCCCTTAGAACTCAACAGAACACAGGATCACTTCTAGCTATAGCTCCAAAATCATCTTCATTTGGCCAGGACAGTGGGTAGGCTTTTCCCCATGTCATTTCCTCTGTGCTATTCTTGGAAACTGGCAGATGAAAGTTTTTTTTTTGTGTGTGGGGGTGGGTCTGGGATGGAACCCAGGGGCATTTGACCTCCAAGATACACCCCCTGCCCCTAGTTTTTATTCTTTATTTTGAAACCGGGTCTCACTGAGTTGCAGAGGGCCTTATTAAGTAGCTGAGGCTGTCCGCGAACCGCAATCCTCCAGTCTCGGCCTCCCGAATGCTGGGATGACAAGCGTGCGCCACCACGCCTGGCTGCAGATGAAATCTTGACCATCCAGAGCTTTGCCAGGGGGGAAAAGCAGATCACAAATTTGGCTGTTAAAGGTTTCAGCCAGCAAATTATGCATTTTATTTCCATCCTCATTTTATTGGCCAAGGGAAACCACATGGTTCCACATAAATCAAAGGGCCACGGAAGGCTATTACTTACCTGGAAACAAGGAAGAAGAGAAGCAAATATTTTTGGCAAACATCTGTAATAAAAATCACAAAGAATGAATCCAGAATGTCCCTGTAATAAGAATCACAAAGAATGAATCCAGAATGTCCCTGAAGCCATGGACTTCAGCAGGCCCACAGCAATATTGCAAGCGGTCATGATATACCTCTTTTAAAAAATTTGTATCAAAATTACAACTAGTGACCTTGGGGTATAGCTCAGCAGTAGAGCACTTGTCTAACATGCATGAGGTCAACACTACCCCAAAAGAAGAAGATTTTATAACTATAATTATATTGGAGAGGGATTTTGAAGTTTAACAAAAGTGTCCCTATGCTGGAGAAGGTTGAGAGCCACTGAATTAATGACTTAGCTAACCCACTAAGGTGCTTTTCTTCAGGTAGTTTCCTAAGTTAAGCCAGCATCAATGTTTTATTGACAATTAAGACAAATATCACGAGTATTGAAGGGGCTATTTGAAATTTACACTCGACCTAGGTACACTCTATTACTTCTGCAGCCACAGATCGCACATGACAGTTTTAGCCATCAACTTCTCCCATCTTCCAGAGTCTACCTGAATCTAGAATTGCCTTGAAACTGCAATGCAATAGAGAGAATAAACTCCTTATTATCAAGAAATGTGTGACTGTTCTTTGTCTCCTTTCCCTGAAATCAGTTGTCATTAAATATCACACATACCTAAATCTCTGCAGCCAACTCGGTAAAATTTAATTTGCATTAAGAAGTTATTACTTTCTGAATGTCCACCTGTAATCTATGGTCTTTGCTTGGGAGGAGGGAGGGGTGGAGAGAAGATCTTTGTTCTTAAATCTTTTGAGAAATATTCTATCATGCTATTTTCTTTCTGCTTTTGAATTCGCCCCGCACCCAGTTCCTTTCACTGGTGTGGATGAAAAGGTGTTGAATACAGGCAGCATATTGAGGGGACCCTCCCTCTGCACCTGTTCTTTTCTTCTGGTAAAGACTAGTCACAAAGGAACCAAGTACGAAGAGGAGAATTCTCAGTTCTTTTCCCTACTTACCATTTCCTCAGTCTCTGGAATTTTCTTACACTATTGGTTATGCCATATGATATCTTGTAGCGATCCTTCACCCACGAGAATTTTCCCGAGGCTTGGTGTTCGCCATCCACCTGCAAACTGCCCAAGGATTCAAAAACAGTCAGCGCTCCCCTTTTGGATGGCTATTTACAGTTTTGAAAAATTCCGCCTGGGATAGAGAAAGAGAGAGCAGTCCCGCGAAACTGGCATCTTTGATTAATTTCTGCATCAGACGAAAGTGAAGAATTTTCCAAATACAACTGGACACGCCACAAAGAGAAAAAATACTGGAAAACAACTTAAGCCTCCTGTGCAGGTGTGTTGGCAAAAATTTCCATACAACTTTCACGTGGTTCCTGCACTGAAAGAAAAAGTATTTGTACGGAAGGCCCTTCGATTAAAAAGATCTTGAAGAATGTCCTCCGTAACTCTTTTTTTAAAAAGTAAGCTTTTGTTTCTGGTGATTCACACGTTGTAGAAAGATTTAGAAATTGCTGAAAGTAATAAATAAAAATACCACGATTGCCTCAAGTAATCACATTACCCAGAGGTAACTATTAACATTTTGTGGCACAGTTTTTCAACACTTTTCCTATGCATAAAAGACAGATATTTTAGTTAAATCATATTATATAAGAATGTTATGTTTAAGATACTAGATTTTTAACCATAGGTTGGACTTGGTTTTATTATTCAAATATTCTGTTTCTTGCAAGACTTTTATTGTACTTAACGAGATGATGAACCAGGTGGTATGTTAATAACCAACTCAAATATTAATCTATCAATTTCTGATTGTGTTTTAACAGGTTACATTCACATGGTTTAAGTTTTAACTTTAAAATTTAATAATAAGTTTATTGTTCACTGTAGCTCAAAAAATTCTTGAAAGTCTTTTAAAAAATACAAAGGCTTCAAAATGTTTTGTCTTATTTATCGAGTAAAGGAAGCATATTCGGAGAAAAAATATAACTAAGAACTTATATTAAATATTGTTACTTTTACCAACACAGAATGGCTTCTGTGGACTCATTAATATTTTTGGTTTGAATTGTGCTTTATCTGAGACAGATACTTCTTCTGGGGCTGACTGTCTTTGATAGTCGCATGACGCATCTTTGCTTCTACTTTTGTTTTTAAGTCCACTGCTGTGCTCTGAGGTGGGGGGGGCATCTCTCATAAAGGAGGAAGTTGGAATTTGTTCTTAAACCTGTTAAGAGGCTTTATCTTTTGTTGTTGTATTAAACAATTCACTTGCTGATATAAGTTACATGACACCTACAGCATCTCATTTATGTTTCTTTGTTTCTGTGAAGCTTCTTTCTGCTCTGGCTTTTGCTCTGTCAACTCTCTCAGTTGAACTTTTTTCCTCTAGGAAAGGGCTCTTATTTTTAGTTCTTGGAGACCTGTGAATATCAGGGTATCTGAGAAGTCCCTGAAATTGTGAAATATATATGTATACATATCTTCTGAATATATCTTCTGAACCTACTCCATTATGTATAATTCTATATCATCTATATATAGAGAGAGAATCTGTGTGTGTTTGCATATGAATACAAATGTGCATCAGTATGTGTGTGTGTGTGTGTGTGTGTGTGTGTGTGTGTGTGTGTCCCTGACTGGCAAGAGGGTCCACGTCCCTCGCTACACCTGCCTCTCCACTCCCAACCATCCTCCTCCCTCGTGGCCCTCACCTGTGAGGAGACAGCAGCCAGAGGAGGAGGCTCTGCTGCCCTCACCAGCGGCCTCCACCTTGCCTGTGTGTGCCCTCAGTGACAGCGGGAGGAGCCCGGCCTGACCAGGGAGGTCCTCGGGGCACGCAGGCTCCTGCCAGGGCTGGGAAGGGTCAGGAGGGGATGCTGGCAGCTAGGGCAGGTACAAGACAGCCAGGATGAGATGCTGGGCCCAAGGAAATCCCGGAGACCCAGGCTCATGTGGAAATGAGTTGACAGGTATGAAGGGGGGAGCCATCCTGAGGGTTCCAGGGCAGACAATGGTAGCCGGGCTGAGATGTTGGCTTGGCACAAGGGGTGCTTCTGGGTGTAGTCCCTTTTTTGTCTCCGGGAAGTCCAGGTGTGGAGGTTGGGGTAGGAGTAGTAGGGATGGCCTTCAAAGAAGTGTCTTTCTAAAATTAAAGAAAAAACACAATTTTTTCTTTTGTTTTATTTCTCCTCCTCCTCCTCCTCCTCCTCATCATCATCATCATCATCATCATCATCATCTTCCTCCTCCTCCTCCTCACCTTCCTCCTCCTTCTCCTCCTCCTCCTTCTCCTCCTCCTCTTCTTCCTCCTTCTCTTCCTCCTTCTTCGTTTTGGCATTGTGAATTGAGCACAGGAGCATTGTACCTCTGAGCTACACTCCCAGCCCTTTTTATTTTTATTTTTTATTTTTATTTTTTGCAATACTGAGGATGGAACCCAGGGACATTCTACCTCTGAGCTACACCCCCAGACCCATTTTTTATTCTTTATTTTAAAACAGGGTCTCACTGAGTTGCAAAGGGTCTCACTAAGTAGCTGAGGCTGTCTGTGAACCTTGATCCTCCTGTCTCAGCCTCCCAAATGCTGGGATTACAAGGGTGCTCCACCACGCCTGGCCCTTTTTTCATTTTGAACCAGGGTCTTGCTGAGTTGTTGAGGCTGACTTCCAACTTGCAATCCTCCTGTCTCAGCCTCCCAAGTACTGGGATTACAGGTGTGGGCCACCACACCAGGCTGCCATCTTAATATTTTAAGAGCAGTAGTTTCTTGTTTTGAAAAACCCTTTCACAGACAACATGGTGCATGCTACAGGATAAGATACACATCATTCTACTGCACTGGACACTTTTGACCTATCATGGAAGCACCTTCCCCATACATTTAGTCTTCTAAATGATCATCATAATGGTTCTGTGAGATTCATACTATCGATGGCCTATAATTTCCTTAGCTGTTCTCCAAATGCTGGGCAGTTACCCGAACCCCGCTGAGCACCCAGCTTCCCCATGAGCATCAGCACGTGGCCTGGAGGGGGATGCACACCACGGCCCTGCAGCCGCATGTCTGGTGTCCACTTTGCCCAGGACCTCACCTGGCACAGGTGTGGGGCATCCTATTTCTCCTACACAGAATGACTGTTCTCAACGTGACTCGTGGAGTAGTGGCTGTACCAGGACAGGCTTGCCGCCACCGATAATAAAGGGGTGCACCCCAGGCCCAAGCTGGCCAGCATTTTGGTGATACCATTTGGAAAATTAAAAAGCAACTTTGTTAGAAAACAGCCATGGAGACTGGTTTTTCCTTAATCCCTAGTGAGGGAAACGATTCTTTCTCTTTACTCTTTCTTAGTTTTCGTTTGGCCTTGAGGGAATTCATCCATGCTTCGTCTGGGAATCCCCGGTTTCTAATAAAACATCCAGCACACACGGGGTGCTTGACACATATTTGTTGGATGGGTTGAATGATGTTCAGAGAGACACTGCTGGAGTTGACAGACCCTGTCCCCACAGAGCTCCAGAGCTGCCTGCCAGGACGGGCTGGGCACGGGCTGCTGGATCTCAGCATGAACAGGTTCAGACACCTTGTCTCCCATCTCTGCCCTGGTCTCTTTCTGCATTGTCCTCAAATGCCTGGAGGGTTCTAACTACCTCCTCATGACCCACCTGCTCCTAGCCTCTCCCTGTACCACCTTTGTTCTCTCTTCTAAGCCATATTACATTTCTGTCTTAAAACCTTTCCTGGTTCCCCATCACCTGCAAGAAAGATCCTGAAATCCATAGTCTTTTTCCAAGAGGCCTTTCAAACCCTACCTTCATTTTCGTTGTCTCTTATTCCTTATCAAATCACTTCCCTGCCCCAAGCCCCATTTTTTGCCCCACTTACCTCCTCAAGGCACATGGACAGCACACACTCCATGCCTTTCTGCCTTGCCCCGCCTCCCATCAGCATGGAATGAGTCCCACTTGCCAAGTTAGCAACAACAATCACACCCGTAAGAGGGCTTTAACTGGCCTCTGAACTATCCTTTTCAATTCTATCCTAGCCTCAACTCCACAGAATATACTGCCTCCATTTCCAAATCTCCGTAACACACACAGGCACTACATTCTGTGTGTGTGTGTGTGTGTGTGTGTGTGTGTGTGTGACAGATGGGTAAACAACTCACCTTTTTTTTTAGAACTGAATGGAATCTCTTGAGTCACAGTTTCAACTATGGTAACACTTACAGGTCTTTCTTCCCCAGGACCCAGATACAGCTCAAAAGCAAATGTGAAGGCAAATCATTCTCACATACAAGGCCCAGGATTTTACGTTCACAAAGGAGAAAACTCTTTTCTTGATTCTGTTTCTGAATGGCAGGTGACCTCTCAGGGGCGGTGGGAGGGAGATGCCATTGTGTGGCAGAAGTCAGGAAGGCTTAACGCCATCTGAATTCCAACCAGGCGATCTGTGTTCCCAATCAGACCTACGATCCCACGCACAGGACAATGTTGGCTTGACCTCAGCAGAAATCAGATCTGCTCTACACGGTGATGATGATAGCAAACATATAGAATTGATTAAATGAATAAATAACCCTACTTAGTTTTGCATAAGAATATGTGGTACCCAGGTCAAAGATAATCCCTAATTTTTCTATGCATAATAGATTCCAAAGTGTAAACATCACCAGTAGCCTGAACCAAACTAGATGCTTTAAGTCAACAGTCAAAGGTGTGATTGTAAACTCAGAAATATTGACAGTGTTTGTGAATATCACTTCTCTAAATTAGGTGAGAGGTCCACAGCTGATGTGGGTGCCTAATTTCTCTGACATTTCAGGGTTGAGCCTTGGCCAGCCTTGGATAGCTCATCACAGCCTTCTTCCTCTTTCTCAATTGTAGATGATTTCTCCAGATTTTGCCTGCCCTCTTTCCATGTGTAAGTGCAGTAGGATTTCAAACAATCCATCAGAAACTTATTATTCCCTGCTAAAACTTCTTGAGTTACCTCTCTCCTTTGAAATTATAGGTCTTAAACAAAACTGAAGGTCTCGAGGTGAGTTCTGTTTTAAGAGTCCTTTACTCGGTGACCTCTGGCTTGTATCTCTGGTGTGCATTACCTCTGCCTGAGCCTGGCTGTCCTAGGGCACTGGGCCCCAGCATCACTCCAGTACCTGGAGCATGTGAAGCTGGGTGTTCTGAGAAGCAGGCCATCAGAGGAAAGCCAGGAAGGTAGAATGTCAGAAAACCAGCTGAGGGCCCCTGGGCCATATTAGCAAAATTTAACAAGATTCCCTACAGTGGGTAGAACTGTGCCCTACCCAGGTGAGTCCAACTCCTGACGTTGGTCCCTGTAAAGGGTCTGGAGGTGAGCTCATCCTGGATTGGATGGGCCCCCAGCCCAATGCCTGGGCCCATTGAGAAGAAAGAGAATGAAAGAGATCAGAGACATGGAAGTGAGCCATGTGAGGATAGAGGCGGACACTGGAGTGGTGAGTCTTTGAGCCAAGGAATATGAAGGGTTGCTGGCAGCAGTCCATGAAACAGGTCCTCTCAGAGGTTCTAGAAGGTTAAGTGAAGTTTTGTTATCTTCACCTATGTAAACATGTTAAAGAAAGAAAACAAGATTACTGCATTTCCACTCAGGGACCATGCTGATAGGAACACAACAGGTTCATGACTTGTACAGGATGATACATTTGTTCACTCGTTTTTCTTCCAGTCAACAAATATTTCAAATATCTCCTAAGCACTGTAATAAGTGGTAAGCACTTTGCCCAAAGCAGAGACCCAAGGCTACAGCAGAGGGTCAGGAACTTGTAGAACCTACCACAAGAGAGAAAACAATTGATCAGATAAGCACACTAGCATATCACTGCAGACACACAGGAGAGCAGAGTGCCTAGGGGGAGTATAGCCTGGGCTGCCCTGCACTGCTGGTGAGTGTGCTCTTATGACTCACCTGTAATCCTGCGGGGGCAGGGACCACTTCACTTCTGGCTCTCTTTTATTTTCCTAGTGACTGTAGCTCAGTTAAGAATCCAGTTATAGAGCCGGGCGTGGTGGTACATGCTTGTAATCCCGCACTTGGTAGGCTGAGACAGGAGGATCGTGCAGGTTCGAAGCCATCCTCAATTGGCTTAAGAGACCCTGTTTCCAAATAAAATGTAAAATAGGTCTGGGAGTGTAGCCCGAGGTAGAAGGCCCCTGGTTTCCATCCCCAGTACCACACACACACACAAAAATCTAGTTATATTGTAATAATCAAACAAATGTTCTATCGTCTAGAAATCTCAGAATCATGCTAATTGACATGTCGTATAGGAAGAAAAGTGAATCATTCCCCCGGGATCAGAGAGGATGAATGAACCAGGATCCCAGGCAACTCAGGAGCCAAAGGAGGCCGGTTCTCAAGGGCACGGCTTAGGGGTGAGGACATTAGGCAGAAACACAGGGCCCCGCCTTCTCACAGTCAAAGGAAACCTCATCTGGGAGCTGCCAGCATCCTTCCAGGCCATCTGCGTTGGCAGTCTCAGGCACCTGTTGTAACATGTGGTGCCTAAACAGAGTCTGTGTCTGTACACACAAACCACTGGCAGTCGGGTGGCACTTGTCAGTTGAAAGAAAAGGGAAAAAAGTCACCAAAGCTAGGTTGTTGGTGAGCCATACATTTAAAACTATTTTTCTGACTATGACGACATTAGTCAAACAGTTTAGGTGGGTCGTTGGCATCAACTGATACCCTTGTCGAGCATCTTCTGCGTGTTGGGTGGGTGCAGCACTCAGCTCCAGGGAGAGACAGAATTAAGAGCTGTGATCTCTGTCCCCAGGTTAGCTTATAATTGGATGGGGAGATGGGCATCCTGGGAATACTTGCATCTCTCGAACACTATCCTTTCTCTCTTCTCCTCCTGTGAAGTGACTGCTTGCCTTATTCTTCAGCCCCTCTGCTTCTGATGGATGGGGGTCCACTCTGCACTCACAATTGGAACATGTGGCTTTGATCAAGCCAGGCAGCTGGTCACATTGTCCTACCCCTGGTCGGTAAGACTCCGGCTGGGAAGGTTGTACCGTGATCTCCCCATCTCTGATTATATGGGAAGCTGGAAGGTTGGAGCCCTAGAGCTGCTGGCAACCACTCGGGTCCAGGTGAGACCACAGGATCCACAGAATGCGATCAACACCAAAGGTACGGAACCAAGAAATGGAAAGAGGAGAGTTGGAAATCAGCCACATCATTTGAACCCTGGATCAAACCTGGCCGAAACCCTGAAACCCTTCTGGACTCTGTTCAGTTGCAAGAATGCACCAGAATCAAGAGTCATTTCCTTTCAGCTTACTGCAGTTTGACTTGCATTTTCTGTCACTTGGAACCACAACAATAAAAAGATCTAAGCTGACATAGAGACACCATCAAAAGGGTGCTATCCATAAGTGCTCAGGGCAAGAGAGTGGCCAGCATGGGGTCCAGATGGAGTAGAAGAGCAGCAAGAACGAGAATGCCCTGGGCTCTGCCAGGGGCACTCAGGAGGGGAGCAGTGTCACCAAGGGACATCTCAGAGGACAGAGGTAGGTCATAGCATTGGGCCAGATGCCAGCTCATCAAATGGTTGAAAACTGAGTTTGAAATTTAACCTGTGGGCTTTAAGGAATCCCTGAATCTTTGGAGCCTAGAAATGACCTGATGAGGAGGAAATAGATCCCCAAGAATCATTGATTGTGTAAATCGGTTCTCTGCTCAATTAAGACAGTGGTCCAGGCTACCTCAAAAAGAGTGGGCTGCTTCATTTGTTTAGCCCTCTGTTTTAGAGGCTTTTGGCACATTGGAGGATGCTTAAAATTGGACTGGTCTGTTTAGGTGATGGAAAGCAGACATCACAAGGAGCCCCTCGCCTTGGCCACCAAGGATGAAGAGCCAGAAGAATAAGCCATGCCCTTGAGCAAGATGGCAGCAGCCTGTCACCAACCATCTGGGACACTTTGGAGGGTTTCGGGTGTAAGGGTTGACCACTATATGGATGTGGAGGAATCTTAGTCATGACAGTTTATCTAAGACAGGGTGACATCAGCCCAGAAGGGCTCCAGGTCCCAGGCTCTTAAGATTAGTCAATTAGGGACCTAAAAGAAGGGCTTCTCACCTCACTTGCCCAAAACACAGAGGCTGGGTTTCCCCCATTTGTAGTTCAAACACATCTGAGTAGAACTATACATGCAACTTGTTTTCAGAGTCCCTCTTAGTATGTCTACTATGACCACATAGCTCTGCTTATAAACTGGGAATAGAAGCAAAACACTCAAGCCTGGTGTGCTGGCACATGCCTGGGATCCCAGTCCTTGTGAAGCTGAGACAGGAGGGTTGCAGGTTTGAAGCCAGCCTCAGCAATTTTACAAGACCCTCTAAAACTTAGTGAGACCTTATTCCAAGATAAAGTATAAAAAAGAGTGGAGGTAGAGCTCAGAAGTAGAATGTCCCTAGGCTCAATTCCTAGTGCTAAAAAAAGAAGAAAAGAAAAAAAGAGAGGAAGATAAGAAGGAAGAAGAGGAGGAGGTAGAAAGGGAGATATCAAAAAGAATAATTTTATTTTCTTCTAGTAGATCTAAAGACTCTCTAACTTCACCATTAAGGTAATTGTCCTTCAACATCAATCAGTTCCAAAGTTATAAAACACATGAATAACCAGTCACTGTTCTGTATAGCCTTTATGTTAGCATAGTATTACAAAGAGGAAGAAGAAGAAGAAGAAGAAGAAGAAGAAGAAGAAGAAGAAGAAGAAGAAGAAGAAGGAGGAGGAGGAGGAGGAGGAGGAGGAGGAGGAGGAGGAGGAGGAGGAGGAGGAGAAGGAGGCCTCTTTAAAGGTAAAATTCCAAAGGAGGAGGAAGTTATTTCAGAGGGACTGTCTAAAATTTTGTAGGGTTTTAAGGATAACATGAGACTCACAGTGGTATTATGTGAAAAAAAAATGCTGGAACATCTGTTATGTTAAGTATAACAACAACAAAACCAAAATAAATCTCTAGTGAAGAAAAAACTCGTAATAGATTATTGTGGGGCTTCTGCCTGACTTAAAGGGAAACTGGCAAACACACACATACACACACACAGCAGTGGGGACCTGATGGGGCAAAAGTAATAATCGGATCTGAAAGAAGTAGTGCCAACTTTTAGGGTCTGCTCACTCAGCCTCATGCCTGGCATTTTTGTGTGAGGAGTCCTAAGTTACCATAGCCAGCTCCCAGGGAAACCAGC
The DNA here is from genome assembly GCF_963383645.1 of Muscardinus avellanarius. Lineage (NCBI taxonomy): Eukaryota > Metazoa > Chordata > Mammalia > Rodentia > Gliridae > Muscardinus > Muscardinus avellanarius. The sequence continues at coordinate 149,459,072 of NC_137789.1, read as the reverse complement.
TGCCAGTCACACACAACTTTGTTCTTTCGTGTTTTTCTTCATTGTTTTCAATATAAGCATTTTCTCTATTAATAAGAAAAGTGTGATCTGATTGGTGACAAAAAAAAAAAACCTTAAAGCCCCAAACACATTGTCAAGTCAGTCCCCCTCTATTCATTTTCATGCGTAGCCATGCCATTTGAGATGAAAAGACTTTCATCTAATCTGGCTAGATATGGAGAAATAAACAGATGAAATGCTAAAATCATAGCAAATGTTCAAAATCCAGATTGGCTCAATCTGACTTAAAAAGAAATTTTTGAATAATTTTCTAAATGCAGCTAATTCAGGCAAAGACTTTCATATCTTTGGGAAACAAAAGGCTTCTCTTCTGGCTGAATCTGAGAAACCTTAGCAACATGCAATGAATGTAGTTAGAATTTTTGTGCACATTTAAAAGAGTGGACTGGGGAAGGCAGGATGGTCTGAATTGGTCCACACCGTAGCAGTGTAATACATTTCTTACATCTTAAAAGCCTCTTTAATAGTTGATTAATGAACCTTAAGCATCTTGGAATCAAAATGGACGATATGATATTTTGTCACTCTTAAAATGAAGATTGTATGTCCCTTTGGAACACAGCAGCTCCAAGCTCAAAATTTGGCAAATCTAAATAAGAGAAGACTGCTAAAAGATCTCCAAAGAAATTTGTCACCTACTATGGAAAGACCTCTAATGGGTTTTTTGCACTTGGCCTAGAATGTTCTGGTGATTTGACCCCTGCTGACCTCTCCAAATGCAGCTCAAGTCACTGTGCCCCGGACACCACCCTTCAGACACTTTGCCTTGCTATTGGTCTTTCTTATGAATATTCTTTCTCACTTAATTCTTCACATGGCTGGTTTTAAGACTTCTATGGTGTATGCCTTCTCTGTATTTTTCTCCAAGTCTTTTGGTAGCAAAATCCCAATTTTTTTTAGAAGGAACCGTTCTGCCCTACCCTTCAAGATGATGAAATTTTGAATTAGCTAAACCCTTTTCAGGTCCTTCTGAACACAATGTCTGTCTCTGCACTGTGGTTTCTTCTAATGATCACTGCAGTGCTTAACAGTCCTTGAATCACTGGATTTTTAAAGAGGCTCCTTCCAGGGAAACTCAGAAATGCCAGGATAACTTTCCTCTGTTGTTCAAAAGTGGGATAAGAGATGCCTAAGTCCAGGACGGAATCTCATGAGAACTAGGAAGGATGGTTGATATAAAGGAGCATCATTCTTCCTAGCTCTTTTAACCAGCAGACATCACCAATCATGGCCCCAGACATCACTAATCAATCATGGCAGTCATATACTCTGAACCCAGGTCTGCCCCAGATCCCTGCTCAATCCATACAGCCACCCCAAGGAACTGGGCTTGACAATGCAGATGAAGACTATTTTCCTGGTATATCAACTGGGATGGGGAGTGGGGAGCCGAGGCAAAGCAAATGTAAAAGAGTTACCCTTTTTGTCAGATAAGCAGAAGCATTAAAAGGACCACTCCTTTTTTTTTTTGGATTTTTTTGTTTTTGGTGGTACTGAGGTTCCTGGAAACCCTTCTACCTCTGGGCTAAACTCCCAGACCTATTTTTATACTTTTTTATTTGGAAACAGGGTCTCTTAAGCCAGCACGGCTGGCTTCAAACCTACGCGATCCTCCTGTCTCCTCCTCCCAAGAGCGGGGATTACAAGCATGCGTCACCACACCCGGCAGAACCATTCCTTTTAAGGATAAATTTTCTTACCAGTTGTCTGTGCTGAAAATAAACAGAAGCCCAACAGTTTCAGTGGAATAATAATGCTGTCAGCTCCTTCCTGACTCTAGGGACCCGGAAATAACTTGACCACTTTCGATAGAAAAAATGCTAGGTAAGTTTTTATTAGCGTATTAAGTTCAACCAATGGTACAAGGGACCTGAGTTAAGATGTGTCTTCTCTTACGACATTATTTAACTTCCATACTTTCAAAGGAAATCAAAGAATTTGCATTTTTAAATAGGAGGTAGCTACTCCTCACCTCCAAGGTAAGGATCTCATTAAGAATCAACAGCACATCTTGAGACTCCTCTCACCAAACTGACATTCCTCTGAACTTAGCTTTTGGCTCAAAAAAAATGTCACACATACTAAAACTCACTTGAAAGTATATTAAATTCCAAGACCCTGCTGTCAGTTAGAGAGGGGGGCACACACAAGCCGGCTGATTCTGGGATCCAGAGCTCTGCTTCCAACCACAGCATTATTGAGCACTTCATCAGGCAGAAGCGATTGCTCTCCAGCACAAACCCATCAGGCTGCTTTCTTACATGTTAGGGAGTGTGGGACAGGAGGGGCCTGCGGTCAATCCAGAGCTTCCGGAGGCATCCTTGGAGCACTGAGGACGTTTGAAATGGAAAAGCAACCACCCTACGCACACACAAGCAACATCAATAAAAGCCCCTTTGTTGCTTTCTTTAATGTTCTGAACACAACATAAAAACCTTGACTCAGGATGTCTATATTAAGAGCCAAGCTGGAGGGAAGGTGACAGAGACAGTAACAGTGAGCGACAGCTGAGTTTAGTGAGTTTCAGGCAAGTAGTTGCTCATACTGTAAAATCCATTACCTCCACAGTGCTTGTTTAGTAGAAGGAGGTATTTTCCTCAATCAGCTGCACCAAAAAACCTGTGTGACATACATATATATATATGCAAATACAGAGAGAAAAAGGCCTGGAAAGAAATATGATCTCGCCCACCAACACAGGTATGAAAGTGGGCACTCGATGAGAAGGGATGTCAGAAGATGACTGGACTTCTCAGGCTTCTATTTTTCTCAAGGAAAATGGGCTCAGGTGTGAATTGTAAAATTTAAAAATCACTTAAAAAACATTCTCAATGATCTTTGGATGAACGTTTCAGACTGAAGCCTACTCATGGTTTAGCATTATCCTGGAATTTACGGGAAATGGGAAAGATTTGGGGCCCACAAATTTACAGTGTAGAGCAGAGATGAGAGGGTAGGAGGCTTGGCGAAGGCAGCCTGACAACTAAGCAGACACCTGAGCTCTGGTCTCTTAAGATGCGTGTTTCCCTGGTGGAGGAGAGGAGTGTCTGATGAAGGTGGTACCTGGTATTGGATGCCCTGGAAACAGCCACGGGGAGTCAGAGGCTGGGGTCAGAGAGCCCACCTACAGGGAACTGGCAGTGCTGGATGAGAGCCTGGGTTAGCCTGCAGAATAGAGGCGAAAGAAGAAGGCATGAGCGAGGTGATGTGTCCAAGGAGTTTTCTAGATGGCATGGTCAGACCTGGGATGTTGTTGCCCCAAACTCATGTGTTGAAAACTTGGTATCCAGAGCAGCAGTGTTGAGAGGCGGGGCTTTTAGAAAATAATTGAAAACTCTAAGCTCATCAGCAGGTGATAAATTATTCATTTGAATGGATTCTTGGGAGGTGGGACATAGTTGGAGAGAGTAGACCCCTGGAGGTATTCTCTAGAAGAGTTTGTCTTGTCCCTGGCCCCTTCCTTTCACTTCCTCTCTCTGCTTTCTGGTTGGCATGAACTGAAAACTTTCCTCCACCATACTTTCCACCATGATGTTTCTGCCTTGGAGCCAGCCAACCGTGGACTGAGACCTCAGAAACTGTGAACCACAATAAATCTTTCCTTCTTTGAGTTGTTCATGTCAGGCATTTTGGTCATAGTGACACAAAGCTGACTCACACACTGGGTAAGGTCCAGAGATGACACCAATTTGTCAATCTAGGAGACCAGAAACTTGATAATGCACTTACACTACCAGGTTGGAAGCAGGAATCTAAACAACAGAAGGCATGGAGAAACTCCAACCGGAGCAGTTAGGAATCCCGGCAGGAGACACAAGCCTTAGAGACAAGAGCCTTGGAAGGAGAGATTATTAAGGAAGTTTGTCAGCAATGTTAAGTTCTATAGAGAGGCTATAGAAATAAAATGGTGACACTTTTTAAAAAATTTTTTATTGAACATAAATGGTATACATTTAAACTATACTTGGTACCCTCTTCCCCCCCTGCCCCCGTTTTCCCTTCCCCCCTCCCACCAATGATTGTCCAGAGTATCCATGCCATATTCATAATTTTACACATATTCGGATGTAGACCCTCATTAATCAAGTTCAGTCTTCCTCCTCCCCTATCTTTCCATTCAAGCTTTTCTGGTATTTCTCCTCCTATACCTGGAGTACCACTGGTATCCTCTACGTTCCCTAGTTTGGGCATGTTAGAGGGAACATATGTACCTTCTCCTTCTGTGCTTGGCTGATCTCACTTAACATAATGCTCTCCAGGACTTTCCATCTTCTTGCAAATGGTATTATTTTGTTCTTCTTTATGGCTGAGTAGAATTCCATTGTGTGTATTTCCCAGAGTTTTGCAATCCATTCATCTGTTGATGGAGACCTGGGGTGGTTCCATATTTTGGCTATTATGAATTGTGCTGCTATGAACATAGGTATGCATACGTTGCTATAGTTCTCTGGATTCAACCCTTTTGGAAAAATACCCAGGAGTGGTAGAGCTGGATCGTATGGTGGATTTATTCCCAGCTTTCTTAGGAATCTCCACACAGATTTCAAATAGTGTCACTTTTGTCTTCAAGTACCAAGATCTGAACTTGCATGCCAGCAGGCGTGGTAGTTGAGTATTAGGGATGTTGACCTGATCTATTCAGAGCTTCAATTTATGGTAAAAGTAAGCTGTCAATCAAATGGATACGAATATATGTGTATGCACATGCAAATGTATATATGCATATGTAAATATATATGTTAATCAACACTGTAGAAATTAGTCATATATAGCTATAAAACATTCACATATTTTATTTTCCTTGAAGGAATAATATAGCACATATATTAATGGCGTGTCTTCAGGATTACTCAAACCTCATTAGATGCTACTTCCACTTAGGAAGGGGAAGTAGGGTAAAACGCAGATATGTTTTTGATTGTCAATGAACAACTGAAATTCCCAAGGGCGTATTTCAATATTTCATTCTCCTGAAATCGATTGAACTCGCTGCACAACCTGTCATGTCCACAGGTTATGTCTGCATTTAAGGAGCTTAAATATTTATCAGTATTTTCACTGAGCCATCTGAAACTTTGGCTTCCACAACCTAATATCATTTGGGAACAGAGCCCTGGATAAAAGCTACTACCCCAAGAAGACTGGAAATATTTTCCCATTCTCTCCTTCGCTCCTTCTGCACCGTTACCCCTACCAAGAAGTACATGTTTCTGGAGAAAAAGCCTCGAGTATGTCAAGTATGCAATTATATTATCTCTGAAGATAAGCTTGTGGGGGGCATGAGAGAAATACTCCATTCTAAGGCCATGATAAAGCTGTTAAAAGAGGATTACTCTTTCTCCTCCCTTGCTCAAGCAGAATGTCTGCATGAAGACAGCTCTGTTTTCATATATATTTATGTTTTGTAAGCCTTCGGTAAATATGATTCTATTTCAAATAATTTAATATATGCTAGGTGATGAAAATGGACTGGCACTCATTCTACTCAGCCCTCCCTGCATTTGATGGAAAGATTACAGCGATTCTGTAATTCGTATCTTTGTGAGTATATCCTTCACTCAGGGTGGAGATGCTTATGAAAATCTTAAAAGAAGGAACAAGGCAAAATAAAAAGAGTTGTCATCTCTTTGGTGCCTACTTTGTGCCAGATGCCATATGAGATTATATCTGTTTATAGATTATTAACGGATTATATCTGTTATCTCATTTTATTTCACGGCCTTTTGAGGTTAGGCATTGTTTCATCTTTTTTACATGTAAGTCAACCGAGGTTCCAGAGGGTTAATGAACCTTACCCAAGAGGTCACAGGGCTGGTGAGTGTCAGAGTATAGATGATTTAACTCTGGGTCTGGACACCAAGGTCTTACTGTATCCAGTCTATCCTTCTGCCCCTCTGTTGTAAAGAGGAATTTCCCAAGCATCAGTGGGTTCAGGACCTAACATGTCCAGGTGCTTCTATTGGGGACATCCTAAGAACACACATGTCCCTTAGTCAGTGGCTTTGGACCAGATTCCCTAGTGTTTGTTCAACAAGGTGTCTTCCCCATGAAAATATTCTTAATTATGAACTGAGTGAAGAGCCTAAGCCGTTCTTAGGAAAGGGGACCTTCACAGCGACGCACAGCTGCTTGCAGATGCTCTTGTTTTTCAGTCAGTTCTGTAAGGCCGTCCGGGTGGCCTCCGCCAACAGTGACCACTCATTCTCTCTGTTGGCTCCGAAGAAAACATATGCATTGTCAATTAGCATTCATTCTTTTCTAGGCTTGAGCATATTTGTAGAAGTACACAGAACCACGCTTTGGTTGGCCCCAAACCAAGAGAAATCTCTGTCCTTTATTCCAGTTGTTCAGCAATCAAGGACTTAACCAGACATCATTTTCTTACATTAATTGTTTGCACTGGCTATGCAAATCTTCTCTCTTGCTAGGCTAGTTTTGAATATATTTACAAGGGTATTGATGTCCATTATTCACTTAAGGATAGATTAGAAATACAGATGAATATTTTTATTCAAAGAGTTTGATCATTTTCCGATTTCTCTTTGCAGCAGGACTTAACCTTACTCTACTTGCAACAACTTTTAAGTACGCCTTCCCACAAACCTGGAGTTTCATAAAAATGTAGTAAATAACCTTAAAGCCCTTTATGAATAATTATGAGTTTTTAAGTTTTTGTGAATCTGCATATTAATTCTGTCCCATAAATAAAACATGAAGCAAAAATCCACCGTGTTGAGTGTCAGGGGGATAGAGGAAGAGAAGGAAGGATAATTATCAGTTTAATGTGGGAACATACTTAACCTCAAAGATTACCTCCAAAATTGGTGACATCCTAAGTATATATAATTTACAAGGATGTTTTCATTGAAATAAAGGGGGAAAGATTTATGAGTCTCTGCCATTTTCTCAGCTCTCTCAACAGCCATGGTTGAAAAAGCAATTGGCAGAATTTTTATTTGCTGGGGATTAGACTTTCTTACGTATTTTGTTTCTCTTTTCCCCAAGTATTGTGAACTCCAATGCCAAAAATATCACATTTTCATATTAGGTATGTATTATTTGTTGATCTGTCTGCAACTATAGGCTTTCTAAGAAAGAGGAGTTAATGAGAGGCCAATGGTGACTAAATTGGCTGCATTTTGTTTGCTCTTAATCTTATGCATTTGTTTGATCACCAGAAGGGGTCCGCCTAGGATATCCAAGTTGGAAATGTGTCTTCCCATCCCTCTGAAGACCACCAGACTTATAGATGCCATCTGCAAACACCCCCTCGAAGTCCTCCACAGCTTGTAGTCACACTTGTCTCTATGCCCAGCACTGGCTCACTAGGCAAGCCCATGCTGTCACCAAGGTGGTTGCTCTTGGGGACTCTAAGCTGTTGTCTCAGGGAATATGATCACTTGAGTCAGGGCAGATAGAAAGGGGGTTTTTTGTAGGGTATTTCATTGCTTTATTGGTGAAAAGTAGTGTCAAAGACTTTGTGAAAGCTTTGGGCAGTGGTAGCCAATAATGATATTGTTTCTTTCCTAATGTAAAAGTTTCTTTCCTAATGTATTTTAAAAGTTTCTTTCCTAATGTATTTTCTACTTAATATATCATTTTCTCCCCTTCTAGTTTGCCACAGAACCGATTGGGGCTGACGCTAAGAATCTGATCTCATAGTCCGGGACACTGAGGCCGCCTTTCCCAAGGCCACAGAATTTGATATCATTTCAAAGGCCTCTAATTATCTCATGCAAAGTCGTTCAATTATTGACACTCTTCCACTAACTTTCTTTTATTATTTTATTATTTTTCTGTTTTCTCCTAGTTTTTCTTGCCCAGTTATGAGGAGCTAGGACATGTAAAAGTGTGTGGTTAAGTTTAAAATAACTCACATTCTTTGTTTCACCAGGTCTGCCGTTCCCCAGGAGTAAGACATGTATTTTATTCATTTGCTCAGACAATACAGAATCAACACAGAAATCAGTACCCACCAGGAACTTCTCACAAGAAACCAATAAAATAGTGATTTAGTGCTAAAGTTCAATGAAACACATTTTGGTTTGCAAATGAGGGTGAGGGTTGACTTATTTCAAAAGTGAGTTCGGATCTCATCCACCACACCATACTACCTGAAAAGGGTGGACGTGCAACTTAATTCCTGGGGTCCTCAGCTTTCTAAACTATAAGATGGGATTACCTTGAGGGACAGTATAAGGTTTAGAGATGACGTAGGTGCTGGCTCCAGTGTGGTCACCTCTTTGAAAGATTCTCTGTTATGTTTACTTAGGTTAGAGATTCCCAATGAGACCCAAGAACTTCTCCTCAAAAGAAGACAGCTGAATCATACACCCCAAGCCTTTCTGAAGACCTTTCATTTTCTGGCAGTGTGCTTGGTATGAGAGGCTCAAAGTGGCATGACCGGGAAACACATGACGTCACAAATCAAGGCTCTAGAAGTCTAAACCCCATGAGGAAGAGACAGTGGCAAGATGTGGTCTCTCAGTGAGTGTGTTGTCAATTCAACTGACTCATGAGAAGGGAAGCTTTTAAAGATCTAATTGAAGAGTTCGGAGTTGTAACCGAGGAGGGCCCACTCCACCCAGGTGAAGGGAAGAGTAGCAGATAGAGGGAAGAAGTACACAGCTTAATAGAAACCTTCAACAACCATGCCTTGGTTTATGAAATCTGTCACTTAATTATCAACGTGCAATGGATTTGAGCCATGCTTATTGACCTCATTGCAGAAACCTCCCTTAATTGAATCAACATTTTATTGACAACACACAAATCATATTGGGCCAGTTTTCCGACTTGTATTCTATGATAAATCTTAGATGATGAAACTTTGGTTTTTCCGCAGCCAACATTTTAAAACTATAATAAACTGAAGAGGCTGTTCTCAGGCCAAAAATCAACCAAAAAAGCAACGTTTTGGTAATATGCATGCTGCTGTCACATTAAACAAAATTCAAAATGCATCATATAACTTAACAGAATCAACAAATACTATGCTTCATTTGGAAGGGCCCGGGGCTGGACGCCCCCCTCCCCCATATTATGGTATTTTCAGCTAGATCTTGTGGTTAACAGCATAAGCTCATTCGGCCATGTGTACAACATACACGAGTGCAGGGACTGCATATTACAAACTCAGCTGCAGTTTCAATTACTGAGCAAACTCTTTTTCCCGGAGCTCCAACACTTTGGAAATCCACAACAAAAATAGTAGGCCAGCTGCCCAGGCTAGAAGGAGAGCCTCTCATTAGATGTCATTTGCATTCCATTAACCACCAAGCAGTGGGTCAGTCATTGCCTGTCAGACGTTCAACTCATTCTTTTTGTGTTAATTAGCAGAGAAATAAGGAGTTAATGAAGATCTTCTGATCTGTGATGACTCATCTGGTGGCTTCAGCTGAATCTTCACTCTGGGCCCTTTTAGTGCACCCAGCTTGGATGCTGGAGCAGGAGAGGGAGGCGGGAGCGTGGTGCGGAGTTCTCAGGGGCCTTCAGCATGGTGGGCTTTGTTAGCTCAAGATTAGAAGGAGTTAATTGCTTCAAGATTGCTGGGAGATTAGGTTACTGGGTGGGATGTATCTATGTAAGCATATGTCAGCGCTAGTTAAAAGATAGGCGACGCTTATTTTAATAAACTTATGAAAAGAAGAATTAATTTGTCATTACATTGGAAATCTTATTTTATTAACTTAATTTGAAAATGTAAAGCTGTCTGAAATGCCAGTTTTTCACTCACTTTCCTTCTGAATATGTATGAATCACAGATTAGCTGATGTGCAACACTGTTCATTCAGGGATTTTTTTTTTCCTGGACTTCTTCCACCGGTCGCCTTGCTGATGGCGTCTGGCTCCAGGGTGAGGGGCTGGTTACACTGATTTCTGGGTTTTTCTCCTAGGGCGGGAGGACATAGCCTCTGAGACACCCAGGGACAGTTCTGCCAAGAGAAAAGAATTAATCTGCTTTCCTGTGTCCTGCTTCCTCCCGAGTGCTGTTTGTACACAAGTGCTATCTGTATTAGGGGCCCAGGAAATGCAGTGGGAGAGTACAAGGGAACCCCAGGAGCTTTCTCCAACCCAAAGCCATTGGGGTGTTTCCCAAATGCCCAGTTTACTCTTGGTTGAGGCAAAGGACCCGGAAAGGCTAGCTGTTAGAGGACAGGTTCACATGGTCCTTGTCTTCTCTTTCTTAGGAGCAGGCCTATTACTTGGCACTTCCTATATGCCAGAAGTTGTTCTAAGCACATTGTTCTTTTAGTCTTTACCACATGCACATGCTACACAAGCAGTTCGTATCCCCACTTCTCAGGTGTAAAAACAAAGAACTTCAGTAACTTGTCATAAGGGACACGCTGAGAGTGCCAGTCCAGCCCAGAGCTCTCCCTTCACACCACCGCCCTGCCCTCTCGGTAGTACGATTGAGGGAGGTTGGCCAGGTGACAGCTGGGAGGGGTGAGCATGGTGGTGACTCTGAGAGCCCCTCCCTGTCTAGGTGGGGTAGCGCTATCCCAGCAGCCTGGCCAACAGGGGATGGAGGCCCCATTGCAAGAGTTCCTGGGGCTCTGGCTTTTAGATCGAGAAGACTGGAAACTTGGAGTTTAAAATAAAATACTTTCAGCCGGGCGTGGTGGTGCACACTTGTAATCCCTGCACTTGGGAGGTGGAGACAGGAGGATGGCGCAGGTTCGAAGCCAGCTGCGCTGGCTTAAAAGACCCTGTTTCCAAATAAAAAATATAAAAAAATGGGTCTGGAAGTGTAACCCAGAGGTAGAAGGGCTTCCAGGAACCCCAGTACTAACAAAAAATAAAATAAAATAAAATATTTTCAAATACATGTCAAAAAATGCTTTTAAGTACAATGCAGTTGGGAAGGGGAAAAAGGAGAATTGATGAAGGAAAATAGTTCAAATTAATGCTATGTCCATATAAGAAGGCATCACTATTGTATCATGTATTTTAATACCACTTGTGCAAAATAAATGTATGTGCAAGAAGAAAAGAAAGGCAATCTCACTAATAGGTATGGGGAGACCAGGCTGGGGAGCAGGTGGGATCGGAAGGGAAACACACCAAGGACCGTGTGAACATATGTTTGTATCACTTTGAGCCTTATGATGATGTATAATTACAATACACAATAAAAGTATAAGAAATAGCCAGGCGTGGTGGCGCACGCTTGTAATCCCCGCACTTGGGAGGCGGAGACAGGAGGATGGCTCTGGTTTGGAGCCAGCCTCGCTGGCTTAAGAGACTCTGTTTCCACATTAAAAAAAAAAAAAGTTAAAAAATAGGTCTGGGAGTGTAGCCCGTGGGGGTGTAGCCTGGAGGTAGAAGGGCTTCTAGGAACCCCAGTACCACCAAAAAAAAAAAAAAGTATAAGAAATAAAATACAAATAATGCTTTGTAGGTCAAACAAAAACATGGACAACTGTTGGTGACCCCTGTAGATGGTGGGAGCTTTCTGAGATGAATCCCCTCTCCCCAATGCCTCAAACACCAGTCCTTAGTAAACGGTTGAGAGGATCAGTGAGTCTGGAGATGAGTCTCAGGCTGTGGATAACAGAACACGCTCTGTCACAGAGAGCTACCATTCTGAATGTCCAGCTCCCTGTGTCAAAAAACCTGTTGTCATATCAGCAAAGTGCCCTATGTACTGTGCTGGCCCTTCTCAGAAAGGAAAGTGTGTTGGACTATGGGGATTACCACTGCAGCAGAAACCGTTGAACCCTTTTCCTGAACAACTCACTGGGTCCCCTTTCCCGTCGGGGTTAATTGGGCCAAAAATAAATTTCAAAATATTTAGCAAACAGACAATCACAGAAGAGTAAAAGGAGCCACAGGGCCCTTAGGCCCTGCCACAATTCTGCAGAATTTATGTTTGGCTAGTGCCCTGCCTGTGATGATATATTTTAATGCCACTTCTGCAAAATAAATGTATGTGCAAAGAAGAAAAGGAAGGCTCGTCATGATGATCATAGGGTCCTCTACTACTGTTAATTGTAAAGTAGCTCAAATTTCTGAGTGCCCTGTGATAAGAATTTTTATGCCATGCTGGATTTTATATAGAGTGAATATTAGCATTCCATTTTACAGGTGAAGGAACTGGATTATTTCCCCTGATAACAGAGTGGTATTTGAGGCAATTGCAATCAAACGAGCCTTGCCACCTTCACAGCCCAAGCAAGCCCTTGTGCACAGGTGCAGAAGTTGGCAGTGTTACCTGTAAAGGGCTAGATAGTAAATGGGTTTTGCTGGCAAAATAGTCTGTCTCTATTGCAACTATGCAACTCTGCTGTAATAGGACAAAAATAACTATAAATAATATGTAAACAAATGCACCCAGCTGTATCCCAGTAAAACTTTATAAAAGCAGGCAGCAGGCTGGATTTTGGCAGTAGCTATAGTTTGCCAAGTCCTGCACATGGCCAACTTTTGAGAAGGTTGGATCAAGAGTGAACCTGTACCGGCCCTTGCACCTCCCTCGCCCTGGATCCATGCTGTTCTGGGTGAGCTACACAGGCTTTCTGAAACCTGTGTGACTGATGTTTTACAGCTCAGGAGAACACTGGGTATTTACCCATGTCAAAATGGCCCTTTCTCATCATTTTATATTGACAATCTATTTTAAGATTTCACTTCTCTCTTAAATTTGCAGTCAAAAGGGTTGGTAAAAGCAGGATACAAACTATCTGCACTGGAAGGGAAGAAGGGAGGAAAGTAGAAGGAAGGGAAAAAAGAAGGAAGGTAGGAGGGAAAGAAGGAAGTAGGGAAGGAGAGCAGGAAGGGAAGAGAGGGAGGGAGGGAGGAGGGAGACAGCTGCCTATCAACTGAAAAGAAATAACCACAGAGTCAAGTGTGGAAATTGTGAATCATATTTAGTTACTTGCTTGGTTAGTTAGTTAGAGGTTAAGTCTCCTTGCAATTAAAATGTTCCAGTCAATCACATTTAATCACTTTTCTATAAAATAACCGAACCTGGTACATGAGAGTCATTATTTGTAAGGAGCATAAAGTAATCGTTGAGAGGTGGAGAGGTAAGCTGTTATTCACATCCTAAGAAAAAAGAGTAAGCTTCCAAAATATCATATATTTCCTTATTTCTTGACCTTTGTCAAATAGGCAGAGCCAAAGAAGTCTATGAAAGGCTAAAAATAAATGATGCATGTGTTTATTTGCACACAAACAGCCATGGCTAAAGTTCAGGCAGGTCCTGGCAAAGTCGTCCTCCCCTCCCCAGGCACACCTTGATTTAATGTACCAGTTTGCTAAAGTTCAGGTGTCACTGGTGCTCGATTTCCTTGGAATCAATTCTTGGAATAAGAATCCTTGGAATAAAATCCTTGGAAGCCAGGCTTGGTGGCACACGCTTGTAATCCCAGCATTTGGGAGGCTGAGACCGGAGGATCGTGGTTCACTGTCGACAGCCTCAGCTATTTAGTGAGGCCCTCTGCAACTCAGTGAGACCCTGTTTCAAAATAAAGAATAAAAAAAAAGAAAGAAAGAAAGAAAAGGAATAAAATCCTTGGGGAAAAGTTACTGTAACCCCCACTTTCCTTTATCTCCATTGTATCATGGCTAAGACTGCTTTTGAGGAAGCCATAGCCTAGTGGAGCAGGGACAGAGACAGAAACATTGATTCATGCCTTGGATCCGTGTTTCTTAGCTGTCTCTGATGGGCCAAGCACCGGACCAGCAATTAGCATAGTGTGGTTAGCGCAGTGCCTCAGAGATACAGCCTGTTGCCTATCACAGACAAGGAAAGAAGGAAGGAAGGAAGGAAGGAAGGAAGGAAGGAAGGAAGGAAGGAAGGAAGGAAGGAAGGGGAAGGAGAGAGAGGAGGAAGAGACAAAGAAGAAAAAAGAAGGAGGAGGAGGAAGGAGGAGGAGGGAGTGAAGGAGGAGGAGGAGAAAAGGAAGGGAAAAGGAAATGAATCTTGGAGCAGGTGACATTTTTCTGAAAAATGGAACATTTGGCAGGACAAATGGGAATTAAGGGGATACAAAGGGGAGAAAGGGAATTCCAGTTGACAGGAACTGCAGAAACAGAAGAACAAAACAAGAAGACAGTCGAGAGTACTCAGGGAGGACACACACTTCAGCTTTGCTGAAACAACAAAGCCGGGCTGGCGGGGAGCGCTGGGAAGCTGGGAGGGCCCGTGCCTGGGGACGTCCTGAGCTCTCTGTTAGGTTTAGCACTGTACACCATCGAGAGCCCTCACCATCGGTACCATCTGCACAATCGAGCCTTTGTTTCCATGTTTTGGTGACAAGCATTTTCCTCTCCCTCTGAATTGTAAGCTCTATCAAGGCAGGGCTGATCTGTGCTGAGAACTGTGTACCCAAGGCCTTCCATGGTGCACAGAACACAGCAAATTCTCAATAAATAATGCTCATGAAAGGAACAAGATGGCGACCAAAAGACCCACATGAAGGAAGTTGTGGAAGGGGTTGGTTGTTTAATAGACTACAGCGTGGAGAGAGGAGAGGGAGAGGTGCAGAGGGGAGGTGGGAATCACCGCGCAGCGAGCTGGGAATGAGGCCATGAGGAGAACACGGAGGCCTGAGTTCATCCAGGCTTCCCAGGCAGGGAGATGCTGACAGAGGAAGGGACACGTTTAGAAACTCTCCGGATGGCAAAGTCACAGGAGAGTTGATTATAGGCACCCAGGAGGGCTCCCAGCCTCGAATTTGGGTGACTGCTGGATGGCAGTGTCAGTGGCTGAAACAGGACAGGAGGCGGCGAGAGGTTCCAGTTGGCTGAGGGGAGCCTGCAGATGCTTTAACACAGCGGAAGCAGAGGAAGAGACTGGCCCCCAGAGGAAGAGCTGGAACTGGGGTTGAGCAGGAGACCTGCGACAGAGGAAACCTGCTCCCTCTGTCCTGCTCTCTACTCGTCCTCTGTCTTCTGCAAGTTTATCTGACCTCCCGTGCACCTTGTATTACTCTTGAGCCAAACCCAGTGGGCCAGAATTGCTTCCCTTCTGGTACCCATCCCTGATTCATTAGCACTGACCAAGCTGCCAGCGGCTGCGCTAATCTAGAGGGTTGCAGCTGCAGGCTCTGCAAGCAAGGTAGGCACTACTGCTACTGCTACTCATTGTACAGAGGAGGAAGTGAGTCTACGAGAGGCTGAGGGACTTCCCATGACAGTCGGCCAGCAGGGTTCATCGCCCTTTCTTTCTGACCTCCAATTTCTCAAATGCTTGAATGGCATGCTCCAGAAGGTTCTATTCATCTCTGCTAAATGCTGAAAGTCCTGAAAACCTGTTTCCTGGTCTCAGGGGTGAGCAGCTGCCCCTGCATCAGTGGCAGCCCTGACTCAGTGGTCCAGTTCTGGCTCTCCATGTGTGCTCTGAAAACGATGGTGATGAGCAAGACCGTTCTGAATTTCTCTTAGGGTCTGAGCTAAAAATGGACGTCTCCTCCACTTAGAAAAATATGACTGATATGATGGCTGTGGTGTTTTTCACGAAGAACCAAACAGCAAATGCTCAGTCCTCACGGGAAGTCCTCAGCTTCTATTTGGCTGCTCCGGGATCCACTTCGTGTGGACTCTACTGCAACCCCAAGGGGTGAGTGAGACATGGCATCCGGCATCCACATGAGCCCTGTGAACAGCTCAAATGGTGGCCCAGTGACTTAAAACAAGCTTATGTAGGCTGGCAGAGTAGCCCAGGGGTCGAACACAGGCTTGGCATGCAGGGCCCTGGGGTCCAGCCTTAGCTTGGGGAGGGGCATGGGCGGGCTTGTGTAATCGTGATACAATCAACAGTAATAAAATTGTTTCTGTCTATAATTCATTCTACACAAATCTGCTAGATTAGGTTTTCTCCAAATTCGAGAGCATATAAGACATAAACTGACCTAGAATATGGACATGTGAAAGGCAAAAAAAAAAAAAAAGTTTTCTGGGCAGTAGAGCCACCACAAAGACAACTAAAGTCATCACCCAGAGCGCCAGGAACTGCCGCGTAAGCCAGAGTATCTGGGTGAACCATAAGCCTCGGGCTATGGATAGAAAGTTGACAGAATGTTTAAACGTGAGCGGGAAATGGAAGGTGTCCAGGGCGCCTGCTCCAAAGATGTCACCTCACCACTTCTCCCATGACCAGCTCCATGGCAGGCTCCCTGAGTGATGCGTGGGGAGACACCCGGCTACTCCACGAAGGTTTACTTTCCTACAAGTTTTCAGCTGTCCTCGTAAAGCAGTGTTGCTGTATGATTGGAATGGCTGCATAAGGGAATATTCTGTATCTTGAGGTGTGATTTTCAGAAGTGCAGGCGTGCCTCCCTTGTGTCTATTTTCTTGTGCGCATAAGTATGGGCACAGACGTCCACCTTCTAGTCCTTCACCACATTTATATTCTATGTGTGTGTGTGTGTGTGTGTGTGTGTGTGTGTGTGTGTGTGCGCGCGCGCGCGCGCGTGTGTGTTTTACTAGAGACTGAGCCCAGGGGAATTCTACCTCTAATCTACATCCCTCAGCTCAATTTTATTTTTATTTCGAAACAGGGTCTTGCTAGATTGATGAGAGTCTCACTACTTGCTGAGACTGTCCCTGAACCTGTGATCCTCCTGTCTCAGCCTCCCAAGTACTAGGATTACAGGTGTGTGTCACCACACCCGGCTCTCCTTTATTCTTAAGACTTGCAATGTTGGATACTTTTCTTTAGTTCCAGAACCGGATGTTAAGTCATACAGCCTTCCCTCCCCAAATAAGATCAAAGGCTCCCCTCCCCTTGAAGCGATGTGCCAGAAACTCAGAATGCATGGTCCAGATTTAGGGGGAAGCTTATTATTCATGACAACTGGCAGCCAGCGTCATGAATGGGTAATGAGGGTGCCTCCATCCCTGAGGGATCAAGCCCAAAGCCCGGGATAGCTATGAAATACAGTATTGTGTTTACACACCGTAACCTCATCCCTCAGCCGCGAAGGGCAGAGCGAGCTTCCCGAGTGGCAGCAGCTGAGCCGTCCAGCGTCCCAGCAGCACCCTAGCTTGGCTAAGCGAGAACCAAGAAACCAGCCGAGAAGGAAAGAAAGACCTCCACCCCTGTCCCGCCCCTGCCACACCAGCTCAGGTAAAACCTGACTGTTGACATTTTATGAACTGAATGGCAGAAAGAACACTCAGCAAAAATAATTTGCATTCTCTCATTGTATATGTCAGATCTCTAAATATCTTGATCATGTTATTTTGCTAAAGATATCCTGATGGTGGATCTGTGTGTGATTTACATAAAGGAGGCATCTGCATAAATTAAATTAACAAATATAAATATATGCTTATAAAATGCTGATAACTGCTTACTACTCTCATAAAAATGAGTTACGGGGGGGGCAACATATGATAGGCCATGTGGTTTTGGGGGCAATCGTCGCGTGCCCCCCGACACATGCTTGGCATTTTATTGCCAAAAGAAAGAGGAAACTCCGACTCCAGTATTCCTGCAGGCCTGGTCCTTCCCAGGAGCTACAGACAGACATTTCCTAGGAGAGAATGCGGTAAGCAATGGAGCACTCAGCCCAGTGTACTGCCTCATCTCACGAGGACTAGCACCAGATTGCCTTCCGATCCTGACTGCTACCAAACTGTTGTGACGTTTTGGACAAAGGCATGCCAGCTGTCGTCACTGCCCAGGTTTTCTGTGCTGCAAGTTGAGACTAGTGGCAGTACCTACCTCCAAAGGTGGTCGGGAGGAAATGAGTAAATGCATGTGAAAGAATGTTGGTGCCTGCCCTGTGGAAACCGGCAGCAGCTGTTAGCTCTGATGGTGCTATGGTTACACTGTCCCCTGGTATGTTGGAAGGATAATCTCCCCAGGCCCTACAGTGATGCTCAAATTTTCCTAGTCTTTACAGCATTAGAATAAAAGAAGAAAAATCCCCAAGGCATGTCCTTTACCAGTACTCCAGTCACAGCCTAAATTGGACTGCAGGGGTGACCCTCCAGGGGGACCCATGAGGCAGTTTCAGACTTACACGGGATCTAAGGCATAACCCCACACCCCCACGATCGGTGTTACGCTGAACTCCCGGTGGACCCAGTGGCAATGAGGAGAAGACGAGTGCTGGCAGGTGGCCCTCCCAGTTCTGGTCAGGCCAGGATGGGACAAGAGGAGGCCGGGGACTTACACTCGACAAGCCCCAGCCCCTTGTGCCCAGTGCAGGCAGTCTGTCACAGCGGCAATCGCAGGCACCACCTTTGGCCAGTGATCGTTAAACCTGGATCCTGAATCTCACGAGGTTTTGCTGTAAATGAAAGACTGACCCGTGAGTTATCATTTCCTTCCTTTCTCCTCTCTATGAGAATTATTACTTGGTCAAAGGGAATTATTTTTGTTTCCTTCTCAAATTTAGGTAAATTCTATTTTTAAAAAATGTTTACCAATTGTCAGAGATCAAAATATTCAGTCAATTGGCCTTGGGGTCACTGGAGGGAACTGTCCGTTTGCTGGTGCTTTCCTGCGGAGGCAGGGCCAAGCACACCGCACCTCTGGCTAATAGCTGATCTCTGAACCATAAAGCACCTTTACAAGCCAGCCTCTGGTTTCTCTTGGACTTCTTTCCCTCTTTGAGAGCAATAGTTCCTACATGCCCTTGGTAACGAGGGCAGGAAGAGCTCTGTAAAGCCTTGTTGGGACCTTAACCCCAGCTGTGGGATCCGA